>NC_073746.1:291734088-292094969 GCF_029784135.1 Toxorhynchites rutilus septentrionalis
ATGAGTAAACATCATACGGTACGCGGTGATATTTTCTAATAAAAGGGGAAAATGTGATGACGTAAGGCCATGATTTGTACTTCTGCCTAGAAAAATACACTCATCAGATAACAACGGTTTTGTAAATATGACGGCGCACGGTTCGCCCGAACCGCCTTTAATAAACATAATTATTCTATTAGCATCTGCCAGCAAACAACTTTCTTTATCGTGCATCTGAGGAGATGGCGGGAGTTCTGAAAAAAAAAGCTTGGGTGTATCACGTAGCCTAAATCTGCACCTCGTTTCGCAATATGCAGTCTTCGTCGCTCCTACTTGCGCACATACACTTTGTTGTCATTTTAGATGTGCACTCGCAGATAACGGACAAATTTCATCACTGGCTCGGGGACAAATTAAATAATGAGTTTTATTGCAGACGTTGGATCTGCCAACTGAACAAAATGTTTTCTGCTCGGAACAGCGACAGATCGTTCACATACCTTCGCAGTTTCGGATGGTCCCGCAACATGTTCGGTTTAACCATGTGTGAGTCCATACCGTCCAAAACCCAATCAACACCAGTTACAGCAGGAAAGAGATTGTACGAGATGTACAATTAAAACACGATAAGTGTTTCTCCCACGTTGCTACTTTTGGGACGGTCACATTGAGGCGGCAGCGGTTTCATCAAACGAGACGTAATTCGTTTAAGCCTGTTTTGGAATCGCAATAAACTGTTCACCTCGTTTTCGCCATATACGGCGCGGCGCTAGTCTATTTCTGCAAACAATTGTTCCTCGCAGGACAAACAATAATTTATAATCAAAGATTAAAAGTTAATATTTGGTTTTAGAGTTGGATTTGCGACATTATGGAATTTTTGTTCGATTGAAAATATCCTAATCAGATGATCTCTACTCCCTATCTCGCGTACGCTTGGACAGTAAATTTTCACCACACACACATCGACGTCGGTGATTACAATTAACCCTATTTGTGTTATATAATCGATAAAGGAGTGCAGGCGGGAATCAACACGCACCTCTATCTCTACCAACAGTGCTTCTTATCAGCTAACGCAGCTAATTGCGTATTTTCATATTCGTTGGAAATGTAACCTAACCTATCCGAGTCACGTACTCTCGTCCCCTAGTTTGCTTAAAGTTTGTATGTGAATCCGATTTAATCCATGAATACCGCCATAAATACCGGTCGTCTTATCAGCGTAAGATTTGTGGCGGCTTGAACAAATCGATTGACTTTGAACTTGCAGCCCACTGTGGCACACAGAGTTCGAGTTTCCGGAATCACAACGAAATATATGAAATCTATTCGTTTGAAGAAAAAATATACCTATCATCATATTTGAAAAAGTAACAGTAACAACAAAGTTGAGCGGACTTTGACGTTAAAAAGCATAAAACTTATTCTCACACGACCGTACGAAGGATAACGGTGAGCGAATACAGGGCTCCACCGGTAAAACCCTCGATCTGAATGGAAATTGAATTCATTGACTCTATACTTCAACCACGACATGGGTGAAAAGCAATGATACCACTCAACATTCGGTTTTGTTTACAGTTTTACCGGCAATCCGTTACACAACCAAACGGTTATTGAAACGTGTGGCCATAGTATGAAGCTCTATTGAGTAGAGCTGTTTTCATTCATTGTGAAATAGACGGAAGAACGATCTTTCTTGAATAACTATAAACATGGCTGAACCATACATTTCCACATTATACTTCTTATATTTGATTATGTAAACAAAAATCTTTGACAAGTATGAGTTCAGATTCTTTAATGAAAGGGAATGTGCATTTTGTTGTATAAAATATGCCCAGAAAAAAGTTACTACGAAATTATTAATGAAAAGAAGAATCCAATCCTCACACAAGAATCTACTGATTTGGAATCTAAATATGAAATCGGCAAACTTTTTCACGAATTTCCACGGTCTTGAAATAAAAAATCTGGAATTGAACAAAAGTCTAAAAGAATCTGGAATATGAAATCTTAGAATCTGACCGTTTGCTTTTACTAGAATTAAATGTTTTTTTTAAATACATGTTACACAGGAATTTTATGCAAAGTACGCTCCATCTGCAGCTACATCCTCCACGCATCTTTCAGGAAATTTTAATGTCTGAAGAAGTTCACTTCTCTTGAGGCGATTCATTTAGCAAGCCAATTTTTGATGTCGTCACGAGAGCTGAGCCATTGGTCTACAAGGGTAAAAAATACAAAAAAAAACTCAGGAAAGGGAACCGTTACTAGCAAATGTACACTCGGTGTTGTAATATCACAGATACAAGATAAAGCGGATAAACCTAAAGCGTTTGCTAGTAAAACGTTAAAAATAACGGAAGTAAATTATTCAACTATAGAAAAAGAAGTGCTAGCAATTCTATGGGCAGTACAAAAAATCAAACCCTATGTTTATGGATACAAATTCAAACTCGTTACGGACCAAAAACCTCTCACATTCATTCAAACAGCTTCTAAAAATGCAAACGTGCTTCGTTGGCCTCTTGAACTCGCTAACTATTATTTTGAAATCTATCTATATATATATAAATGGATTTCTGTCTGTCTGTCTGTCTGATTCTTATGGACTCGGAAACTACTGAACCGATCGACATGAAAATTGGTATGTAGGGGTTTTTGGGGCCGGGGAAGGTTTTCGTGATAGTTAGAGACCCCTCCCCCGGCCATACAAATGAAACACAAATTTCTACATTATTCGAGAATTAATCCAGCAAATGCAACCAAATTAGGCATCTAGAGGTTTTAGGGTGCAATAAATGATTGTATGGTGATTAGATACTCCTCCCCCTTCTCTTAGGGGGGGCTGCCATACAAATGAAACACGAATTTCTGCATTACTCGATAATTAACCAAGCAAATGGAACTAAATTAGGCATATGGAGGTTCTAGGGTGCAATAAATGTTTCTATGGTGGTTAGACACTCCTCCCCCCTCTTTAAGGGGGGGCTGCCATACAAACGAAACACAAATTTCTGCATTACTCGAGAATTCATTCAAACAGCTTCTAAAAATGCAAACGTGCTTCGTTGGCCTCTTGAACTCGCTAACTATTATTTTGAAATCTATCTATATATATAAAAATGGATTTCTGTCTGTCTGTCTGTCTGATTCTTATGGACTCGGAAACTACTGAACCGATCGACATGAAAATTGGTATGTAGGGGTTTTTGGGGCCGGGGAAGGTTTTCGTGATAGTTTGAGACCCCTCCCCCTGCCATACAAATGAAACACAAATTTCTACATTATTCGAGAATTAATCCAGCAAATGCAACCAAATTAGGCATCTAGAGGTTTTAGGGTGCAATAAATGATTGTATGGTGATTAGATACTCCTCCCCCTTCTCTTAGGGGGGGCTGCCATACAAATGAAACACGAATTTCTGCATTACTCGATAATTAACCAAGCAAATGGAACTAAATTAGGCATATGGAGGTTCTAGGGTGCAATAAATGTTTCTATGGTGGTTAGACACTCCTCCCCCCTCTTTAAGGGGGGGCTGCCATACAAACGAAACACAAATTTCTGCATTACTCGAGAATCAATCAAGCAAACAAAACCAAAGTCGGCATGTGAAGGTTTTAGGATGCAATAAATGTTTTTACGGTGATTGGATACTCATCCCCCCTCTTTTAAGGGGGGGGGGGTTGTTTTGTTCTGCCATACAAATGAAACACGAACTTCTGCATTAGTCGAGAATTAATCAAGCAAATGGAACCAAATTAGGCATTTGGAGGTTTTAGGGTGTAATAAATGTTTCTATGGTGGTTAGACACTCCACCCCCTTCTCTAAGGTGGTGCTGCCATACAAACGAAACACAAATTTCTGCACTACTCGAGAATTAATCAAGCAAACGAAACCAAAGTCGGAATGTGAAGGTTTTAGGGTGCAATAAATGTTTTTACGGTGGTTGGATACTCCTCACCCCTCTTTTATGGGGGGGGGGTCTGCCATGCAAATGAAACACGAACTTCTGCATTACTCGAGAATTAATCAAGCGAATGGAACCAAATTAGGCATATGGAGGGGTGCAATATATGTTTCTATGGTGGTATGGTGGAGGGGGATGCTGCCATACAAAAGTAACACAAATTTCTGCATTACTCGAGAACTAATCAAGTAAACGAAACCAAATTCGGCCTGTGAAGGTTTTAAGGAGCAATAAATATTTTTAAGGTGGTTAGATACTCCACCCCCTAAATTGACGCATACTTTGACGCGATCGTAATGTAAATAAAATTTTGCGTAAACATGTAAACAGCACAACCAGTCTTCAGGAAACATACGCTGTGCTGCGCTTGAGTTCAGTTTTCATCAGCTCGCGTTCATAACAAACACGTATTTCTCTCTTGGTACGGGGTGTACCAAATTCATAAACAAAAGAGCGCCAAATGAACACAGCGCAGAATTCAAATACTTAACATCGCTTCTCCCTTGTGTGATGCGCGCCTCTTTTTATACACACGCATTAAATCCTTGCGCCCGCCTTGTCTTCGCTCGTTCTTAGCAAAACATAAAAACAGCAGTACGCCTCCATACCAACCGTATGCGCTTGTGTGAAGAAAAATAACACAACAGAGAAAGCAAACAAGCAAGATTCAAGCGCGGTGTAAACCAGGTATAGAAATACGGCGCAAATCACGGCGCAAAACTCGGTGCAAAAACTGTGCTGACACCAAAATATTTGATCTGTGTTTCGGAGCATGCTCGTTCGCCAGAGTGCATGTGTATACAAGGAGCGTGAGCTCCTTGAACTGAGTACAAAAAACTTATTACACATCAGTACCGCGTTGCATTCTGAAGCCTGATCACAACAACAATAAATAGAAATTTACCGACAATACTTCTATAATACGATGTCGTTATCTCAAATGAAACAAGCGATAAACAACTGTTGCCGAGTAGCAACAATAGAAAGAACGGAACACAGAATGTCAATTGATGTCGGAGTGCGAAGAAATTTCAAAAATTTCAGTTGCTTTATTCGAGTATTGAAAATGAAATACTGGAATATTTTTTGAATCAGTATCAATTATTATGTTTTTGTGAGACTCAATAATACATATTTTCATTTTTGCTTATAGTATATTAAGTGTTGTCGTATGTATTCGTTCACGCGTCAAATTGTCGCGTGTTCGCAAAGATAGGTATATAAGAAACCTCCGTAAACCTAGTGTTAATCTGCTCATTTTCAAAACCCCTTCAGGTGATCGAAATAATTTCTCGAAATCTCATTGACATCAAGAATGCACTTTCACAGTAATTCAGAACGTTCAGATAACCCAAGAAAATCGTCTGCAATCATGAACCAGCATTAATAACTCTTCGAAAAAGTTTCACAAAACCTTAACATAGCAGCAAGCAAAATGCAAAACTACAATCAGTTCAAAGAAGAACCACCTTGTGTGAACTAAAACAGTAATATACAAATCAGAAAGAACACGAGAAAAAAAATAGAACCTTATGTTTTTTTTAAGATATTCAGTGGCAAAATGTCTCGAAAATAACAACAGAACCATATACATTCCAAGAAATGTTAAAATAAACAAAAATAAACTCAAACGCATATGAAATAAAATATAATATATTATTTCTCTCTTTTCATAATCCCCCTGACGAAAATAATAATGTTTTTCCTTTCAGAAAAAAACCTGAACAAGTTACATTATTTATCTTCTTATATTTCTACTCTTTTATTTTAACTAGACGAGAAGAACCACTGCATTACATCACAATCGATACAAAAATGCGAACCGATTAGATAGGAAAAAAAGAATAGGTATAATAAGAAATCGGATAACAAATGAATCAGATATTCATATTATACTTCACCATATTTATAATTAATACTTAACATAATCAAAAGCAATAAAAAAAAACATAAACGATCAACCGATATTAACACTTTTTACTCGGAAATGTAGAATTCAAACAGGAAGTATAAGTATTATACACCTTATTTAAAAACAGACCTAGAATCCACAGATCCTTTGGCCAACATAGTTTATCAGAGAGCGAATAATTATTTAACTCAAATCACTGAACAGTGAATTGGTGGGAGCTCAGACGCAACGGACCTGATGATAATTAACCATGAATGAGTTAGCCACTAGCAACAATCAGCAAAACAAAGTGAACAAACAACTTGGAAACAGCCTCAAAACAGTTCAACAAACTACAGGGTCTTTCAGATTAAACGCTCACGCAACAAATTTTAATAACTTCTACAAAAGTGAACCGATTTTCATTTTTTAAAAACGAAAATAAAGCCTATTTTAGGACATTTTCGTTGTGGCCACTCTTGTTTCGATAACGCGTTTGAAACAGTGAACAAAATTCTTCATGCACAACTCTAACATTACGACTCCGATGCTGTTGAAAATCCGAGTTATTTCTTCTACAAGTTCCCCCAAATTTTGTGGTCCTATAGCAACGGTCCTTCACGTACCCCCAGAGGAAGTAACCGACGACGAGAAATGTTGAAATTCTTACCATTAGAGGACAAAGTTTCATTAAGGCTTCGGTTGCTAATCCGATTTCACTAAAAATACACGTAAATTGTACATCTTGACACTAAAAACCATCCGATCAGACTGAACGAGTAGCCGAATATTATCGTCCCGAAGTGGGGAATGCAATGTTACCATCGACGGAGCGAAATTTTTTTTTTCATAAAGAGCTATTCCATTTTTTGTGTGAGCGTTTAATCTAAAAGTCCCTGTACATGCAATTTTGAGAAAAGCCTCGTACTGAAATTTTTTCTCTCTAGCACTTACGCCAAAATGCGAGATTACGGCAGAACAGGAAGAAAATTGATTATGTCTATCCAACGCAGTTTTACAGTAAATCATGGGATTAGAACTTACTTGGTGGAATCTCCATCTCAAGGATACTAACCATAGCAAAAACAATTTTTGCTTTCCTCATCTACAGAAAATCACTATGCAGAATCCTATCAAAAAGCTTAAAGAGGGGGAAAACAAGACCCCAAGGAATCGATCAAACCAGGACGCGTGAGGACACGCTTCTTTACCCCATCGGAGGTGTTACGTGCACCGAAACATCAACCAAATTCACATCAGCAACTTGCCATTTCAAATAATGGCAAAGTCCAAAGTCCATCGTCCGACCGACCGCAGTATACGATGTCGGCAGATTCATCATTTACCATAATAATCAAATTATGGGAATTGAATAAGGATCAATCCCTGATAGGAGTTAACTAGTGTTTGGCAATCGCAGGAAGCCGTTCAGTCGCGGTATAATTTTAATATAGTATACTGCCGTCCTACGCATAGTTGTCCCATGTGACTTATTAACAATTTTCACTATTCTTAATAAAATGATATTTTTATACCCACTCTTCAGGAATAACACAAAAAAATATTGGTTGTTCTTAGTGTTTCAGAGAACAGCATCAAGTTCAATCGTTCCATGTTGATATTCTATGCATAACTGTCCAACCTTAAAGTTTTAAACCCACAATCAACCTTGATTGTTTCAAGTTCGCGTTTTCACATTTCATTAGACAATATTTTTTGCTTATAAAAACCAGGTTAATTGCTAAACTGAAATGCTTAATGCTTCTGGTAGACAAATATGAAATATGAAAACATTGAATGCATATCTCTCAGTTGCTGATTTTGGAACATGAGACAACTATGCGTCGAACGGCAGTTTACAACGGTAAAGATTGAATAACCTTTTTTTTGTATTCAGCTGACAACGACTCATTGATATATGTGTAATAAATATAAATATTATTTCATAAATTCAATATAAGTACAGAAAATCTACCAATTTGCTACAAGCGCCAACGTGATATTACTCTTCAGTCAATCGGACTCACATACAAATACATGCGAACATGCAGCAAAGTTGCAGTATTAGTCAGCTGCATCTTTCAGGGCACAACCGTGAAACCCTTTTTTAATTACTAGCACTCGAGCAATTGTGAAAACGAGTGCAAGGTAGTAAGGTTGTTAGAAACTACTAGCACCGCTGATCAATTCAAATGATAAAACGCCGAACGAACCATTGGCTCACAAAATGAAAAAAGAAAACAATTATCGGGCACGAGTGGCAACGTGATACGATATTAAACAAATAACCTTGATCTCAGCAATTTTCTCGGCAGTAGCAGAAAAATAAATTAGATCATTTTCGTTTTATTTTTGCAAGTTATCTGAAAATTCGACAGTTATATGATATGTGTAAGTGGATTTTGAAATCATCGTAATCTAATCTGGTCTCAATTATTCCCTGGAGATACTCATATCCGCGATCCAAACAAAAAAAAACAATGGTCAATAAAAACGACACCGATGAATAATTATGTCAAGGCACCGCCGTTATCGTTGAGACAGTTCTTCATACAATATAGCTCAACGTGACTGGATGTTGAGGCTATCTACTCTCCCTCGAGCAGAACTATCACCAAGGTCGACGTGTTAGAATGCAATGAAAATGCAATCATGAGTCAGGAAATAGGTACTCCTACAGACGCAAGAATTAACCGGGTGTCCCACGTGTCAGAATGTTGAAAACAGAACCGTAATCGCGGTCCGTCTGTGTATATAACTTTCAATGCCCCGGTGCATCCACGTCACTTGCAATTAGCAGGCAAGCGAACAAAAAAAATCAACCGAATCCCGAAAAAAACTTTCGCTATCTCTACTCAAAGCTTTTGCTTTTTGTAAGTGCTAAAATTAGAAGCTAATGTCATACGGACGGAACGGTAACACATAGTGATAAGCCTTTGGCATATTCGTTGTGTTCTGATAAATGATAACGAGAATGATGTGTAACGTTTCGATGCTACAAACTAGAATTAGTTCCATTCTTACCATAACTTCTGCTATATCGATTATATAACGACATCTTGCAATCACAACACTTCCAAACAGGATAAATTACACAAATTTCTGCACAATCGCACCTTCCCAGCGGAGAATAGAAATAAATAACTCTGCATCCGTTCGCGTTAATTCCTTGATTCGACCGAACGGAGCTGACTTCGAAGCACACACATGTAACACCTATGTAACACCACCTCCCGTGGACACTTTTTGCAAGCACTGCTTCGCGATTGGCGATCGAATTCCTCCAGCGGATCGGTCGGACGTTCGTCTACTCCGTCGGTTATCAATCACTACTGGTGCAGCCAACCTCCCCCAACCCTTTCTTCAAACACACCAATCCCTTCTTCGAACGCACACCAGGTGCGTCACCAATATTCACGCCTCAGTGACGAATGTGCGACGAGGCTTCACATTAATACTTTCCCATTGTACACCATTGTAGACCAGAGTTGACAGAAATACGGAAGATGAGAAAAAGATTGTCAACGGAGAAGAGCCGGTCCGCCGTGTGTAACCCTTTCGTTCGCGGCTAAATAACTACTGCGGTGCGCCAGTAGCAGCAACAGCGACCGCCCATTGGTGCTCGGGCTCCAATCGCAAACAATTCGGATCTGAGAATCTCGGATGGGCTCAGTTTTGCCGTATTTTGACCATATCTTTATCTAGTTACTCAGTGCGCACAGATATCGCATACCCATACACAAATAATAACGCTGGCGATACGATAGAAGGGAAAAAAACAACAGCCCCGTAGAGTGTGGTGTTGTTGTGTTGATGGTTGGAATACATTCAGTGCATATGGAGCGGGGTGGCGGCGATACGAACAAACAACCCGATCACCGTGGTGTGACCGAATTGCAGCCGGAAGCCATTGAGGATTTCTCACGCATGGGATTCGTGGTGAGTGCAATCGACATTCATTTGAATTTGAATAATGATTGTACTTCATACGCACAATATAAGCTTCCCCCAGATGCGCCTAGGTGAAGTGAAAGTAATTTGTTTCGAGATCCAGTACATTTTTCATTGGTTTCGTTCGAATGACGAAATTTTGACATCGTACGGTAGCTCGCAACGACAACGTCGTACTTAGTGAAAACGTTATCATGGCATAAGCGTTGTGGATTCCAATAGTCATTGTGTGATTTTGCTAGGATTATTTGTGTAATTTGCCTCTTATCGGTGAGCAAAAATAAAGTATATTACACTGCGTTATCTGTTCACCGAATAGATGTCTTTTTAACTCTTTGTGGTCGTTTGTCTGCTCACAGCCACCATACCTTTTTTACCGTTCTGGTCGTTTGTCTGCTATCAGCCACCACAGCAAAAAACCATGCTAATCTTATATTTTACTTAACCAAGTATCAGTTTATGCATTTCCTAAACAAAGCATGATGTGTAGTGTACCTGTTCACGAATCAATACGGTGTCCTATGAGCAATAGATAACAAAGTAGTCACCCACACAAGACAACGCACAAGTGCGTTGAATGCACAGAAATGTGGGACAAAAATCATAACAGCAGAATTTAGTCATTGTAACACTTTGGTGTGATGGAAAAGATTGTTCATAAGAATCAGAACTACTGTTTGCATGAATGTCTCATGTTATTTGAATAATCGCATGATTGTCTCAAGCGACAATATCTTTGTTTAGGCGTCGTGCACAAATTACGTAACGCGATAAGGGGAGGGGGTCGAGGTTGCGTTACTTTCTGTGTATTAGAGATAGGAAATTGCGTTACGTAAGGGAGGAGGGGGTCCAAAATCCGGATTTTTAACATTACGTAATTTGTGCGCGACGCCTTACCTAAAGTGAAAAGTTCTGATCATTTCGGATACGCAGAAATCATTATTTGAGTAACTACTGGTTCAAATTATGTTGAAGTAGTTGTTTTTAAAGAGCAGAATAATTGTTTGGATAAGTGTCTTCTGTCATCTGAATAATCTCATATAAAAAATCTTTGTTTGTTAAAAGTGAAAAGTGCTGATCTTTTTGGTAATAAAAATAAAATTATGTATTGATTATACTTCATATGATTTACTCTTGGAGACTGTTTCGAAAGATCTCACACCAGGACGTATTATAAAATATATTTTTATACTAGCTGACCCGGCAAACTTCGTCCCGCCCAAAATTTGTTTTTTGTTATCAATACCTTCAAACATTCACGTTTTCTTACTATGAGCAAGTTCATGGGTCTGATCGCAGAACTGTTCATTGATTGATCTTCTAATCGACCCCATTGAATTTACTTTTTACTTTAAAATTCCTAGTATTTCTAACAAAACTCATCATTATAATATTAGATTGTTTTCAGACACAACTCTCGTTCAAGATTTTTCAACCACTTGCAAATAACATGTTCCCCGTTACATGGAATAAATGGTTTATACAGAAAATATGATAGAATACACATTCGGCGATACTTTTTTATTGGTATAAATAGAAGAAGATATAGGAGTGCGTCTCATCGTGCGGAGAACATATGTGAATTTAATTTCCCGAATTTTCCCTTGTTCCTTCAGAGTTTTCCGAAAATTTTCAATTGTCATGTTTGGTTGGAATATTTTTGGTTGAAATATGTGTAATATTTTTATGGGACCCCTCTCCATTCAGAGGAGGGAGGGGTGTCATACCATCATAGAAATATTTCTCATACCCAAAAATCCTCACATCCCAAATTGAGCTTGATTAGTTCTCGAGATATGAAGAAGTTTGTGTTTGTGTGCCCCCTGTAGTTTGTGTTTCATTTGTACGGCAGCCCACCCTCGTAGAGAGGAGGGTGGAGTGTTTAACCACCATAGAAACATTTATTGTACCCTAAAACCTCAATATGCCTAATTGGGTTCCATTTTCTTGAATAATTCTCGAGTTATGCAGAAATTTGTGTTTCATTTTTATGACAGCCCCCCCTCAGAAAGATGGGAGGAGTGTTGAACCACTTTAGAAATATTTCTTGCCCCCTAAAACCTCCACATGCCAAATTTGGTTCAGTTTGCTTTATTAGTTCTTGAATTATGCAGAAATTTGTGTTTGATTTGTATGGCAGCCCCCCCCCCCCCTTTAGAGAGGGAGGAGGAGTATCTAACCACCGTAAAAACATTTATTGCACCCTAAAACCTCCAAACGCCAAATTTTGTTTCATTTGCTTGATTTATTCTCGAGTAATGCAGATATTTATGTTTCATTTGTATGGCAGCCCCTTTTTATAGAGGGGGGTGGAGAGCCTAACTACCATAGAAACAGTTATTGCACTCTGAAACCTCAATATGCCTTATTTGGTTTCATTTGCTTGATAAATTCTCGAGTAATGCAGAAATTTGTGTTTCTCATGTATGGTAGCTCCCCCTTAGAGAGGGGGGGTGGAGAGTCTAACTACCATAGAATCATTTATTGCATCTCAAAACCTTATATTGAATGGCGTTAACGTCCCCTATGGAACTTATGCCGTCTCAACCTATGCATTAACTAACGTCATTTATTAATACTTAGTTTAGATTTCTTAAGCCAAATAACACGCCTTGAATGTATTCCGAGGGGCAAGCTATAGAATACGCGTGACCACAGCGCAAGTCGAAGGAAATTTCCTTGACGAAAAATCCCCCGGCCAGAACGGGAATCGAACCCGAACACCCGGCATGATAATGTGAGACGCTAACCACTCGGCCACGGGTGCACTCAAAACCTCCATATGCCAAATTTCGTTTCATTTGATGGATTAAATCCCGAGTAATGTACAAATTTGTGTTTAATTTGTATGGCAGCCAAAGGAAAAATAATCCCGACCAGTACGACATCCATGCCCAAATTTAATACGACCGCAAAGGGTTAAAATAGTGTGTTTATCGAACTAAAAAACTTATTTGATGCAACTGAGATTTTCCAAAACTCACATGAGCCGACAGTGGGACACGGTATGTCATGAAAAAGATTTTTTCCAAATACACCATGACTAAAAGTTCTTCAATGACAGATGGCTTTTTTTATTTTAACCTAGCTATCTCATCTTCAGTGACGAAAAAATTCAATTTAGATAGTTCTAATGGTGTCAACTGAAGAAGGAACAGTATTTTTTAACCAGCAACTTTGGTGGAGGCAGGAAGAGGTGCATGGTTTGGGCGGGATTCTCAAGATAGCTTTAACATCTTTCAAAGTGAATAACAAGAATTACATACATGTTCTGGCATTCTCTCTCATATCGATTCATCGCAAAACAAAACACATTTACAACCATCAGGGAAACTAAGCAATGGGTTAAGATCTAAAAACTTTACTTATTGAATTGGCCGGCTCGCTCTCCAGACTTGAATTCTGTTGAACATCTTTGGGCGATCCTAGTATGAAGGATCTACGCTGAGGGAAAGCAGTACACCAGGGTTGATGAACTCAAGGCCACAATTTCGGAGACATGGAAAAATATCGAGAAATCCGTTCTGCAGAATCTGGTTTTTTTTACATTTGCATTTACATTTATTCATCGAACCGAATAATCTACATGAATTTTTAAATACATTCTTAACACTATAACATTGATCTTAGCCGCTCAGCAAAAACACTAAAACTAACATTAAAATCAAATAGGTTAAAAACTTAATTGAAGACAACACACATTGACCTGATTGGTTCATTTTGCGCGTATTGTGTCCTGTGAAAGTTAAGTCTCAGGATTTGCCGTGGGCGAAGCTGTCTGTATGGAACGCTGAAGTTGATTGGCGAAAGTATGTAGCGAGCGGTAATTTCTCCTAGAAGCAACTTTCCAACAAACATGGCTTTCTGATGGATTCTTCTTTTCTCCAAGGTTCGCTACCTAATAATCGACACCGACTCTCGTACGGCGGGAGCTCAATTGGGTTATTCCAGGGTAAAAACCGCAGCGCATATCTGCACTGTTGTACTGTTTCGATCCGCATTATCCAAACTTTCTGGTGTGGACTCCAAGCCGGAACGTACCAACGAATAATATAGAGCTCGTAAACAGTACGGATCGCGAAACTCTTTCGAGACGCGGAAGATGAAGCCTAGATTTCTGTTAGCCTTAGCGATGATGTGGGAGTAATGTTCACGAAAAGTCATTTTGCAATCTAACTCCACTTCTAGATCTCTTACGCTCGAGACTCTTTCAAGCGTTTCTCCGCAGATGACGTAGGGCCATTGGATTGGGGATTGTTTGCGGGTGAAGGATATTACGGCACATTTCTTCACGATAATTTCTCTTGCACCAGTCTTCAAAAATATTAAGATAACGCTACAGTTGTCTGGAATCCTCTATTGAACGTATTATTGCATAGATCTTTAGGTCGTCAGCGTAAAAATTTGTATGCCCATAGGGCAGAATATGGCACTAGTCGTTGGAAAAGAAAGAAAACAGAGCTGTTAGTGAAAATGCGTAACTCGTGACAACCAAGGTTTACACGAAGACGGTGGTTAGTAAGGTCAGATTCCATCCACTTGATGACTAGATTAGTGAAGGTAGATCTTCCAGGAAAAAAAATCCATGCTGATCTGATGATATATAGTATTCCAACACGAATTATCCAAGTTATAAGCCGAAATGGCAATGTTACCAATTATTGACATGTAAATCTACCGATTGTTCTGCATTTTTCATTGATAATACTTATGAGTTTTGAAATGGTCTTATAGAAACTGCATAGCCGAAATCATCATATTTAGGCCCAATAAATATACAAACGACTCTTTTGAACGAAATTGACGTTAAATATATTTTATTCTAAATATTCAACAATATATGAAAATATCTTGTTGAAATTCTAACTGTTTGTGTTACAACGAAATATATTCAAGGAGATCTCATAGAAGCTGGACAGAGTGTATCTGTACAGCGAACGGATTTTGATTATTTGCTTACCAATCGAAACGGGACCCTAGGAACTGACGTCGAACTTTCCGTTGGAAAAACTTTAGTCACTGGGACTAACAGTTATAAAATGAGGAAATATAGAAAAAATGTTTATTTTCGGATGGAAACATTTGGCCGATTAATTTGAAAAACAGTAAAAACATATATTGCAAGAAACCGCATTAAGCTTTGGGGAAACGTGAGTTTCCAAAGATATAATTGAAGTTCTTCTAAACATGTCCGTATTCCCCCACCTCCCCTATTTACAAAAACATTAAACTTATCGACGTGTGTAAGATATTGTTACCTAAACAAAACACCAACAGAATGCAAACAATACTAAAGCACTGTCGCCGGAAACTGAGCGATACTATGCGCACGTAACCACTGTGGTGTTGCCGGCAGTTAACGGCTAGTTTACGCATGTAACCACTGTGGTGTCGCCGGCATAGTGTTAATATTAGAAACAAAAGTAAAGAAAATTTTTTAATATTATAATTAAAAATTTCTAAGACTTATTTAACATAATGGTTTTTTAAACTATTTTTATTTTTTTGCCGAAGTCCGAGGCGGCACAATCCGGATCGGCCGCCGACCATTTCGGCATTTAGCTATTTTTGGAAATGTTAGAATGAAAAATAATTGCGCTTTTATCTCTGCGATTATTTTCGTTGTGCTTATTTTTTTTTGCAATTGTTCCAGGAAACCGTTATTCAACATTCCTGACTTCAATATATCTTTGGCAACCCATAAAAACAACAAAAATGGCAACACTTGCGAGTAATAAATTTCATGCTTCATATTATTTAGTGTTGCCTCAGTGGTATCGTACCTCTAGACATCTTCCGTGCATCGCCATTCAACTAGCACCAAACAAGCATCCAACTGAGAACCCACACAGTAACACACAGGTACAGCGACAAAAAAGAAACATCGCGAGAATAACCGTTTGTGAAAAAAACATTTCGCGAATTCTCGATCAAAACCGTCAACAAAATTAGGAGATTGTTGCAACGGAAAGGAGTCGATGCACACGAGACAGACACAAATGGTAACTTAATGTAGCGAAGATGCGCTATTCATACATACGGTGTGTGAACAAAATGAGATTCGCACAACGAAAACAACCAACATAGTACACAAACAATGCCAAACATTGTGGCTTGAAACGACCAAATATACACACACCACACACAATTTTGCACTCCTCTCAAAACAAGCCCTTTTGTTATTATCATTAGCTTCTAAAACTATTGCTTGTTGAGGTTCAGTTGCAGTTGAATTGAAAAGATGCAGTTTTGCGACTGGCACGCGAAACTAAATCACACATAACACTCCAGCAGGACACTCATTTTTCTTGTGAGCATGACGATAGCCCAGCTTAATTTTGCCCTACATAATATGGCGCAAAACCTTATGATTACGCCTGTTTCACCAAGGCGTCGGTTCGACGTGTACAATGCCAGAAGTGCAACGAGTGATATATTTGCTCGCACTCACAGCTCGAGGTGGAATAGCTTACGATGACACAAAACGAGCAGTACAAGCATTGTTCGCTGCTTTGGGTATAAAAAAATACTGAAAAATTTCCTTAGAGGCGATGGCAAGATGCAAGATGCGGAATGCTTCCCATTTTCATCAATTTGAACCATTTACAGATTAGGTGATTGTAATGTATACCACATTAAAAAGATCTTGAAGAACTTTCGATTCGATTGGTATACAACATCCGTTCGCAGAAAAAATAGTTTTTAATGTTAACTTTATTTCATAAAAACCAAACCTGTATTCTGATTTGGCACCCTTACTGAAAGAAGTTGTCCTACATAAAAAAGTCATTCAAATGCACCATATAGGGGGCCTCCGTAGCCACATTGGTTGCGCGTTCGCTTAGTAAGCGATCGATCGTGAGTTCGAAACTCAGGGCCCTCATTGACCATCTTTGTGTTGTTCTAGAATAACTACGTCCGCGCAACAATCATCATCGATGGAGATCGATCCACGGTCGAAATAAGATCGATTCATCCATACAACTGCTCTGCTTTGCAAGAAACATCGGACTGCTGTTCTATAAATAACTCAACAATGATCAATCAACTGTCTCCGCTGTCCGGTCTAACTGGATAATGGAAGAACAGATAGGAAACTCTTACGCCTAAATGGCTGCTACTGTGTAAATGTGTACCATATGGAATGGTATAGAAGGAAATACTCTAACGCCGAAAAATGGCAACTGTGTAATGTGCTAATTATAGATATGATGAATATGTGACATGTACACGATTAAAATTCAGCTCTGTTACAGCTAAAATGCCAATGAGCCTAAAATAAATAAATGGGAAAAAAATGCACCATATAATTTAGAATTACAGAATTTATTTTCGTCTTGTTGAAAAGCGTTGACGCGAGCCCCAGATTGGGATTACAAAAAGACAAAGAGTCAGAGGTCGGTCGATGGTTCAACTAACACGACGTTACGCACAACGTTGTATTGTGATCCCAGTCATAGGAGACTGCGTTTTAATATCGACGAAAATTGTTTCGAAAATGACACGCGTCTGTTAATAATCAGCAGTCCCAGTTTCAATGAGCTGTCAAACTAAAACTCTAGTAATTTGGAATCATATATCTCGGTACTGTTTCGATGAAATAAGAAAAGTTGAGAAGTCAAAAGTGCTGCCGTGGCCGAGTGGTTAGCGTCACACATTATCATGTCGGGGGTTCGGGTTCGATTCCCAGTCGGAGGATTTTTCATCAAATAAATTTCTTCCGACGTGCACTGTGGTCACGGATATTCTAGAGCTTTCCACTCATGATACGTTAAAGGCATTTTATTTTTCATAACAAACCTCAAGTAAGTACTAATAAAAATGACGCTAGTGATATATATGTTCAGACGACGAAAGTTCCACTGGGAACGTTAAGAAGAAGACAAGAAGAAGAGAATTCAAAATAAAAGTTATTTATTGCACCTTAAAGAAAAAATCTAAAAAAATTGACAAAATTACAAACTTTTCTACGAATTCCCCGCATAATATTTTGGACACTCCGGACGCTCTTCGTAAGCCCATGCTTGACATTTTCTCAATATTGTTCGATTGTCGATGAAATTCCATCTGTTCAAATTGTCAAAAATCCAAATTAAACCTCCCTTTTGTAAAACAGCTTGCCAAACGGAAAACAATTCAAACGTTATTCGTGTGCTTTAAAATTTTCTCATCCTGTTGTCTTATAGAAATGGAATCATTATCGCCCTTTGTATTTATTATTATTATTTATTTGTTTATTTATTTATTCATTTATTCATTTATTTATTTATTTTTTATTTATTTATTTATTTATTTATTTATTTGTTTATTCCAATTCCAATTTGATCATAAAAGCAGTTGTAACCGTAACGTTCCTATTTGCGTTTTTTCAGCGAATACAATTTGATGTTACAGGTCGGACTCGATTATATATAGTCAAACTTTTTTTTTCAACAATTATTTTCAAATCCTATACATAATCCAATCTCAAGAAAACAATTTTTTTTATTAATGTATGAATGTCAAACATTAATAGAAAAATAGCTTTTTTGTTATTCGATTATGTATTGGATTCGAAAATTAACGTTGAAAGTGAAATTGCGATTATATATAATCGAGTCCGACCTGTATTACGTTTACACATCAAATTGTATTCGAATACCCCTCACATCTTTTGACACCAAATAAATATGATGTTTATTATTGATACCGTTAAAGAGCAGACCAGTTGAAGAATTTCCAACAAGCAAACAACAGCTATTCAGGCAGCGTCTTCCCTGACTCGGGGTAGGTATTTTTCAGACGGACGATAAGGATTGAAACTAAACCATAATTTGAACCGATAACAATTTCATCCATATCATATCATATCGACGTCAACACCAAAGTTCGCCAACATCGATCACCGAAAGAAAGTCATCACTTTCAAATGGAATTTAATTGATTTATTGCATCCCCATTTAGTACTGCAGCACGGTGGGCTTGCAGAGGGTTTGTGTGCCACCGCCACCTGTCACGATTTGGTAATAATGAATTAGCACAAACATTACCTAGCAAACAGCGGCAATCCAACGACGACGAGGCGCAAAGATGGTGAAATCGAGTTTCGTGACATCATGAGCTTGTGAGTGTACGTATCGTACATTTGTATTTCCTACATTCCGACTCGCTGCCAACCGCCGAGATTGATTCAAATTGCGCCTAAGCCAATCAACGGTTCCCCCGACGGGAGTTCAACGCGCTCTCCGATTCTCTACAGCAGCAGGCCGGTAGACTCATACACTCGATTTTTTTTTAATGACTTGTTCTGTCCGATGGTATGAATAGGCTTAGCGGCGTTCGTCGCGTATGACATCACATTCGTGAATTCTGCCTGACGCGTCTGTGTCATCATCATTTTGAATGCATACATATGAGTAAGGGGAACAACTTGTCGCGAATGACCTTCGCTTGTTCCGTTGTACAGTGAATCGCAAATGAATCCCCCTTCGTTCGTTCCAGTATTGGAATGCAAACTATGTTTGCGTTTTTTCTGTAATCAGCAAAATGTCTTTTCAAATGTCAACCAATATGTTACAGCAGGTTGATTGATCTGTTGTCATATCCAACGTGTTGTCGAGTCTGCGATAGTTATGATTTATTCTACGTCTCATGACTCACGTCGGCTCAGAGAGTGAAATTACAAGTGAACGGTCATATCACACAGCTCATTTATTACCTCCAGTTACGCAACAACACAAATGACATCAATTTGTCTGTCGCAATGTGGAGGTTATGGTAAAGTGTGATTAGTTTTAATTGAGCGTAAGCCAATCAACGAGTTCAACGAGCGTCAACTTCTGAGTAGCCGCAACACGTGCTCGAATAGAGAGCTTCGACAAATGGAGCTCGTGGACACTTTGGAAATAAGGGCTTGCGTCAACTGGTTCCGGCTCTATTTTGTTAGCAGTGGTCAGTTGGTGCCGTTTGAAATTCGTTAAATGGCATTTTTTTCAGTAATAGTTTTGTTTTTTCCTGCTAATGAGCTTCCACAATGGCAAAAATCTCATCTTGGTAGATATAACATAAAAAAAACCTTTTCAAAAAGCGCATTTTTTTCACCGTGCATTTAAAAAGCCTGAACAATTCACATTTTGTGGATGAATATGTTTGTCTTTTTTTTTTTGTTTTGACATTTGCTCTTCAGTTATAAAAATGATGCCAAAGTAGGAGCAACGCATCACAATTTTGCTCGCAAATACCCATACCTATTCGTACGTCAAGTTAGATAAATCGTTAGATTAGGCCCAAAAAGAGCTTCCTCTTCGCTCGAGATATCGCAAACAAGCTGAAAGATTGTTAAAATTAAATTGCGACGATAAAAAACTAGACGACCAAAAGCTGTTTAGGAAGTTACACATGACGATACTTACGATAATCGATTGCATGGTAATATACGACGAAACTTTCGTCAAGACAAACTTCAAAGAACTTCCTGGGTAGGAGGTTTGTATGGCAACCAGAAGAGGAAAGGTGACAGGCATTCTGAAACTGTCGAAGCAGTCTATCTGTACCTGTAGCTTGGGAAGCGACATTTTAATTACAACCGGAACCGTCAACGAGGAAATTTGCGTAGCAGAGTGTCTTAAAGAACGTTTGCTGCCTTTCCTGAAGTAACACTATTATTCCGTGCTGTTTACGGTGGATTTGCCATCCTGTCATTAAAAAAGCCATGGAGTGATATACCTCCAACAACATGTAGGGGGTGTCCAAGGATGCCAGAACCCTACCAACGGCTAATCGAGAAATAATGGGACATCGTCAAGCGGAACCCAACTCTTAAAAAAACTGTTGAACTGAGATTGTGTTTCGAAGTGAATTAAAATTTATCGATTCCCCTCATCTATCTCTATCTCTATTTATATAAAAATGTTCTGTTCGATTGTGTACGCGTCAAAAACTCGAAAAGTGCGGAACCGATTGAGCTCTAAGTTGGACACAATATACAATCCACTTCAAGGAGTGTTGTTACGTCATAAAAAATTGGAAAATTGGAAGAAAGATGATTTTATATATAACCAGAGTGCGTTTCTGAAATTGAGCTTCTAATGAAAATCGACTATTCAGTAATGAATATGTGTTCTATGTGAAGGAAACATTTTTTCCACGTGTTTGACAAAATCATGAACTGAAATTGTGTTTCGAAGTGATTTAAAATTTATCGATTCCCCTCATCTATCTCTATATATATGAAAGTTTTCTGTTCGTTTGTGTGCGCGTTAAAAACTCGAAAAGTACGGAACCGACTGAGCTCAAACTATGATACAATATACAAAACAACCAAACACATCTAGGATTGTTGTTACAACATAAAAAAATGAAAAATTCAACTCAACCATGCAAACCACAATGTGTCACAGGAAAGCGTGGCAGGGTACAGCTAGTATGTTTTATAAATCAAAAACAAAAAGACGAATGGATAATGTCGGAGGCATAATCGGAGAGACAAAGGACTACACCAAGGGTTGTCAATTTTAATAACTTTTTGGATATCCAAGTAGTTTTTCAGTATCTCTCAGCAAAATTACATCTTCAACGTTCCCGAAAATATCATTTCCGAAGAAATAATCGACGAATTATACTATGCAACACCTTCCGCATAACGATAATAGAATATTCGAACCGAATCAGTTGTATGAATGTGACGGCGGGGACAGCAACATTGCGGAACAAATTTTCGCTTTCAGTTTTCAACCGAAAAACACAGCTCTCACCGCAGGTCACGCTCGGTTTAAAACGTGCTCTACTTTGATGCCACAATGTTCGTGTTCGCGCGAATTGAATGATCGTTCGGAAAAGGCCACAGATAATCCCGAAAAGGCCGATAGCTTCGAAGAGTGAAACTTAAAATCGAAACCACAGGGCACAACAATTTCTACCTCATACTCGATGCAACGTGTCATCGCAGGAAGAAACCATACGATGTAAGGTAACGCGCGAATTGTTACTAAGGAGTGTATCGAAAATAAGATGTAAACACATTTTTAATCTTAAAATCCATTTTTAATGATCAATCTAACAAGGAAATCGTTCGGCAATATTTTACAATATATTACTTCTTCTTACAAGTAAAAACAAGTAAAAAATGATTATTGGAAATATGCTCTGACCTTCGGCCTAACGCCTTTCATTGAGTTTTATACAGTGGATCGATCGGCTTTCTTGGACGCAGAATTCCACCATGGTATTATTAATCTTACCATCTTTTTTGAAGATTCGTTTGGCAATAGCCCATTATCTCTCGATTCGACGAAGATGGGGACAGTTTGGCAGATTTATGTCTTTCTCAACAAAATCTACATCATTATCCTTGAACCACTTTAGAGTAGTTTTGGCATGGTGGACCGGTGCCAAATCCGGCCAGAATAGTGGTGGGGCGCTATGCTTTTTGTACCAATATGAGTGTCTGCAGAAATGGTTGCGTCCACTAAACCATTTCTGCAGACACTCATATTGGTACATATCGGCATTTATTGTTCCTTTTGTGTAGAAACTTGACGACTTCAATCCACATGAGCACAGTCTGCCCAATTTTTTCCACCTGAATTTACTTCTCATGGTCACTCACATCCTCGCCAATGACTGTGGTCTAAAATTGTGGTTCTTGACCCCTCTTTGACGTAAGTCTCATCATCCATCAGAATGCTCGCATTGGATTTCTGCAAAATTCGATGGTACAGGTTGTTCCGCTTTTTGATCCGCTGCACCATTCCGATCGCCGTCCCAGTTTTTTCTGCAAATCGCGTATTGACATCGGCTTATTCCGATTGATGAGGTTGATTACTTTCCGGTCCAGATCGGGGTTGGGAGATTCTGGTTTTCTTCCTCTTCTCGGTAAATCATCGAATGAACAGCGTTCCCCGAACTTTTGGGTGTATCGAAAATTCAAAAATAAGTTATAAACATTTTTAGTATCCCTGTCCATTGATGTGCAAACGAGTGCTGTTGTGCTCACCTGTAATTAACATCGTAATCTGTCAAGAATCCACCAAGGATTTGTTTACGACCTGGATTTCACACTTGCCGGAGGAATACCGAAACGTTAACTGTAAACTGTAGTCCCCTTTTTGATACGCGACATTTCGGAAGGAATAAAGAATCCACACGTAGATACAGCCCAACTGCATTCGTTTGCACATCAATGGACAGGGGCACTAAAATGTTTCTAGCTTATTTTCGAGTTTTCAATATACCCCTTAGTTGCATTTTGGGATAATGTAAGCGGCGAATAAAATCGGAAAACCTACCTATTTTATTCGTTCGTGTATTTGGTCGCGTTTTTGTGTGCTTGGAATCAAGAACCATCCTGTGATTGAAGAAATGTTTACGTTCAAAATCTAGATGGGGGTAAGACGGACATGTTAAGGCAAGCTTCAATTGTATTTTTGGAAACTCATGGTTTCCAAAACTCAAAAGCAGTTTCTTACAGTTCAATATACTGGTTTTCGAAATAATTGGCCAAATGTTTTAAAAAATGTGTTTTTTCAAATTTTTTACTGAAATCAAAACAAGCCGAAAAATAGAACATTTTTATTTATGCGGGTATAATGGACATGTATTGGGGGAATATGGACAGGTCAATAACATACGAAGCGTAGAAGTTTATCGCTCGCGAAAGGAATAATTTTTCTCTCTCTCTCTCACGGTTTGTGCGTCCAGTAACCGAAATAGAACAAACAGAGAAAGCAATATAAAGCTCAAAATTATTCGCTTCACTTTCCATCATGCAGTGGATGTGATTATGGATGTGACTGTCCATTTCAACACCACCAGTGCAATTATTTCAATAATTTAAATTTACCACTAACGAAAGAATCATTCCCCCATGTCCCTCTTACCGGCGGTTCCCCTACTGTTATCACACGAAACATTGAAATGAGCTCCTATATTGAAAGGTTAGACGTAATCCTACGTCAGCATAGTTTGGTGTTTGAAAAAACATTTAATCAATTTACACGTCTTATTGTTTGACCTAATTTTTATCGTAACACTCTTTATCAAATCAAATCGATTGTCATCAAATATAATTTCGTAGCAATTTTGGGGAACGATTCGTTTAAAAGTGGTTCTCAAGAAAATTTCTTACAAGGCAGTAACGACTTCACTATTATTCCTTCAATTAGTTTCATTTGCAGATGACCAAGTTTTCTTCTATCAGTCAGAAAAGATTCCACGAGCGAAATTACAGTTACCATCATCACGATGACGGATGAATAGATTGTCGAGTACGGAATCGGAGGCTTGTACAAATTCGGCTTGTCTAATGCAAAATACCAAATGTCAAATTTCAAAAACCGACCATGTACATTTTGTTTATTGGCCTAAAGAATGATTGCGAAATTCGAAGTCAAATCAAAATGGTTTCAGTATTATGTATATTTTTCAAGTTCATATTTTCGGTTTACTAGATTTAGAGCAAAATTTATCTCGTAGAGAAATATAAAATTTTTGGGTGCGTAAACAAAGCTGGTCAAAGGCATGTAAAAATGGTCGAAACGAACAAAAATTACTCGTTTCGAAATGCGCAGTGTCACCCCAGATCTTGACGTTTTATGCATTTTTAAGCCATTTGGCATCGAAAAATTCAATTTTCCAAATTTCATGTACCTCTGTATATTCAATGATTTGGTTTTCTTTGGATGCACGTATGTTACAATTTATATTATGATAGGCTTCGAGTAAAAGAAGCCGAAGTTCTTAGTTTGACAGTTGCACCATGACGAAGTTAGAGCGTATTCGTGATTTTTCCCACGCGCAAATGTCGCAAAAAGACATTTGAATCGCCGTGGGATTTCGTATTTTATGACAGGTTTTCTGCGAGATTTTATTTTGCATTAAGGTCGATTTATCACGATTCATCAGGATCATCCTGAACTCGTTACGAGATAGTTTTAATGGAGTAATTATGTTGAGGTGTCAAAATAAAGGTTTTAACTGAAAATATCAGATTAAAATTATTCCGATTTGGTTTTGATTAAATGTCGAAGCATTAATGTTCAATGGAGAGTCAGCCAGAACACATTCAAGGTTCCATCACACTTTAAATAAAATTGACGTGATCGAATAAACAGCTTTCTACGTCAAAAAGATAACTGATAAAATTATAATTGTACATACTTCAGTTCAGCGAAGCATATCTCTCCTAAGCCAATGGTTACTCGGTAACAATTCTGCCATTAATGCCGTACCTGTAAAGATAAAAAAAAATCGTTTAGTCTCATAGCTTTAAAATACACCAACGATAAGATATTTCGTTTGAAGTTCCTGTGCGCAAACGCTTTCACAGAAATAGCCCACGCAGTAAAATGCGCAACGAAATCATCCCTGTTAATTCCCCTCTTGAACTAAAACCTTTGTAATTTTGCAATTTAGAAAAAAAAAACAAAAATCTTTACATATTTGCACTAATGCGCGCCCCACCCAAGTGGAGCGAGCAAATGGACTGTTTGTTATCAACCACGGTCGCCGATTACGGTTTTACTTTGTGGCTATCGCTTCAGCCGGCTTCCTTACTCCACTGCCACCCAAGCGCAGTTGATTGGAATGCAAGCGCAAACAACAATCACACTGATACACTGTTGAATGACATCATTTCAAATCAATGCTGTTGTGGGGATTGAGTGTTTTGAGTTTGGCAATACAGGATTCGCGATGACGAAGATAATAGGTCGTATGAATAAAAAAAAAGTATTTACTTATTCTGCCCGTTTCCAAGTAAAGTAAACTTTGCTAGTATTTACTTGAATCCGTATGAATAAAAGTTTACTTTACTAATTTGATTTTCGAATTCGAACATAGTTTTTACTTTGTCAAACATATATCAGCTGATTGTTTAGGTTTCGTTTCCAAACGTTTTTTTTTTGGACAAAGCGTGAATTCGCGATGATAAAGGAATAGTATCGACGTCTGGTGGCGACTTTCAATTAGGGACCATAATTTGGGTCCCTATCTCGCTAGTGTAATACCTATCATATTAGAAGACACGAAGCCACTTTTCAAATGTTAAAATTTGAATGAAAATGTTCACATCATGTTATTTAATCACTTAAAACACTTTTTTCCGACTTTTATTTAACCCTTTGTCTATACATTTCCAACATCATTACTGAAACTTTTCATTATAATATAAAGTTGTCTTCAAAAACAATATCGTACAAGATTTTTTCACCACCTGCAAACAAAAGTGATTTTCATTTAAACAGAATGCCAAATTAGTACGGGAAGGTTACTTTTCATTCATAATTTAAAATTTTCCGCCTGAAAATCAATCAATTTTTTTAAGCTCCCTTAAACTAGTAAACGAAGCTCAATGCCATCAATGCGGATCGTTAACTTGTTGAACTTCAAGCGCAAGATAGCAGCATTAAACATAAATCGGATATGACATCAAAACGAATGATAGTGTTTTCAGATCCAAAGTATGCTCATGAGCATACTTGATAATAACGAAGTAAATACTTGATGAATGCTGTTTTATTCATACGAAATCAACATCCATTTTCGAAAAGTAAATACTTTGTTGTTTCTTTTATTCATACCAAACGTAGTAAAAACTTAATCTCACTGCTCGACTGCTCGAATGAAGTAAAGTAAAGGTGAATTTTGTTTTTATTCATACGGCCTAATGTGTCGACATCTAGCGTGACGTGAAACGAACTACCCTCTATCAGTTTGACAGGTCCGGCGGCAGTTTCAAATAGTTGACATTTGAATGAAACTTACTGATTGAGGTTATTTGAATTATTGAAACGCGTAATCTTGACATATTAACAATCTTTCTATAAATTTTCAAAAGTTCCCACTAAGACTTCATCATTATAATATAAAATCATTATCAGATACAATTTTCCTTCAAGATTTTTTCACCACTTGCAAAAAAAACTTGTTTGGCTACTACATACATTGCATGATGATATGGGAAAGCTAATTTTCATTCTTAATTTTAATTTTAAAAGTTTATTCTACCATTACCAATTTCCCTTCATACCAGCGGAACACGAAGCTAAACACCGTCAACACGAATACCGACAGTTGGCGTTGCGGCGACCAAATTTTCTTGTAGTAATCGAACGCTGATAAAGGTCACTTTGCTGCCTAAAAATATAAAAATGGCATAGTTCGAACCTACGACAAAATACGAAGATATCAAAACCGAAAAGAAACAAGTGACATTTAAACACACAAATCCCATTTTTGTCGGTGTCGATCATCTAATCCAGCATTTCACTTACATTCCGAAAAGGTATATGCTTTTAGTCAATTCGTCAACAACACAAGCGAAACGAAACAAAAACTAAATGACATTATTGTCATATCGAACTAAACCATAACAACTGTAACTGACGGCTAATGTGTTTCAGGGCACATATTGCGCGACGCTACCGTCGACTTCTGAGTGCGCTTTTGTTTCGCTGCCGGTTTTTTTTTGTTTTGTTTACTCGAGCTACAAAAAAGAAGTATGAGTGAGTCAGCGAGTTGCTTCATTTCCGCATTCGCACAAAAATACCATTAGATGGACGTCCGTTCTCTAAAATATGTGCAAACAGAAATTAAGTAAATGTCGTGGAAATGCACCGACAAAATTTTGGGCAGATCAGGTTTCATATTTGAGCGTAATACAGGTAGGACTCGATTATATACAGACTCAATTATATATTATTCGATAACACAATTTTCGATACAATTTCGGACTCGATTATATACAGTTTGAAAACAAAATATTTTTTTAATATTTCAAAATGACTTATGTCAAGAAAAAACGTAACATTTCAACGTTTTTAGGTAAAAATATAAGCTTTCAATTGAACACTGTCCGACGCTGTGCAAAACTGCGCAAATTGTCGTTTTAGTGAGAAAAACGATAGCAAGTTTTTTTCACAATATATTTTTTTAATATTTCAATTTTATCTAGGATCCAACTACAGGGTCTTTCAGATTAAAAGCTCCTGCGTATAATTATAATGAACTCCAAATTTCACTCACAAACATAGTCGAGAAAATGCAAATCATTGCATAGTCAATCATCTTCTCACCTCCACAGAGTTTGTTTGTGCTCAAAGATCATAAAATTATATGAAAAAGTATGTAAAAAATACTGCGTTGACTCAAGCGTAACTTCTGAAAAGGGCGTATGATTTGAGTAGAGAAGTCTTTGATAATTTATATCTCAAAAACTATGAGTCGTGCCGAAATAGCGTCTTAGAAAGAGTTATAGAGTATTTATGGTTGAATATAAAAAATGTACACTGAGAAAGAAAATTATTACTCTTTTTTTTATTTACAAAATAAAAATTCAAATTACAATATCCAAAATACATATTTTTTTTTTAATTTTGTCATACAAAATAGAAGTCATGCAAAAAATTTAAAAAATGGGTCCAAGATGGTAAAACTATTTTTGACAAACTTTGTGGAACATCGAATTTTTAGGAGTTTTCCAAACTTCGAATTTTTGTATGTTAACAATCATTTTTAGCCACAAATTATGAATCCTGATGTGATTTAAAACAAAAAAAGGTTATTATCAATCTCCTTCTAAATGTAGCCATTCTAGAAATATTTATAAAAATATTTCTAATTTATTGTCCCTATTAATATGTTTGTCGTGTTATACCGTCATGTTCATGAAATTTTATGAATTTGCTCATAATTTCCAACAACTTTTCCAAATACATCATCATGGTTCATTTTTTGACTCAAGCGTAACTTTTGAAAAGGGCGTATCGATTTGAGTGAGAGAAATCTTTGATAATTTATATCTCAAAAACTATGAGTCGTACCGATATAGTGTGTTAGAACGAGTTATAGAGTATTGTTGGCTTAATTTGAAAAAAATATACACTGAGAAGAAATTTAGTATTTTTTCTTTATTTACAAAATAAAATTTTAATTTGCGATATCAAAAAATATGTATTTTTTTATATTTTTTTCAATTTTTTCATATAAAATTTAAAAAAATTAAAAAATGGGCCCAAGATGGTAAAACTATTGTTGACAAAATTTGTGGAACATCGAATTTTTAGGAATTTTCGAAACTTCGAATTTTTGTATGTTAACAATCATTTTAGCCACAAATTATGAATCCTGATGTGATTTAAAACAAAAATCAATCTCCTTCTAAATGTAGCCATTCTCGAGATATTTAAAAAAATATTTCTAATTTATAATCTTTTTTATAGTAAATAATCTCTTTTAATATGTTTGTCGTGTTATACCGTCATGTTCATGAAATTTTATGAATTTTCTTATAATTTCCAACAATTTTTTTGATTGATTGATAAGATAAAAAAGATTTTTTAGTTTCGCTACGTTTTGTATTAACCCACATGTCTTCGAATGTTTCGTAACGTAACTCCTAAACATATGTCTATACCATAACGATGTATTTGGAAAAGTTGTTGGAAATTATAAGCGAATTCAAAAAATCTCATGAACATGATGGTATAACACGACAAACATATTTAAAGGGCCTATTTACTATTAAAAAGACAATAAATTACATTTTTTTTAAATATCTCGAGAATGGCTACATTTAGAAGGAGATTGATAGTAACCTTTTTTGTTTTAAATAACATCAGGATTCATAATTTGTGATTAAAAATGACTGCTAACATACAAAAACTCGAAGTTTCGAAAATTCCAAAAAAATCGATGTTCCACAAATTTTGTCAAAAATAGTTTTACCATCTTGTGCCCATTTTTTAAATTTTCTACATGACTTCTATTTTCTATGAAAAAATTGAAAAAAATATAAAGAAATGCATATTTTTTGATATCGCAAATTAAAATTTTATTTTGTAAATAAAAAAAAAGAGTACTAATTTTTCTTCTCAGTGTATATTTTTTTCAAATTAAGCCAACAATACTCTATAACTCTTTCTAACACACTATTTCGGTACGACTCATATTTTTTGAGATATAAATTATCAAAGATTTCTCTTACTAAAATCGATACGCCCTTTTCAAAAGTAACGCTTGAGTCAAAACATTCCCAATTGCTGTGAAAAACTCATATTTCCTCCAACCCAAACGGAATACACACTTTCATTGGAATCAAAA
This sequence comes from Toxorhynchites rutilus septentrionalis, assembly GCF_029784135.1. Lineage (NCBI taxonomy): Eukaryota > Metazoa > Arthropoda > Insecta > Diptera > Culicidae > Toxorhynchites > Toxorhynchites rutilus. The sequence goes on from NC_073746.1 coordinate 291,763,970, forward strand.
ATACAAGTTTTTAAAATCTGCATTTTTAGGACGATTTCATTTGGAATTGCTGTTAGCATTTGAGACCGAAACAGGTGTGTTTCCTGAGTTCGTCACTGTTACTTTCATTTTGGAAGAATGTCGGGAGTGAGAATTGACCCTTAGCGTGAGAGGTATGGATGTTACCACCACGCCATATCGCCTCCAGTTTGTCTCTAGCCTTGTAAAAGGCCATTTTGGAAAACATGAACTAAACTCCCGACCTTGAAAAATGCCATTTTGGACGTCCTATTTTTATGCATTTGCATCTATTTCGCAGTGGTTTATGGTATATATTGTAACGACTTTCTACATTTTTTCTGTTACAGAAGCTTCAAACTTGTTTGTTCATTCGCCTCTAAATAGGAAAACCTCAAATTTTCGTAAATTTAATCCATTTATGGACGACTGTCTATCGACCTAGTATATCAACCAAATCATACAGAGTTTTCGAATCGATTGATATGCAAATCTTCAAAATTCGTATGTAACCAGAGATGCCAACAATTTTTTTTAAAAAGCTGGGAAAATTAAAAAAAACTGGAAATAAAACAGGTTTGCTTACGAGAGGCCCGCGCTTCTGGCAACAAGTCGGCGGCCGACTCGGATTGCGTCACCTCGACGGATTGTGGCCGCATTGGTTCATTATCCTCGTTAGATAGGGACTTCACTCCATCATTACTTTGCCCTCAGAATAATTGCGCTCCGTTGGCGATAATACGTAAGAACCGTAGCATTTTCAATTTTCCTAAATCTATTTGTGATCATACATTTTAACATTATACTTTTGTCAAACATTTTTTGTCATTCTTACTAATCCTGACTGTTCTTTATGCAAGTCTACATAATTTTTGGAAGCTAGAATTCCCCGCATAGTTTTTGTTTCTGTTCTGTTGCTTAGTTTTGTTTTGTTCAAATCGTATCCTGAACACAAACGTTCAATGGTTGCTGAGGAATGCGGTAGAATCAGAAATGTGGGAATAATATTTCTCAATTTGAGAAGAGCAAAATTATTGTCATTCCTTTTTAGTGACAAAATTTTACCTCAAAAAAGAAACATCGTTCGCTTGCAGTGAAGTCAGTAAGTCAAGTTTGAGATCTCCCTAAACTCATTGTTGATATCCTGAATTCGATCGCAAATATTCGGAAGACATTTGACATATGCTTCCTTTCTATGACATTAGTTGGATCTATGTTCATCATGTTGATAATCAAAGGATCACTGAAATTAAATAGTTCAAGAGCTTGATTGCAGAGTGCAATGCAAAAACTCATCGAAACGGTCTTGAATTCAGGTACGGCATTTTCTGAAATTTTACAAACGGACAAATATTAATTGATCAACATTTCGATAGCAGCACCTACATAACCATTATCCAAAATGACATAATTTTGCTGATTTAACTGAAAGAAAGGCAAATTAGTGAGGAAATACCGTACCGTACTTCTTGATATATATGGATATAGATAGAGAACGACGATAATCGTAAAAAAGGTTTTCGATCTGAGTGAAGCGGAGTATGATCCTCACACAAGTTGCTTTTTCATCGAATATCCACTTCAAATGTCACACACACTATCGATCTTCCGAAGCACCTTCGCCCTCAGACTTCGCGTCGGGAGAAATCTCGGTGTCTAGAAATGAACTGGTAATTAAATTCCTTTCATACTCGCCTAGTTAATATCTCTCTTCTGCTTCGTTTCTGTGCGTCAGTGCAAGCTCTATACTATGTTTGATTTGTGCACATTCTGAACCAGGTCCCTTCAACACGGTAGCAAAACGGATGTTGACGGCTGGTCGGAGCAAACCCGGTATTTTTGTGTTGCTTCTTTGTTTTCCCTTAAATACAATGATGCACAATGATTGGCTACGATTATTTCCGCAATAATATGGATATTTTCAAATAGTATCTCGTTGCTACTTTAGTTGCTCGTTTTGATCGTCACAGTTTGAGGAGCACAAATCGAACCAATCAGAAAGTGGGGTTTAGCGCGCTTAGATAGGGCTTGATATTTTACAATTATTCAATAGTTTAAAAAAAAAGCTTCTGCATCGTGATATATGCATATAAATATTTCCATTCAACGGATGCAAACATATTTGCGACCCAACAACAGCATTTGAAGTCTTTCATTATTTAATATATGTTGATACATGTAATACGTGTAAAAAATTTTAGATTTTCATTTTACACCCTATATTTATACACTCTACCCTGATAAACGTAATCCTACGATACAATCGACGTCACCAGCAAATTCAATAGTTCACAGGAGTGATTACACGTAAAGCATGTGAACTTTAGAATATTTTCAACGTGCAAGGGAGTAGAGGTAGATCGGGATACATTTTGAATAAGAATTTCAGATGTTCCACCAAAAGAATATGTTGCTACCTATAAATCGGTTGGATAGGCTACCAAACTATCCATTGAAGGTAGTTATGATAATTGATTTCGTCTTGATAAAGGAATAGAGAAAAAATATAGAGTTTTGAGCAACTATTATTATTAATTATTAACATCCATTATCCATTCAATTTGGTGAGCCTCTAGAGAAGAAAACAAATTATAGCCAACAATTATCCTTACACTTCTTGACTTCATATTCCTAAATTGGTTTAAGTTAGTCTAGTGAATTCGTCCTGGTGAGAAAAAGAATTTCCTGAAGCGGTAATTTATACATGTACTGAGAATAAGAAAGATTTGCACAGGGCCGCATTGGGTGAATATGTTGTTTGTTGATGTCATGGTGTCAATGATGCCATAGTGCAAATAGAAGAGTTGTTTTCCCGGAAGTGCTGTCATCGTTGACATCGATCCCCTTGCAGCTGCTTTTTGACTCATTTCAGTAAACTAAATGGCATGTAGCGCTCTTAATCACCATCATAACTCTTAAAATAGGCAATATAAATTGAGATAGTAAGTTTCACAATTTGTACTTCAACTGAGAAAAATGCATCTAATGATATTCGATGGCGGTTCTGGTTTAGGTCCGACATTGAAAGCAGATAGTCCATTGAAACATAAGCCGACATCCACTGCGTCTAATTGCTGGAGTGTAACGTTGGAGAGGAAACCATACAAATTAGGTTCCGATTTTCCACCAAATGCGCACACATACACCACATTTCGTGTGGGACTGCAGCAGCTTCACAGAGTTTCCCTTTTTATCTCGTTTTTCTCGCAACAATCTGAAACCATCATCGGAGACCATAGAGCTGCGGCGTGGTGGGAGAGAGAAATTCGAAGGCTACTGCAGCGCTGCAGGGCTGGGAATGGGGACATGGCTGATGAGTGGGAAGGCGGCAAAAATTAACACCATGTGAAACGAGCGACAGGCGATGAAAATCAAACCGAAGCCAGGAGCAGTCGATGAATTGAAAATATTCGAAAGGTAGGTAAGATTGCTATCTTTTCCCCCCCGTGTGTGTGTTTTGTAGTGGATCGAAGATTGATTCGATTCAGTAACTTGAAGATATCGATGGCATGAGAGGGTCGATTGAACGATCTAAATAAAGCAAATTGGGATTTGAACTAAACATAAATGCGCTCAGATTAAGACCTTTAGCCATCCTCTGGATGAGGACTAATCGATTTGTCACAAGAGCCGAAAGTAATTGAGTGAACGAATCAACGAACAGTGATTAGCAAATTAACTGAAATCATTGTGTCGCCCCAAATCGATCCCAAATAATCTGAATCGTCAGAAGGAACCGGTTAGGGAAATATGATGAGTTGGCATAATGTTTAGATTAGCCCACGTCAGATGCACTGACGAAAGAACGATGAGATCAAACTGTGATTACTATAGGGACTATTAGTCACTGCATCTGTTCTTGGATGATCTCAGAACGTCGTCATTACAATAATCCAAGTACGTGCAGTTAACTCCGAGACGGTTTCCATTTAGAAATTCCATCTTCCCGAGTTTCAAAATATCACCACACGTTTCTACCATATGCCGGTAGATACCGGCAGCGACAGATGCCTTCCGCCTGCCACAGGGTACTCGAAAGGGCCTGGAGACTCTGATGTTTACTCAAATCACATTCCGCAGCTAGCCTTCCTTCCGACGAAAAAATCTGCTGTGGTGTGTTGCACACATGTGCCTGCCCGGTGAATTGCGTTTATTTACGTCCTCCGTAGCGTTCACCGAAGAACAACACCAGATCAAGGAACACCACGGCCGGTTGATTTACATAACAAAACGAACTCGAGTGGAAAGGCGCACGGGCAAATGGGCCAGAACCAAAAGCGAACCCACAAACGGGCACATGTACCGTATACAAAACAATTGGATCGAAAATAGCCGCTTGGAGATAAGCTCGAGGTAAATATGTCATTAGAGGGAAGCCTTACCAGAACCGAGAATAATTTTCAAGGACGTCGTTATTTGCATTGCTAGCGATTCGTCTAGTACAACAGCGAAAAAAAAGGACGCGTGCCACATATAACCACCACATGTCATATGGTCATTTTCACAGGAACTGACGGGTAACGACGGATGGGCGAAAACATGTGAACGTGTAGAAGAATAGGGGGCAAAAACAAGATCGCTACATCTGCACAACATCGCAGTCGCTAAAAAGTTTACACGGCCAGCATACAATTACGGGAGTCATGGATTTCCGAGCAGAACGCATTTCATCATCATCGCAGCGTTGCTGCTGGGAACCTCTCTTCCAACCTAGCCTACCAGCCGCGATGGGACTGCGAAATTAATGACTTGTTGTACACTTGCATCGCGAGAACATATTATATATGTTGTAGAACAAGGGGATTCAATTTTCTTTGTGCTGCGTGTGCGCCTCTAGCCAGATCATTGCATGAGTGGTGTTAGATAGAGAGTGAGTGGGATCACGTGCCAACGCTGATGGGCTGCTAGTGTCTGGTCACGCCCGTATGTCGGGATGAGGATTTACGATACGATATTTTTAATAGGACATGGAGAGTACACGGTACACTATCGTTTCACCCGTTCGCCCATCTCCGCCCATGGGATGTGAAGGGAATAGTTTTGCGAGCTGCTGGCAGAGATCACATGTTTCTATTTCTCATCTCGGTGCCCGTTCAATTTCAATTTGCCTTGCGAGGTAGTTCATAACGGGTTTTCAATTTCAATCACATATAAAAAAAAATTTTTTTTTCTTCGATTTGAGTATTTTTTATTAATAACATAATGTATTTTCTTCAAAAAAATTTCAGTGAATGTTTGAGTAAGGGCCGTGGTCTGCTGTTCGACGCAACTTTGTCGCGATGCTCTCACAAGAACAATTCCGTATTCTTGTAGTCAGTTGCTTCGTGTCCTTGGCCCTCCAATTGTTTTTATACACTAGGGCACTGAGTGAGCCAAAGAAATCCTCTATTGGGCGGCACTGGGGCAAGTTTGTTGGGTTACGATCTTTCGGCACGAACGGTATCTTTTTCTCCTCAAGATACGCCAGCGTCTTCTTGGCGTAATGGGAAGACGCCTTGTCCGGCCAGAAGACGTACTTCCCATCCGCGTGATGCTCGTTCAGGAACGGCAGCAGGATTTTATCGAGGCACACTTCTCGATAGATTTGATGGTTGATTGCCAGACCGCTCGACTTAAACCAAGGCTTTGAAATGCCCCGGTCAGAAATGGCGATGTGCAACATAACCTTTTTTTCAAACTTGTGCTTGAACTTATACAAGTCATTTCAGGCGGTGTGGATGACTTGTCGCTGGAGTAGTAATTATCATTTCCTGGAATATGCGTTTTGGACAGCGGAAAATAGCTTTCGTCGTCCAGAACGAAAGACGTCCCGCGGTATTTTTTGGTCATCCACCGACACTGTGATTTAATCGTCTCAATCTGCTCCTCCGTGTACTCCGGCGACCTCGTCTTCTTCCTGCAGACGATTCCTTCCATCTTGATGGATCAATACATGGGAGCAGCCATATTTCCGACCGGCGTCACGCAGGCTGGTTGCGTCCTTGTTGTCAAACAGCTTCTTTAACGATGTCTTCCTCTACTTCGTCATTATCGTCACCGGACGACCACTTCCGACCTTCCGCTCTACGTTCAGGGAACCCAGGATACGATATACCGTACTGACAGGTACATTTTCTTCCTTAAAATGTGCCACTGTGAACTTTTATCTTGCTGGAAATGCGTTTCGTAGAACCGTACAATGCGTTCGCAAAGCACGTGCTGTTTCGACGCCATCTTTGCTTTGACTAAATTCAAACTAGCAAAACCAAACACGCCTACTGTTTCTAGGGAGCCCAAAGAGCAATTTTCTTGGAGAAAGAAAATTTTACGCTCTTTATTTGAGTTACTGAAAGGCAGCGTTGCCAATATTCCAGTTTGAACTGGATTCTTCCAGTCTTTTTTTCTCGATCCAGTCATCCAGTTGAACCCTAAAATCTTCCAGTTTTTTGGAATATCGTCCAGTTTTATCCAGTTTTTTATATGTTTGCTCTATTTTTACCCATTTTTTGTGAAATAAGTTTACAACGATAAATATTATCTCTCCCTCCACCTTCCTATCCCTTGAGCAATTTTATTTTTTATCATTTATCGTTCGACCTTGGATCGATCTCTCTTTTCTTACACAGTCAACTTACTGTTACTTACATTTCCGAATTCAATACGGGCAGCATGCAATGCGTGTGGTGAAAATTACTGTTTTTCAGTCGTGTTCCATCTACCTCATGAACTTCTGCGACAGGTGAGGTTGTAATTCGGTTCTTCCCATTTTCTTGAATTCGTCTTATCTTATTCAACAGCTTACCCAAGAAGCAACGAGCTATACTGTGTTTTGATTAATATAAATATCAGATGTTCTAGTTCCTCCAAATCCTACTAAAGTTCAGAAGGTCATAGAGTAAATGGTCTCCATTGACTTTAATTGATATGGATATAAAACCTAAATAACCTTGCTTCCGTTTACATCAAATGAATATTAGTTTCTCATGGTCACTCAGAGGAGTTTTAGTTCTAAATATCATGAATTTCATACATAAATAGTACTATGCATATTTTTTCAAAAAATACTTTCTCGACTAAGACCTTCTATCCTTCTATACCTTCTATCAACGATTTTATGGACATGAAGCGATAAATACGAGACTCTTCATGTTTTGCCCAAAATAAAACCGTCTCTTAAATATTATTTCACAGTAAATACAGTTACAGTTTTATGAACTACATATAAATACGTGCCCCCGTGGCCGAGTTCGATTCCCGTTCTGGTCGGGGGAATTTTTCTTCATAGAAATTCCCTCCAACTTGCATTGTGGTCACACACGTATTTTAGATCTTGCCACTCAGAATGCATTCAAGGCGTGTTATTGCCATAGAGAAATGAAAAAATGACGCAAGTAATACTACGTTGAGACGGCGAAGTTCCTCTAGGAACGTTAGTGCCATTTAAGAAGAAGATATAAATACTACACGAAGCTTCAAAGAAAATTCTATTTCTCAAGCATTGGAATGGGTAAAAAAATCATTTTAGATAAATCATAGCCGATCTTCCTAAAATAAAACGCTTGTACAGATCCAGTTTTCTTCCAGTTTTTTTAAGAGTAATCTTCCAGTTTTTTGAACAATATTTTTGGCAACCCTGCTGAAAGGTATTGAAAAAATTCTCATTTTTCATTTAACACCCGTTAGATAATCTCCCCGAATCACAGACTACGGCGACAACTCGCAGTAAGGAAGGATTCTGTCGCTTATCTTCCGAGGCTTTCGCGGATTCGAATTATATAGGAATTCTTTCGATTGCCTTCTCAGGTTGCCCAAAGATAATCTACCCTATTCCACGTTGGAATAAATCAGATTTTCGCTATTTCGTCGAGTTGGCGAATCGGGTTACATGATTACATCATTACTAACAATGATAATCATAGAGGAGCCAAGCAATAGAGGCGACTCCTCCGGCCGCTAGTATTATACTAACATTTGTTCCCCACCCCTGGTGACTGTAAACAGAAGTCGTTTTGAGATAGAGCTTGAGCTTGGGTAGACTGTACACTTCGTAGTTGCTCTCCGTGATTGACCTAAACCAGCTAAATTGCACAAAGAACACACCGAATGACGCTTGGGATAAGCAAATCATTCTCATTGTACAAGTTTCGATGATTGGAGCTTTGAATAGTCAATAACGACGTCAGCCACGTTGCTACAGTCACCAGGGGAAGGGAAGGAATTTTAGTATGATATTCGCCGCCCGAAAGCCAGAAGGATCACCTCTAAAGCGTGGTTCCCTGGCGTTTATCAAGGGAGGGATCGTTGTTAGTGGGGGAGGTAAGAATCAAGATTCACTGTGGTGAGCAGGGCCCGAAATCTTCGAAGATGAAAAAAGTAGTTACCCTTACAATGGACGGTTTTTTTCTACCCATACTGAACTCAAACCAACGAACTTAGACATATATCAAGTATGCTATAAAGGTCCTCGCATTAGTATTAGTTAGTATTAGGCGTGCAAAATAGCGCACACACACTGCACGCTATTTTATACGTGTGAGTAATTTTCGTGTACGCTACAAAAAAATCTAGCTCACCTGTAGCGTTTGTCAAACCACGGTGAACTCAAACATCGATGCATGCAAAGGTACATGGAAGAGAGAGAGGAACGAATTCGTTTTGGGGGAAGTCACTTCAAAATGCAATGAGGACAATTGGCCCTTCTGCTCTGCGAACCCTCCCCCCCTTCCAAAAAGAGGAGGTAGGTGTGTCGATCCACCATAGAAATATCTCTGGCCCCTAAAACCTCCACATCCCAATTTTGTTTCCAATTGCCTGATTATTTCTCCGTTTATGCAGCCCCTCCTTAGAAGGGGGAGAGGAGTGTCAAACCACCATAAAAAAACATTTATTGACCCCTGAAACCTCCACATGGCAGCGCCCCCTTATAGAGGTGGGAGGGGTCTCAAACCATCATAAGAACCTTCTCCGGTCCCAAAACCCCCTATATACAAATTTCCACGCCGATCGGTTCAATAATTTCCAAATCCATGAGTATCAGACAGAAGGACAGACAGAAATCCATTTTTATATACAGCCATTCCATGCCAAACCAATATATTGTTTCTCATATTTTCGGGAAAATTGGTAGTATTGTTCTTTATCGCAAAATATTTGACCCGTTTTTTTATTTTTTCATTAGGGTGCCCACTTCCATTTTAGGGTGATTCAATAAATCTATTTTTTTCTCCTTTTTTTCAAAAATGACTTTTTTCAAAAAATCATATTATTTGAACTACTTACCCGATTTATATGATCGATGCATTAAATCAAAGCCAAGCTGGTCCTTTTTGAAAAAAAACTTCACTTATCATTGGGTGCCCATTGCCATTTTAGGGTGGTTCGAAAAATCCATTTTTTTTTCAAAAATTCATAACTTTTGAACTACTTGACCGATTTAGATGATCAACATATCAAATTAAGGCTTCATTTCTTTGTAAAAATTTTACACTCGCGAAATAAATGGATTTCGTTTTCATGATTATCGATTATATCTGTTTTTTCAGAGTTTTCATGGTCTCGGGACCAAGGACACTATATTTTTTCATAGAAGCTTTTTCAGATATGTGTTCTTTTTCTTTTTTGAATTATAATTTTTCAAAGTTAACCGATGGTCTAAAAAATAATTTTTCCCCATTTTTCCAAAATAGACGCATTACGATTTGGATAACCGATATGCCGATTTGAACCGATTTGGATAACCGATATATTAAATAGAAGTCAATCAACTAGTTTTATTTGAAAAAATATTATACTTGCAACAAAATGGAATTCTATTCGCATAGGTCTAGTCCAGTCGCATAAGAATATTGAACGAAGACTAAAAAATTATAGGAGGTTGTGTCCAAGATACGACCGCATTGTTGACGTAGAACTACGCTGTTGTTTTATATAAGTCGCTTGTTTATACCTTCGGATATTATTCTATAATGCTTTAGCGCACCTTAACGTCTGCTTCGCCATAACGTCAGTTTAATGCATTGATGAATTCTCAATGGCACCAACGAAGCCCTTATGATGACGCAAAACAAACAATGTTAACTGCTTGGAAAAAGACTGAATTGTGCCACACAACTTGTACTCTGCTGAAACACCCATCGATGCGAATTCGCTGATGAGTTTGTCAAGAGCGACCGCCTTCACCACCAGCGGGGGGAGCTTGATTTTGGTTGCTGCCTGGGTTTTTTCGACCGAGGCGCCGAAATCGCCTACTTCGCTGTTGTTCGATGCGGTGTCACACACGCGAAGGTTCGGTTCAGTGCGAGCGCTTTGCACTGCACCAACATCGCGTGCATCATTAGATGACGCTTGCCTCGAAATTTTATTGCCCCTGTCAATGCGTTCGTTTGTTGCAGAGCTCGAGCCTGCCTTCCTCTCCTTCTTGCTCATCACACACTACGCGAAGCGTCCAATTTATGACGCGAAAAGAAAAACACACGATACGAATAACGCGAAAAAAGAACAGAAAAACCAAACGACGATATCCAAGTTGGATTACCACTGGTGGGGTCCAATCTTAGATCGAAGCGCAGCGAAAGCAAAGTGAACTGGATTGTTCAACAGTACGATGCCGAATGAAAGTTTGCCTCAGCGAGATACACTGTTTATACTCTAGGCAAGTATTCCCCTTCATTCTTCTACTTTTCTTTTGTTCACGGAGACTTTAAATCCTACGATTTCCCCTCCGTTGGTCGTCGATAAGTTGCTCGTTATTGACAGTTCTGTTCGGGAAAGCACACAAATGGACAGAACAAATGTATGGGAAAATGGGAACGCTTATAGTTTTCATGAATTTTAACCCTTTACACACCAGGGAATTGTGATGTATAGAATATCAATCAAATCTTAGGGAACTTCCGATTCGTTTGGTATGTAAATCACCAAAATCCGTTCGCGGCAAAAATAGTTATTAGCGTTAACTTTATTTCATAAAAACGTGACCTGTTTTCTGATTTGGCACCCTTAATGAAAGACGTAGTTCTACGTCAAAACATATTAACTTTGAAAAATCATAATTCAAAAACGAAAAAGAACACATCTTTGATTTTTGGATATGTTATGTTATGTCAGCTTGCAAGAAAAAAATATTAGAAAAGTATAGCGTCTTCGGTCCCGAAACCATGTTAACTATAAAAACAGATATAATTGATAATCACAAAAGAAAAATCCATTTATTTAGCAAGTGTAATATTTTTCCAAAGAAGACTAGCTCATTTGTTTTAATTTGATATGTTGATCAACTAAATCGCTCAAGTAGTTCAAAAGTTATGAATTTTTGAAAAATGTGATTTTTGGAAAAAAGAAATTTCGGACCACCCTAAAATGGCAATGGGCACCTTAATGAAAAAATTCAAAAATACGAGTCCAATATTTCGCAGTAAGGAACAAAACTATAACTATCATCAGAACAGTTGAAGCCGCGAGGCGCAATTTTTCCGGTAATGTAAATCAACACTCAACACAATAAAACATTATGAACCAAATTCCCATCTGTGAATCGCTACTGAATTGCAATAAAATCGACCCATTTCGGAAGCGGATGGTGACTGGTGATGAAAAATGAAGGCAATTCAATGAAAAAATTAGAAGGGTGGTGTCCAAGACCCACCACTTTGTTAACGTAAGGATACGAAATTATTGCCGACCTGGATAAACATTGAATAAATGAGATTGAGATTGAGAACATTGACAAGGGTCGATGAATGAATGCTTGAACTGAGGGGTGGAAACGTGTCGAAATTCACGGAAATTAAATACTCTTCTATGTTCCTTCGGTAGCGCAAAAAAACAACAATGTGTTTGTGTGATTCAAAAACATAGAAAAATTCTAAAGCAGATGACATGAAAACCGGTGTGTTGCCTCTAACGAGCAAAATTTCACCGCTGTTCGTGGTAACTCCATGCAAAACCTGAGTGTGAATGTGATATCAGTATTAGGAATGAATGTTGTTTGCTCGCTAGCTGGATTGAGACTGTGATTTGAAATCATGAGTGGCTTATTTATACCCAATCAATTGAGAACGAGCCTAATTCGCATTATTTCCTCTCTCCACATTGTGCAAACAAACGTTGCATTTGCCTTTCGAGCGAGCGATTCAAACAGGCCTGATTCGCATTTGTATACAAATATTGTACATCGCTGGTACATCAGTTACTCGTTATTGACGGTAAGAGTAGGTAAGCACACAAATGGGAAAATACAAATGTATGGAAAAATAGGAATTCTTCCAATTTCCATTAATTTCAACCGTTATCGAAGAATAGAATCGTAACGTAAAGAATATCAAACAAATTTAGATAACTTCCGATTCGATTGCCATGCAAGTAATCAAAATCCGTTTGTAGCGTAAATAGTTATTAACGTTAACAATCTTCCAAAAAACGTGACCATTTTTCTGATTCGTATAAACGAAAGACATATTTCGGCGTCAAAAGAATCTACAGAAAAAAAAACTTTGGTTCCATTTTAGAAAAATTGCAGATACGTTCTTTAGTTCGCTAAGGATGCATAATGCAGCATAAGGGTGTTCTGAAAAAATCCGCTATTTCGCGGATACACCCTATACACATTAATGAAACATTGTATTTTTGGAACCGCTGAACCAATTTTTTTTATTTTATAGAAAAATAAATTTTCTTTGAACATTAAAGTTTAATAGTTCATTCGCATCTGATAGCTGAGCTGTTTCACATTTTTTCGAATGTAAATAAAAGGTAAGGTACACCGGGGAAAGTTGAAACGATTTTTTCTAAGTTCATCTTGAAAGTTATCTTAAAAAATCACTAAATCACTAAATTGAAATCTGTTTGCAGCATATACAAGGTATAACAGATGACTTTCGGTAAAAAATAGAAATTCACATTGGATGCTTCGAAAAATATCAAATTAGAAAATGTTTAGTTTTCATATGCATTAGTTTTCATATGCATTATTTTCCGTTGTCTCGTAGATCGGGGTAAGTTGAAACGCAGAACTATCATGAGTTTAATGTGCAGTTTTGCCTCTTGAACTATCTAAAACTGATTCATAAAACACTAAATTGAAAGAATTACATAAAAAAATTGGAAAAAAAAGGCTTTGGTACACATGAGATGTGGGGAAGTAGTCTCATACACACAAAATGGACACTACATACTAAGAATTAGAATACGAAACAATAACATCAAGAATACTATTCTAGACGGTTTCAAGTCAGAGTAGAGTCACTCGAAACGGCCACTAATGGGGTTTATGGATATTCAAATATTACGTAACACACTCAAAAGCGAGGAGATGGCTTGTGGAAATTGGTTTAGAAATAAATCCAGCTAAATCTAAACATTTTTACGCAAATGACAATTTGTTACATGTAATGTAGGGAAGAGGGAGTACAAAATAGTAAAAAAATGTATTACGTAATATTTGAACGACCCCTAATTGCAAAACTAACAAATTTTAATTGTATCATGTCTGTGTGTTTATAAATTTTGTAGAAAAAACTGAGGAACGAAGTATGAATGATTCTTATTTTTTTCAATTTATTATCATTCATTTATACAGCAATTACCGACAAATAACGTCCGGCATCTGCAGCAATGTTTAAAAAATAGTCGATTTTCACTGGTTTCAACTTACCCCAGGGTTGGAAAAAACATGGGGTGAGTTCAAATGCTCAGAGCTATACGGAAAAAGATTTTTCAATTTAGTTTTCAAAACCACTACACTTGATTATCCCTATTCGATTAACTGACGTGCGATTCTAGCGATTTTTTTTTTGGAAAAATCAGTGTCAGCGTTAATGCATTCCAATATTCGTGTAATGTCTGTCAAAAGGTGGGTTGAAAGATAATGTTTACTTTATACATTTTTATCGCGTCAATCCATCATTCGTAGTAAAAGTTATAATTTCCGTTTTAACTTACCCCGAATTTCAACTTGCCCCGGTGTACCTTATTTTGAAGATGCATGCGAGGCATAAAACTTGATAGTTAAAAAAAGACGGGTGGGTAATGTCGGGGACATAACCGGAGTGACGTAGGACTATACAAAGGGGACCCCTCTATATATATTTTAAATATATTGTTTATATATATATTTTAAATATATTGTTTTATTTTCTTCTCCTACGTGAATACCTACCTATCTACCTGAAAAATGCCACTCACTGAAACTAATTACAAACATAAAAAAATTCAATCTAAAGAGTTTATTGTTTTGTTATTACTCGATATCCCCATCTTGTTCGGCTAAACCTTTCTGTTTAGCGATTGCATTTGCCACTCGCCACAGCTTTCACAGTTGGAAAATTTCTTCCCATCCAGCTTTGTGACATGTTGTACAGTAAATTACATTCAATGCGACGTGCCGAAGCGCCACTCAGTGTCGCATTGGAGGCGATTTTAACCTGTAATTGAACATTTACGATGACAGTGGTACAGTGTCGACTTTCAATGTGGGGTCATAATTTGGATCTCTATGTTTACAAAAATGTCCAACTAAATAAGTCGCATTACATGTCCGTCGAATTAGCTAAATGTCGAACTAATTGTAAATTCAATCACTTTCAATCTGGAAACAATTTAAGAATTGGTGAAAATTGAATAATCAGAAAAGTCCCAACTATCAATAAGCTCAGAACAACTGCCAAAATCACATACTCATCAGATCCTGGCAAACAAATTATGAAAAAATCAATTTGTGTTTTATTATTATTTTGGATAATGTTTTAGAAAGCATTGAACTGTATTTCCTAAACTCTTTTTTGGAAGGTTTAATGGCCCTGAAAAGCGCCTTGTTTTATGGAATGATTCCAATTTAGAAAACTTTGTACTCGTGGTTTTGAAAAAAACCATTTCGAACGCCCTCGATGCCGCCTTGTTCTGGATTTGCCAGCAAAGCAGTTTGTATAAAGAACAAACTTTGTTCTTCTGCTACCATCTACCGTTTTGCGATTGCGTTTGCCATTCGCCACTCGCTGCAACTGCCTGTTGTTGTCTTGATGTCCACCGAACTGAATGTATTCTGTTCTGAATGCGGTTTTTCTTATCGTCGCGAGCAGCTTTACCAGCCAACTCGATCACTTCGGCGGCCGAAACTATATAACGCCGGCTAGGTGGACTGGTGCACTGGTACTAACGCGCTCGGCCTAACTACCCTTGCGGGGAACTCCAGATCAACACGGTTCGAGCGGGATTTTGTCTTTCCCTTCACTTTTCCTCCTTTACCATGTCCAGACATGGCTGCTTGGGTTGGTTTGTTGATGTGTTGTGATGCGAACCGATGTGGTGTACGGTTTGAATGAGAATGATCGTTACGGCAGCGGAGCGGGGATTTTAAGCTGACTGGCTGGCTCGAGAATTACGCATGTGTGAGACTGCGACCAATGTTTCGTTCATTTTTTTCCTTTTCCTTTCCAATCGTGCTTCATTATATTTCGCTGCTGCTCTGGTTGCCCATTTTTGTCGGTACGATTTTAGGAGCACAAAATGGACCAATCAAAAATGGGCACATAGTGCATTTTGACAATGATTGATATTTCACAATTATTCAATTATTTATCTCAAGAAAAATGAAATGTTATTCGTTATGATAGATGCGTAGATATATTTCCTATCAATTGATGCAAAAACCTTTGCGATCTATTGAGAAATGCTCGAGTAATAAGCGTTCCAAATCTTGCATTTTTTCCTACTTGTTCAGTACCTAGATTTCCATTTCACCCCCTATATCTTCCGGTTAGACGTAGTCCTACGTCAAAATGTATTTCAAAAACTGTTCCTAAAATTTTGATATTTTAGGTAGAAAAGTATCAACATTATTAGAAAAAATTAAAATTAGGAGAGTGGTGTTCAAGACACAACCACATTGTCAATGTAGGACCACTAACTTATTGCATTCATTTCGTCTCCAATTGATTTATCACTTTCGATATCAACTTAAAAAGGAACGAAATTTTATAACTAACTCTTGGTTGAATTGTTTGGTGGCCCTGAGGCGTGATTTTGTTGTTCAAAAACAGATTTTTTAAAATTTATTGACCCTTGAAAATATCCCAAGGGAGGAGTACATGTAATCGGGGTTTAAAAAAAATAATAGTTTTATGCCAAATGTCTTCAAATTGCATGAAACGTCTAAATCTGGTGTGATCTCTAAAAAAAATTTGACCGATAATCGACCATCTGAAACGAGTATTTCAGACACGATTCATCCAGTTACGTGTCATCCAGACGGCAACGAGGCTCGAAAATGGCTTCTCTCAAGGCCGATAGTGAAGAATTTACTTTTAGTTTATCAAATTGGCAAACTAACCAAAGGTATACTTCATAGCATATTCTGTTCAACAAAACGCTAATTATTTAAGACAAACACATTTGGTGGTGGGCATGAAAACAACAATGCGAATAACCGATTGTATTGCTGTTGGAATTCAAAATCACAAGCCTGGGATATATAGTGTATCTCCAAACCTGATTCATGTCGAGAATTTCTTCATCAGTGCGCTTTTTGTTTCCATTCAAACTGGGTAACTGCTTACCTTCTAAAAATTTTGTTCCTCAAAATCGGCTGCATGTTTCGAATTGTAGTGGATAAGTATACTATCTTCAAATCATTATTGAAATATTATGTCTATTCAAGCTCTTGTCCTGTCATCTGAATGAACGCTCATGTAGACATATATGTGAATGTTCATACTTATTGAAGGCACAACTCGTAGCTTTGCACGATTACGGACCTCGTCGAAACTGCAAACCGTACATGCTGCACCCCGAGGCAATGACCCCTACATGCCATCGGGTACCAAATTTCAATCATCGGGCCTTACCCAGGCTGCTAATTGCGATGCTGCTGTTTCCTCAGTACTCCGACGTGCAGAACTCAATCCTCGCTTTATGCAGCAGCAGCAGCTACTAGTAAATACAAAGTTGAGCCAATCTGCATGCTAACAGAGTCAGGTGTGGATTGGAAGGAGGAAGAGGAAAATTATACCAGAAAGGATCGACCGGATATATACGATATGATCCCCTCTCGCGCCAAGGTGATGATGGTTATTTTGATGGTGATGTTGTGTTTTTTGTAATCTTATATCCATTCTCGATTCCTACATAAACAAAGAAAATGTTGTTGAAATGTGCCACAACGGTCGAACATTGGTACGTTGGCAGCACGAAGCGAAGCGAGACGTCAAAAGGAGTGGCACCTTCGGGTTTAAACCTGAAGCCACGGCAGCACCACTCATGTATATCTTGAAGGAATTGATTGTTTTGTGTTGTCCACCCGACAGGTTCGACAAACTCACGAACGGGGCTGAAGGGTGAAGTGCGAGATGGGCATTATGTATACAAGCAGAAGTGGAATAACAGTTGGTGACTTTGTAGGAAGATTGTACGACGCTATGGCTGCGCGATACAGAGCACTTATCCATTCAACTGACGAATTTCAGAGGCAATAAAAATACGCAATCTTTCGTTTCCGCTTAGTAGTAAATTTACCCCAAATGCGAAGCATAGCATGATCGCCGCTCATGTGAATAGATAAAAACCTGATCACAATAAAATATGTTATTTTATTTCAGCGGGTTTCTCTATATCTAATATGTGAAACTGTTAAAATAAAAAAAAACATTATTTTTAAACCACAAACCTCGAAAAACGACATTTGCATTTCACGTTCCATCGGAATTTGCTTCATCAATTCCACGATGCAGCATTCTTTCTGAACTATACACGCCATTCTCAGGCGTGAAATATGGAACCAGCCGGTCCATAGCTGCTGCCTTGGGGGTAATTAAACAGAACCAATTCCGCGGGAATGTTCTTAATAGCGTTGCATGCTTAAATTATAGGCTGGTACGGTTCTCGAATTCCACGAGTGCACAGTTCAAAAAAAAATGTGTGCAATTGCATCAACACAGTCGCTGCAGCAGCAGCTGTTGGTATTTTTGTTTAGTCTGGGGTAACTGAATCATGATCCGCGCGAATTCATTGCATCTCTTCATCGCTACTGAGTCATATCAAATCGTGTGAAGTTTGAATTTCATCACTGCAATGGAAGAGGCACGGTAGAGCGTCTTCCTCCAAGGAGGACGAGCACTCATCAGTTGTCGTGTCAATTCTGAATTCCAATAAGTCGCGCATCATCGTTAATTTTGGATCGCCCGATCAGCAGCGGCTATTATGCCCACAACAAGGGGTAAATCGCTGATTTTATTTGAGAAAGTATATATCGTGAAACTTGAAATCAAAAACCGTTCATAACCTATTCGTTGAAAAATTGAATAACACAAAATGCGGTACAGAAATATATTTAAAATTTTAGTGTGACGGAATATTCAACTACTCTGGTCGGTTTCTATACCAACTCTCCGGCAAAAAAGGTTACATACAGTCTAATATTTTATAAATCCAGAATACGAAACAATAAAGTTAATGTTCACTAGTTGGTCAGTAAATTTACGGTGACTTGGTACCTCATGACTCAAGATACCTAAATATAATCTCAGCCGCTTGTTGTGGCATATAAGTTTCAATAATCACATCACTTACCTCAGTTAATCCTGATTCGTACCTCTCCCACTAACAACTATCCCTCCCATGATAATCGCTAGGGAACCACGCTATAGAGGCGACCCTTCTGGCCTTCTAGCGGTGATTATCATACTAACATTCCTTCCCTTCCCCCTGGTGACTGTAAGGGCGTGGCCGGCGTCGTTATTGACTATTTAAAGGGCGAATCATCGAAACTTGCACAATGAGGATGATTTGCTACTTCCAAACGTCATTCAGTGTATTCTTTGTGCAATTTCGCTGGTTCAGGTCAATCACGGAGAGCAACTACGAATTGTACAGTCTACCCAGGCTCAAACTCAAGCTCAAGGTAGGAAGTCACCTTTGTTTGGTTGAATTATGAGACGTAGTAAAATTCGCAAGGGAAGAATTCTCTGATCGAGTTCATCCCCTGAAAAACACAAGGCAATATTTTTCTGTGTAGAGAACGGTTCATGAATAACTCACTAATATACGAATGTGAACGAATAGATTTGTTCCTGTTATTTTTGGAAGCTCGATGTAGATCTAAACTTGCGATTCATAATTCTACATTGCTGATCTCTGATATTCAACATATGAAATTCAAAAATTTTATTGTACGGCTACTTCATGAAAAATACTAAACAAACATTGCTTTGATTTTGCTCAAATATCGCATTTTTCCCCCTTTTCGAAAACTTTACCGACGTCTTTTTTTTATCTCACCCTTAGCGCGCATAATTCAGAATCAGTACGTTAATTTTTTGAAAATTTGGGACTTTTGATTCGCTCAACCGATTTACGATTTCTTAGGTGCAAATAGAAGGTGTAGACATAGTAGACATTAATATAAAGTAAAATAAAAAATTGTGACGACGAAATTGATGCAAGAGACCGTGCTATTTCATTTATAGAAATTAATGTGACGCATTTGACTTTCCTCTCCTTCTTCCCTTTCCGAATTGCTCTTCAAGACTAATAGACCATTAACACGGGCTTAGGAATATTTTTCGAGAATGTACCAGACGAACTGGGGTGACATTGCGCATTTCGAAACGAGTGATTTTTGTTCGTTTCGACCACTTTTGCCATTATGAATTTTGAAGCGAGCGAAATGAAAAAGGCAGTAGTAGAGTTTCGAGCAAAGTTTGACATTACGTAACATTGTGTTCGAGCATTTTTTAACTCGAAACGAGAACAAATGTCTCGACAAGAAATGGTTGATCGTCGTATGGGAAAATGTTAGTCAAACGTTGATTTTAATACTAAACCTTACATCAAAGAAAATTTCAATTGCATTTCCTTTGGTTTTGACGTCTATTTGTACAAGAATGTGAGTATAAATACAATACTTTTATTTCAGCACTATGGAATCACAAATAAATACAATAAGCGTCACATTTGCAGTACATTTGTTCATTTTCCGTAGGCCTTAGAATGGGTATATGAGTACCTACAATACACCGGATATCTTGAATTTATCGAAGAAATACTGCATTGTTTCATTGAACGATGTATCCAATCCGATCCATTTTTCGCATAAACTTCTTTCCAGAAGTGACATCATTTCATTGAACACTGATGAAACTGTTGGTTGAGCCACACCAAGTGAAAAATTTTCTCCTTCATTACATTAATTTGGTACGACCAGAAGCCAGAAGATTCAAAACGGCAGCTAATTTCAAAACTGCAGGAGTAGCAGTGCTTCTGAAAGTTGTTTGGAACACGGTTGTATCGGAAATATTTTTAAATGCTTCTCGACTAAGTCTATACTGCCGAAACTTTATATCGGAAACGTATATAAGACAAACTCACTCATTTTCACTTAGCGAAAGAGAGTCACTTTTATCCCTCAACTCCCGCCTCTGTGGAATAAGCGTACTCTCTTCTTCACTATCGCCATTGTCAAAAATTATTTCTTTTCTTTTTAATCACAATTCTAATATAATATCAAATTAAATTCGTTTTTCGGTATTGATATTTGCAATAGTCGTGAAGTCTGCTTTGTTTACAAACCCAAAAATTTGACATTTCTCTTAGAAACAAATTTTGCTCGAAATCTAGTACACTGAAACTAATAACTCGAAAAAGATACATAATACTAAAATCAATTCGATTCGAGTTTGAATTATCTCGAAACGAGTTACTCGATTCGAAATGCGCAATGTCACCCCTGGTCTTAGGAGTTAGCAGCACCAACTTAGATTGCAGTGACACTTCTTGGGTGTAAATACATTGGTCATTTAAGCAACTTTGCATACTTGAAATCTTTGAGAAAAGACTATTTTTTGAAAAGGGTTACATTTCTCTCCTCATTTTTTCAAAAGTTTCTAACTAAGAAACCATGAGATTTACAAAGTTTTGATAAAAAAATTGAATGTAGGAAATTATTTAAGTTTTCATGTGGAAATATAAACAAAAATTGAAAAAAAAAATTAATTGAAATTCATTCTTCTGAAAAATGTTTTTTGGATTTGGATGACTTGTTGAAAATTGTATGGACTATTCACATTATTTTTTATTAGAATTTAAAAAAAATGTTTCAAGGAAAAATTAAATCAAATTTTCAAAATATTTTTAATTATTTTTTTCTGAATTTTCACGATTTGATAAACATTTTTGTAGGTTTTCTAGTTTTTGAGTCAGAAATTTTTTTGAATTTTGAGTTTTTTCAACCTTTTTTGAAGAATTTGAACTCAAAAACTATAAGACCTAAAAAATGTTAGCCATTGAATGGAATATAGGGAATTGTTCTAGTTTTATATCAAACAACTCATTTGGAAAAAAAACCGTAAAAAAATAAATTAAAATTCATTTTTCTCAAAAACTAATTTTTCCAAAATTTTTAAAAAAATAATATGAACAGATCATAAAATAATCAACAAGCCATAAATCGAAAGAAGTGCACTTTTACAGGAAAAACTTCCTCTAACAACTTTTTTATATTTTCTTTGAAAAAATTACAACTAATAAAAATTTGGTTTAAAGTTAAGGAAGCGATAGTGTATTCAGAAAAGTTTTAAGATAATATTAAAATATACACAAAATTTTACCATAAATATCACCAGTTGAATATAAGTGTTAATTTTTCAAAGAAAACAAAATAAAGTTCTTGCCAGGTCTTACAGTTCAGTCTTCTGTTTAAATGAATAAAAGTATAGCTCAACAATCGACAATAAAAAACCAATTGAAAATACCTTTCATGTGTACCTGGATCAGTAATCGTAAATCGGTTAAACAGTTTGAAATTTACAAAACTCCTAAAATGAGCGTATTGACAAAAGCCTATTATTCAGACGTGTCTGAACATCTAATCGAAAAAATATACGGAAAATGAGCGAAATCGAAGTTTTTACGATAGATTTCATTTCCATTAAATTATTGTAGAAACACATTCAATTAATTTCATATTATAGCATTATATTAAGATTTCAAGATTACATTTTTAGTATCAGCTAAAAAGAGATTCAATTATAGCTGAATATTTATGTTTTGCACGCACAAAACAGACACATTCTTAGTTTTCTAGACGATCAACAATTCCAAATTTAAATTCAAAATCCAGATTCCAAATTCCAGGTTAATAGATTTAGATGACGATTTCCAACTTCACTATTCCTAATTGAGATCTAAACCTCACGTACAACATGCTGATTCAAAGTGTTGGTTCCTAAGGTTGGAGAAAAATTCAGATTATAGATTACAGATTTAGATTTCAGTTTCAGGTTCAAAACCACATGCATTTCAGCTTCTAAATACAGTAACAGATATAGAATTATCATCTTGCTATCCTCTTATTCCATGTTTTATATATCTGACTCCTAATTCAACAAAAGCATTGCGAATTTAATTTATTCACATGGTTACAGAATTTAGATGAAGATTTTCTATTTAGATTCCAGAATCTATGCTGGCATAAAAGCGCGAGTAATTTTTTTCAGTATATACATGTGGAATTTATATACGTGAAATCTATTCATGTTCTTGTTAATTCAAAGCAAGTAAAATTGAAAATATATGATTTTCAGCTAAAGGTAGCCAGAGGCTCATTGTCGATTTATTATTCGTACATTTTCGATTATTCAAATTAATCACGTGATAGTCAATAGGGTACTATTCATTGATTACACACATACATAATTTAAATTTCCAAACAGACAAGCATTTCGATTTTCTGCCTTGCCTGAAGATCTTATTTACTCCATTACACACTCATTCTCAGCCATCAATCTCTTCGGCGTCTTTCAGTGACCTTGAGTTGCTTATTCAATTTCCTCCGCAAGTTCTTTTCATTCCAATTTCGGTTCTACCTCTTGCTAAATTTTTATTTTCCTCATTTTGGGAGAATGGTATTTTTTGGGTTCGTTATTTCCAACGGACAAATGCGCTGTTTGTAGCCGCTTCAGTCAGTCCTAACCACTGCTGCCCATCTCTCCTCACTCTTTGCTCACACCGATGCCGGTAATAACGACTAAGAACCGGACCTGCTTGGAATTAGTTTTCGGAAATCCAAAATAAACATCTGCAAGCGATACTCGCCGAGGGCGCGCTGGTTGGTGCTTCCACAACATTACTAAATCCCGCTCGTTCGTCCGGTCCTGGAGAGACATTCGCTTTGTTGAAACGGATTCATTGGGTTCCATTCAATCGGACAGCTTAGCGACTTTGACGACTGTCGGTGGAATCAATTTATTTAGCAGCGTTCACCTTGAGAACTGCGATCATAGCATATAAGCGAGACTCTCTCTTTCTCTCGGCTCCACCAGGAGTGTGTTGGTAATAAAATAGAAAAAAAATGCTGCATAAAAGTTGACGGCTCCACATGTTCATTTACCATTCACCAGTAACCTAATCTTTCCGTCACGCTGACAGAGTTCTGCGAGGTAATCCGTTGGCGGTCTTAATTAAACAGTGGCAGCCACAGCAGACGCAAAAGCGACGTACGTCCCAAATGGGAACAAAAACCCCGGATAAAAGTAAACAAATGGGCATTTGTTTTCCAGAAATAATTGCCATAAACTGCCTGGGGACTTGTGTAGCCAGGTTTGCACAGCGCAAGAATTGCCTTTGCAGAAATGAAGAAAATTCCTCCGATTCACGTCGGTTCTAGTCTTTGCTTTTGTCTTTGATGCACTCGCATCCGACGAATGCGACGATGAGGTCGAGTGATTTTTGCCATCAATCAAACTAATAAAAAAAACGAGGAAATAAATGAAGAATAACTCGCTATTACACAGAAGTTTGCTATGGATTGCCCGATGGCAGTAAATAAGGACACAGGTGATGGAGAACGATCGAAATAAAGCAAGCACTTCGCGACGCAATCTTTTGTGAACTATGTGTCATAGGAGACGGCACACAGACATATTTTCGCATTGACATTCTCTAGAGTCGTGAGACAAGTTGTGACGTTCATTGCTGCTAATCCCGGAAGAGTCAGACGTCGGGACGACACATAGTCACGTTCTTAGTCATTCCAGCCGTTATTAATCCGGCAAAAAATGTATGCGCAATAGTCGAGAAATGAGAGGAACGGTTGGTACTAATCCTTAATTAAACAAGCGCTTATGAAAATTGAACCAAATCAAATTTAAGGTCAAAATGTCTGTTTTATTTTCATTAATTTATCGTATATGTCGGCTGTTTGATGTGTCATGATCAGGCTTGTATAAAGTCACGATCATTGTCACAATTTTTATGACATTCGACATCTATTGCCGCATACGTTGTTGAAAATTAGTTCATTCGACACTCTTGTCAAAAATGTCATATGACACAAGACATTTCTATTTGAAATTCATTTGACTCTACCATCATAGAGACAAAGGTGGCGTTAGAGTGGAAATAGAAGAGCTCAAACGAAACCGGAAACGGAAACGAAAACGGGAACGGAAACCGAAATTGGAACGGAAACCGAAATTGGAACGGAAACCGAAATTGGAACGGAAACCGAAATCGAAACGGAAGCGGGAACGAACAAAGAAACGGAAACAGAAAAATGAAAAGAAACGGAAATAAACAAAAAAAAAGAAAATTGGAATTTATATGCGTGAAACCTATTCATGTACTTGTTAATTTAAATCAACTCATTACCATTGACCCTATTATACTCTCGCATACGGTCTCACAGACCGAGAATCAATAATTTTGTTTTGAGGAGGCTAAATTAAATGACTTTTAAAAATGAGTGAAGTTTCAAGAACACATATTTTCGGGAGTTTTTTCATTAAATTTTATCTTTTTCTTTAAATAAATACCAAGAACGCCTAAAAATACGCAATAGCAATATTACAGACACACACACAGCCTGTGATACCGTGCGCGAGAATACGAGTTATGGGTTTGTGCGCGAGTACAGGATGGTTAAAGAAGAAAACGATATCGGTTTATACTCAGATTCCGGATGCAAAATTTACATTCCGTATTAGAATTCTAAACTCCGAAATCAGATGCCGGACTCCGATCCTCGATTTACATCTAAGATTCACATACAGGTCTCAGCAATATAAAATTCATTCACAAATCCAGATTCCAGGAATCAGGGACATATTCAGTCGGATTCGGATTTGGATTCAGATCCAGATTCAGATTCTCAGATGCCGTGATATTCTGATCCTCTTGTTCTCTGATATAGAGAAACTTAAACCTAAACCTAAATGAATACTAATAAAAATGATGCAAGTAAAAATTCTCCTTGCTCCTATTGGGTTTTAGTGTATGTATTTGGAATGTATATACGTGAAATCTATTTATGTTCTTGTTAATTGAAAACAAGTTATTGGCATTGAAGCAAAAAATATCGATTTATGCTCAGATTCCAGATGCAAAATCAAGATTCCATATTCAGAATATAGATCCCGATTCATATCTCAGAATCACATACAGATCCCAGCTTCAATTTCCATAGACAAATCCAGGTTCCAGAAACCAGAGACATATTCAGTTTTCCGGTTCACATTCCAGATTTAATTTACTAATTCAGAATTCAAATTTATACTAAAATACAGATTCTCGGATTTTCTGATTTTTTGGTTCTCTGACTCTCTGATCCTCTGATTTTCTGAATCCCTGATTCTCTGAAACAGACTCAGATTCGAATTTGGATTCAGATTCAGGTCAGATACAGATTCATATTCAGATTAGGAATTGAATTCAGAAAAAACAGAAACTAGATTCAGATTCCAGATTTATGTACCAGATTCGGATTCAGATTCAGAATCAGATTCGGATTCTAGATTCCAGATTACGATTCCAGACATAGATTCCAGATTAAAATTCCAGATTCAGATTTCAGATTCGAATTCCAGATTCTCATTTCAGTTTCAGATTACATGTTATGATGTCAGATTCCAGATTCAGATTCTGATTCCAGATTCCATTCAAATGATACACAAATTTCTGAATTACTCAAGAATTAATCAAGCAAACGAAACCAAATGTGACATGTGGAGGTTTTAGAGTGCAATAAATGTTTCTATGATGGTTGGACTCTCCACTCCCCTCCCTAAGGAGGGGCTGCCATACGAATGAAACACAAATTTCTGCATAACTCGAGAACTAATAAAGCAAATGGAACCAAATCAGGCATATGGAGGTTCTATGGTGCAATAAATGTTTCTATGATGGTCAGACACTCCACCCCTCTCTCTAACGGTGGGCTGCCATACAAAAGAAACACAAATTTCTGTATTACTCGAGAATTATTCAAGCGAATGAAACAAAATTTGGCATGTGGAGGTTTTAGGGTGCAATAAATGTTTCTATGCTGGTTAGACACTCCACCCCCTCTCTAAGGAGGGGTTGCCATACAAATGAAACACAAATTTCAGCATTATTCGATAATTAATCAAGCAAACGAAACCAAATTTGGCATGTGAAGGTTTTAGGGTGCAATAAATGTTTTTACGGTGGTTAGATACTCATCACCCCTCTCTCAGGGACGGCTGCCATACAAATGGAATACAAATTTCTGCATTACTCGAGAATTAATCAAGCAAACGAAACCAAATTTGGCATGTGAAGGTTTCAGGGTGCAATAAATGTTTTCACGGTGGTTAGACACTCCACCCCCTCTCTGAGGGAGAGCTGCCATACAAATGAAAAACAAAATGTTTGCATGACTCGAGAACTAATCAAGAAAATACCAGATTTGGCATACGAAGGTTTTAGGGGACACAAAACGTTTGTATGGCGAATAGACGCTCCTCCCGTCTCTCTGAGGGGGGAGGGGAGCTGCCATACAAATGAATCATACATTTCCGCATAATTCAAGAACTAATCAAGCAGACGGAACTAAATTTGGCATGTCGAGGTTTTATGGGGAATAAACATTTCTAAGATGGTTCGACACCTCTCTAAGGGGGTCGCCCATACAAACGAAACACAAATTTCTGCATAACTCGAGAATTAATCAAGCAAACGAAACCAAATTTGGCACGTGGAGGTTTTAGGATGCAATAAATGTTTCTATGGTGGTTCGACACTCCTCCCCCTTTCTTAGGGTGGGCTGTCATACAAATGAAAAACAAATTTCTGCATAACTCGAAAACTAATCAAGCAAATGGAACCAAATTTGGCATGTGAAGATTTTAGAGGGCACGAAACGTTTCTATGGTGAATAGACACTCCTCTCTAAGGGGAGAAGTGGGGAGGGTTCTGTCTTCATTCTATCATATTTTTTGTATCAAACATTTTTCCATGTAACGGAGATACATGTTATTTGCAAGTGGTTGAAAAATCTTGAACGAGAATTGTGTTGAAAATAATCTGATATTATAATGATGAGTTTTGGTAGAAGTACTAGGAATTTTTTAGTAAAAGGTAAATTCAACGGGGTCGATTAGACGATCAATAAATGAACAGTTCTGCGATTGGACCCATGAACTTGCGCTTAGTAAGAAAATGTGAATTTTTGAAGGTGTTGATAACAAAAAACAAATTTTGGGCGGGACGAAGTTGCCGGGTCAGCTAGTATAAATATAATTTTATTTTTAAATTTAGAGATTTTTATTTGAATTTCAATTAAATATTCATTGTAATCAATGTTTTTATTATAAAGTGTAAATTACGCGTTGAAATAGATCCTTCACCTTTAAGTAAATCCAGAAGCATACCTGAAATGAAAAAAAAGAAAATGTTTTGAATTAATTTGTTTCATACAGATTTGGTGCAAAGTATAGTTGGAAAAATTAGAGGAAATTGGGCAGAAAAAGAAGGCAAAAGAAGTAAACACTAAGTTTAAAAAATAAATTATTTTATGAGTTAAAAGATTGAAATTTGATATCACAATTTGTATTAATACTAAAATTAATATTTCAGTTCAAGCTGATCCTAAAAAGACTGTTACAAAATTCGTTTCGTATCCGTAACAGTCGAGAATAATGGTTCAACACAATTGCGGTATGTTGAACAATCCGTAGAAAATTCTAAAAAAACCTTATGTCTCCTGATTTTTTTAAACAGAACACTGAGACATTCAGTTTTGCTAAGGTTCAAAATATTCCAAAAAATATACTACTGAATAGAGTAACTGCCGACACCAACGTTGTTCGAGCCTGAATTTCAAACAGTTGATTAAGCGAACAGGTGAGATTTGAAAGAGAGCAACCGAACAACAACTTCCGTGAGCTGATTATTTTATTTCATGCTAACCATTCAGCGAAAAAAAAAACTTGAAATCGGTATTCTATGGCAGAATTCAGCTTTTCAATAATCCTAATTCAAAATTAAAACATTTCTAGATCTCGGGAACGTAACGACACACGAAAAAAGTCAACCAATCAAAACAGAAAAAAATGTGATACCCGCCATCAAAACCAAAATTTAGTGATCTGCGATGTACCGAGCCGTTAAGTTTCCGCTTCCCAGTTACCCAATATTTTTGCATTGGTCGTAATTGGGGATAATTGGGCGGGTTCAGTTTATTATCGATGAAATCCACCTCATTGTCACGATACTTCTGAACAACCTTCCAGCTATAGCTATATACAACTCGGAAACTCATATCAGGCCAAAACTTCACAGATCCGATGTGTCATTCATGAAAGGCAGCATGCGTTTCCTAGATCAATCTTCTCCGTACAGCTTCAAGTCCATCGTCTTGTTTATGACAAAAACCATGGTTTTCGTTTCATGGATTCCGAACTCCCGTTCAAATTCATCCATGAACACGAGTTTCAATCTAGCGAGGATACGTCCCGTTCGTCCTGTTTCATTGCGACTTCATTATCTGACAGATCATGGCTTTGATGTTTCTCAACAACTTCCAATGAGACTGACGATCTTAAGTTCCACTACGACACTTCGTTTCAGCCGTTCGAGCTTCGCTGCTCCGCTCTCGGAACGTCTGAACACGTTACACACGGTACAACTGTTTTCCCGTTGTCGCACCTGAACAAGTTGCATTTACAACGCGAGTTTACAAGATCAGTTTTCTTCCTTCGTTTTCCATCTGAAATAACTTCTGACTCGTTGCACGAAAAGCACGAACTTTCACCACCGGAAGAGGATTACTTTATTAACAACCCGATGTCAAAAAATCGGGTAGTAGTTGTCACTACTGAATATAAAACCCAATACTAAATGGACAATGTTTTACACATAATAACCTGCAATCGATGTTGTGCTCCCGTGGCCGAGTGGTTAGCGTCAAAACCTAACATGCCGGGTGTTCGGATTCGATTCCCGTTCTGGTCGGGGGAATTTTTCGTAAAAGAACTTTCCTTCGACTTGCACTGTGGTCACGCGTATTCTAGAGCTTGCCACTCAGAATGCATTCAAGGCGTGTTATTTGGCATAGAAATCTCAACTAAGTACTAGTAAAAATGACGCAAGTAATATTACGTTGAGACGGCGAAGTTCCTCTAGGAACGTTGGTGCCATTTAAGAAGAAGAAGAAGAAGAACCTGCAATCGATGGAGATTTCGGTCATCTAGAAACGTCGACTTACTCCACTTGATGAAACAGCGGCAATGTTTGGCATTGAGCACATGCCAGTGGAAGTTGAAGGTGAAGCCGGTTGTTCTGGTACAAAGCCTAAATTGCCATTGCTTTGGCAGTAACCTCTTTCATCGGCACGGTTGATGGTACCAAGTAATCGCGAGAAGGCCGCGAGGCCGCCAATCAACAGAATCAACACACATACTGCATAGTTTCTACGACACATTTTAAAGGGACATATGTAGGGACAATTATTCGTTTCACGGCGAATATTAAACAAGAATATTGTCGACAATTTTGACCTTTCACGATTCTCAGTTCGCGAGCAATGTTAGTGCCGCGCGTTTACCGCGAAACTAGTTACGATCTGTGCAACTAGTTTTGAAGCCGGTCGCAGGAGCAAACAACATTCCGCGATCCGGCACGACAGCACCGAACTCGTTGTGCCGGCGAGGATAATAAATTATAGCAAATTGTCATAACTGATCGTATAGCGATAGAAAGGAGTTTGAAATGTGGCAAGTTCCGAACCCGTTTAAAAATACCTTCATACGCGCACACGCTCGCATTATACATTTGCATTATTACTCTAAAGGAAAACTATTACATTATTTCCTGAAGTAAATATATGTTGAGAGTATGATGCTGTCAGATGTGGAACTTGATTAGGGTAGCTTTTACGCCCCAATCAATTTGTCAACTTGAGAGCGGTGCGGTGTGATTGTTTCAATTAGCACTGCTTGGTCACTGGTACCACAGTCACTTAATTTGCTGGCAATTAGATTTATGAATGCTGAAATGGCGAATCTGCGAAACGTTGAAACATATGCAATACACGGGTCCATTCTTGAACACCGGCTCAGACTTGCATACAACGGCAGTAACAGTAAATATTTATTAATAGTGCATATTCCTCGGCAGCACCACAACGTGCAAGAAAAAAAAACGTGTGAAGTTGAGACCAGGTTTCCCGCTCTTGATTACTTTTACCCCAACGCTCCACAGCTCCTCACTACCCCTCGGAATTCATAGTTACGAACAAGTCGGTGCTGCGATAATAACAGCTAGACAACGGGTTCCACCGGACATCACTGCGACTCCGGGGTACCCTTGAGATGTCGTCTTGTTCCGACCATTTTCCTGCAGAGAGCTTACGAAAGGCGCACGCCGGAGCAAATGACATTTCGGAGCCCACCATTCGCTCGCCGGTGTGACCGTCAAATGTGTGTCAACTGGATTTCCCAAGATTGCATCGTGTCGCTGTCTGGATGGGCTGTTTTTCCGGCGATGGTGTTTTCTAGTAATTCTGGGAGAGTGATATATTATTCGTGTGTTTGAAAAATACAAATAAAATCGGGTCGGGTCCGCGAAGTATCTTGGATAAGTCAGACTATGAAGTCGCTGTGAGGATTCACGCAAACTCAATATCGTGAACGTGGAATGCGTTTAATTCTTTAATTCCTTAATTCCTTAATTCTTTAATTCTTTAATTCTTTAAGTCTTTAAGTCTTTAATTCTTTAATACTTTAATTCTTTAATTCTTCAATTCTTTAATTCTTTAATTCTTTAATTCTTTAATTATTTAATTATTTAATTCTTTAATTCTTTAATTCTTTAATTCTTTAATTCTTTAATTCTTTAATTCTTTAATTCTTTAATTCTTTAATTCTTTAATTCTTTAATTCTTTAATTCTTTAATTCTTTAATTCTTTAATTCTTTAATTCTTTAATTCTTTAATTCTTTAATTCTTTAATTCTTTAATTCTTTAATTCTTTAATTCTTTAATTCTTTAATTCTTTAATTCTTTAATTCTTTAATTCTTTAATTCTTTAATTCTTTAATTCTTTAATTCTTTAATTCTTTAATTCTTTAATTCTTGTATTCTGTTATTCTTTAATCCTTGTATTCTTTAATTCTTTAATTCTTTAATTTTCCAATTCTTTTATTATATCGTTTTTGATTTATTTAGATCTTGAATTATTTTGTTATTTTATCATTTCATTATTTTATTATTTTATTCTTTAATTCCTTCCCGCGATTGGAGTTCAATAATGAGCACTCATTGATTAATAGAATCTATCACCGTGATGATTGTTTCTAGAGCAGTTCTCTCGGTTACCTTCTCAGGTTTCCTAAAGATAACTTTCCGCCGACGCCAGTAATTGCCGATTAACCATTTCACTGAATAACTCGCTTTCGTTTGTTCAAATATGATCTTACAGAAACCATTTCCCCCATTGGTATTCTTTTGCTTTTACATGCTACAAATCATGACACAAAAGAGAGCGAGACAATTCTGCTTCGAGTCGCACTTCATGATACACGAGCAAGCAAACCCAAACCCGTCATGATCGGTTTCGATGCAGAAAGTTTATATTATTCTTTGTCTCTAACTCATAACATGTCGAACCTCTCTATGTGTCATGAAGCAGCAGAATCATACGGACTACGCAAAGCGAATGATACATATTTAATTACTGCAACAGATCCTGATCCATAATTGTCAAAATGTGCAAACTATGTAAATATTTAGCTAGATAGATGTTCAGGAACGGTAGTCAGATTATATTTTTCATTTTTAACGCTGCTATCCCTTAAAATATATATATATATTCATTAGGGTGGCAGCGAAAATGTTCATGTCGAATTTCGAAAACCGAAAAAAATTTTTTTCGAGATAACACCAGATCTCGACATTTCATGCATTTTTAAGTCATTTGGTATTGAAAAAATATTTTCGATTTCCCAAATTTCCTTCACTCTCCCTTGAAAGATTTTCGAGGATGAAAAAATCAAAACTTTGAGCAACCCCTAAATCATGTGCGATTGAGCTGAAACTTTGCACAGATCATTTTTTTGGGCCAATTAATAAAATGTACATGATCGATTTTTGAAATTCGATGATGAAATTTTTTCCATACATCCATTGTCACCCTAATATTCATATAGACCGTATAGTTTTACTAGCAACACCGCTCTAGAGCGAAACAAAAACTCTCTCGTTTTAGCTTTTCTCCCATTCGCCGCTCTCCGCGAATGGTGACCGAATGATGAAATATTTTCATGTATCATTTATAGCTCTGCACTTGTCTGTGCGGCGGTTAGTCGCTATAGCCAGAATGGTTCGAACTTGAATGCAGTGTTGTGCGATGTTAGGTACAACTCGGATATGCAAACAACAGGCTTTGTGCCTCGCTTCGTATATTCACTTGGTTCAACAAAAGTGTACACTGTCATTCGGTCAAGTATTTGAATCATTCTTCCATGTTAGTTTATATATTCGTGAATGGTTAGTAGTATGACACATTGTGGTTCATACAATATTGACAGATATCCAAATACTGGCCGACGCGATAGGAGTTCTATAGAGCGTACACGTGAAACAAATCGGAACATATCGCCGGGACGATTGGTTTTAGAGGCGATCTCTCGATTACCTTCTTAGGTCTCCCAGATATAACCTTCGCGATTGAAGTTCGAGAGTTCATACAGATACATATCGTCGGATCGATTGTTTGTAGAGCTCTCTTGGTTACCTTCTCAGCTTTCCCAAAGATAACTCTTTTTCGTCGTGGTTGAGTTCTATTAACTGTCGGGTTACATGAAGACTACGCTCGTAGAATAACGGAATATATCGCCGGTCCGATTGATTCCAGAGGGGTTCGCTCGGTTACGTCTTCAATGCTGTTGATGCTACTCAATCACATTCATGCCATTTTTAGTCGAAAATAATAGTCCACAATGATCGATCAAAATCCAAATGATATCCTTCCACAAATCTGCTCTTTTGCGACGAATTTTCAGAACGCCAAGGTAATACTCTTTATTGACCTTTGGCCCTCCGAAAAGAATTCCGAGTGGACAACAAATCGCCGAGCAAAAAAAAAGTTAACTTGTTCTTAATAACACTTAATAGTAAAAAACAAACTTAATGAAAGATCGCGCTCGAAATTACATTAAAACCACCGACAGTGGTACCAACTTATTTTTTTTTTAATT
Source organism: Toxorhynchites rutilus septentrionalis (assembly GCF_029784135.1). NCBI lineage: Eukaryota > Metazoa > Arthropoda > Insecta > Diptera > Culicidae > Toxorhynchites > Toxorhynchites rutilus. The sequence goes on from NC_073746.1 coordinate 291,797,424, forward strand.
AAAAATTTGCTGGACAGATTTAAAATTACAACATCCAAAATGTATACAGGATTCGATTAATATTTAGTGAAAATAAATTGGAGATTTTATATAATCGAGTCCACCCTGTATTGCTTTTGATTGAAGTCTGCTACTTCGCTAAAACGGGAACAGAAAATACTCAGAAATGTAATGAATGTTTTCTACGAAGTAGTTGTCAATGTGATATGGTCTTTTCCTGTATTGGTCTCACCACTCTATTTCTATTTCTATTTCACATATAGGCCGAAATCGACCCATTCCGTAAGCCAAATTTCAGAAATAGTGACTTGACGTGAGAATGTTCTGTATCTTCGCGGATCACGTGATCTTTGTGACCTTGCACTACCACAACATCACGAAAAAATCGAATGCAACGGCCTCCAGGCAAGCGCAAACATTGAATGGAAACTACTACCGACATTTCTCCTTTCCAAGCAACAGTGTTCTAGTTTTCAGTGCAGCACGCGATCAAAATCACACCCAAACAGTGCGCGCACATCTTTTCCACAATGCATTCATCAACAAGTTCGGCGATGAAAGTAGAAAGCTATACGCCATGCCACTGTCGAAGGCATCATTTTCTGCTGTGCTTCACCCTCCCCCACAATAAATACAATAAAATAAGACTGGAACCGATAGCGAAGACTTTTTTCCAGAGTTACTGAAGTGAAAATTAATAACAAAATTGGATGGATGCTGTGCGAGAGAAAAAGAGAGGCGCGCAATTTGAATTTCATAATCGGCTTTGGAAATCTCCGTGCCTGCGCAGTGATAAGATAACATAACACGCTCGGCTTGCTTTCGGATGAATGCACCCGAGGACGGCCTTCTCAGAGAGAAAACGAGCGATGTGTGTGATGCGCTATCATTGTTTGATTTCCCTTACTGAAAAACACGCGCCGAAAACGGGGATCCAACCGGCGGAACGCATGCCATTGGAAAACCCTAACGAGAACAACTTGCGACAGAGCAACAAGGGAACGACGCGATCATAGTGATAAAATTAAAACGAAAACAGCACGACACAAATTAAAAATGATAGCTTGTTTATAACTCAAAGTGAACGATATACTGATAGTGATCTACCGCCCGAACGGAATCGTGGTTCGCTATCTACGACAACAGTCATTCTGGAAGATGTCTGATAATGGAACAGAATTTTATTTCAGCTAATTGAACTGATAAAGAGTATTCCGCCGATGGTCAAATATTGCCAGAGCTGCTCAATAAAGGTCGCAACTGTCATGTAATTTGTCGGCATACAATTTCATGTTTATTGAATATTATCTATTATCACCTATTAGATTATCATTATTTTACACCTATAAATTAAAAATTATTCTAAACGTGATTTTTGAAAAATATTCTAAACGTGATTCAAAACCGGCCGATCCTGCCAAACGACTGTTTCCGACTATCCACATTTGATTAGATGCTTTTTAGTTAATTCAAACAAACTTGTACACTAACGAGTCTTGTTGTATCAGCTGTCGAGCAGTGCGACTTTATTGTTGAAATGAAATTTCTTCTGACGAGAAACCAGTCCAGCAATTCTTTATAAGACACAATATATTTTGTTACTCGTCGTCAATTGTTATGGATTGATTATATATACAGTCAATCGCAAATTTGAGCGTACATCCCGTGTTGGTTTGTTATTTTTGGGCTTTTCGGGGTTAACACGTTGAGCCCCAATTTTTTCTTGCTGCACTTTCCGTTCAGCCCGCATCAAAAAGCTCAACGTCGGCTCTTAGGGACCGACGTGGGGCTCAACGTGTTAAAAAGTAAATAATTGAACGCGACTTATGTTTATCATAATGTCGATCGTTTTTACTCTCATGTAGTGCAAAGAAAAAAATTAAACGATCACATTTTTACCTCATGTTTATTATCGATTCGGCGAGATTTTTGTTATGTAGTAGTATTGTAGACGAAATACTCTTTCATATCGCCTCAATCGCCGTCTTGAGTTCCGCTTTGTTCTTTTGATTTTTTTTCCTTAGACGGTCCTCCCGCACGATGAAAGTATGCTTCGGGTCATTATCCTGTTGAAAATAGTAGTCACGAGGGAATTCTGAACGGAGGGCTGCAAGTTACATTTCAGGATGTTCAAGTAAACCATCTTGTCCATCGCCGAATCGATTATTCCATGGGTCCAATTCCAGAGGCAGCCTTTGTGCCACACATCAGCTAATTCCAACCGCATTTAATTACTGTGGGAAACAAATGCTGGGGTCGAGGTTTCGTTACTTAATGTGACATAAGGGGGAGGGGGGGGGGGGGTAGCCGTGATCGTTACGTAACAAAATTCCATTTTTATTCCTGAATAGATTCACGCGCCCCTAGCTTCGATTCTGAGACCAAAAGAGGTGTGTTTCCTGAGCCAAGATGATACAACACGTACTTTAATGGGCAGTAAGCAGGCACCGTTGAATGCATCTCGAATATTGCGTTAATCTACCGAAGCATGATTTTGTCATGGCTGGAAAACAAGCTTATTCCGTCTGTTATCGCAGGATGCAAAATAAAGTTAGGGCGCCTCGATCTTGCTTCTATGCAGTTCTATGCCAATATACGTTGCAGTTTGTTCAGGAAGACACTGTTCTTCGAACGCATTTCCTCATGGGATCGATTTTCAAAGTATGTGCGAGCTGCCTGAATTCGAGATTATTCGGTACCGAAGAATAATCAAGCCAGTAACCATAATTAATGTGGATGGAGGACCAGACGAGACCCCTCGTTCTAAAAAGGTCATAGATATTTTTGATCTATTATTTCAATCAATTGAATTTTGATGCAATATTAGTTGCTACAAATTCTCCAGCACGCAGTGCATTCAACTGAGTTGGATTGTCTCTCTTTTCCGGCAGGTTAAACACTTCCTCGTGATCATGAGGGATCTCTCATGGATAAAAACTCGAAACAAGGGACCCGGAATTGGAAATAAAACATTTTTAGTATGCAGGGGAATCATTAGCTGATTTATGGAATAACCTAGCGATCGAAGGATATCCCGTCAAAGCAGAATATAGGGGAAGGATGGTAAAGACGGATACCTTAAGTAAACGTTGATTTTTTTTACTTCACAAAAAATATATAGCTATTTCACCTCAAATTGATAGTCTAGGTCTCTTTTAAGAAATTAATTTGTCTTTGAGGCAGAAATTTTGCAAAATGAATTTGTCCGACCTTTTTTTTAAAAAAAGATTAAGTCGGGAAAGACGGACACTTGGTGGGAAAGACGGACACCTGAGGTGGGAAAGATGACCACTATCTGAAAATTCAAGTTCATGTACTTGATAAGTTTTGGTGGTCTTCAAATAGGCTTTAAAAATGATCGAACAAAAAGGCTAGACTAAAATCACCTAAAAGGCTTGCAATTTGTATCGTTTTGACGTGGGACTACGTCTTACCGGAGTATATGGGGAGTAAAATGAAAACCTAAACACAGAACATGCAGGAAAAAATGAAAGATTCGAAATGCTTATAATTCGAACATTTCTTACTGGATCGGAAAGATGTTTGCATCAATTGATACGGAATATTTCTACGCTTCTATCGCGATTAATAAAATGTTATTTTTCATTAGATAAACAATTGAATAACTGTGAAATGTCAAGCGTTATCTAAACGCCCTAACTGACTAGTTTTGATTGGCCCGATTTACGGTTTCCCGAACACAGACTACAAAATCAATGTACCTGTGGGAATCCGTTTAGCAAATATACATGCAAGTAGGGGTTATTTTTGTTCCAACCGAGCTGTGTTTCCCTAACACGGACTTCAAAATCAATGTACTCACAAAGCAAATATATTGAATTCAATTGAATTCGGAAATTGTTTCATTCAACCAAAAATTAAATCAATACAAACAAATGATTGCTAAGCTAAGGTAGTCCCACGTCAATCTTGCGGTTATATCATAGATATAACCCACCCATTTTTATCCATGTCCAAAATAGCTTCCGGCATTCGGAATGACAAATTCGGATTAGGTTTTAAAAACCGCTCTGCTTATTCGTGCATGATATCTGGTTGCACTTGCAAACGTAGTTAGTGGGCATCTGTTAAACAAAGATCTTTCTTTGGAGATAATAAATTTGTTTCAAAAACGAAATGTTCATCTTTAGTCGGTGGAGTGTCCGTCTTACACGACTTAATTAGTATTTTGTTTTCATGAATATTTCTGGAGTAAAAATGATAAAACTTCACCGCTGATTCGATACATTGGAAGAGAAGTGATGGTAAAACACTCAAAAATTTTTCAAACCACTTTGACTTTGTGTACAGATTAGCGTTACGTAACATGAGGGGGAGGAGGGTTTGTCTTTCGTTACTTTTTGTTACATAAGGGGGGGGAGGGGGACCGGGGTCCAAGAACCTCATTTTTAGCGTTACGTAATTTGTGCACGACGCCTTAGCAATGTCCAGACGTTCTTTTTTAAATTCACCTTCGGGGTCTACATCTACCTCTCAGATTGTTCCAGTATGCTACTCTCCTGACGGTGTCTGCGCTGCCAGGTCTTCCGATGGTGCCGGCTAATTCGGCAGTCAATTTCGGAATGCTTATTCTAGGGTTCTTTCGTAGTTTTCGCACAATTACCTGTTCATCACCAGGTGACAGGATTCGTTTGGTACAGTAAACAAATCTCCTGTAGATTTCGAGGTGTTTAAGGCGTCTAAAGATATCTCCAGGTTTAAAACCTTTGGCGTCGTGCACAAATTACGTAACGCTGAAAGTCCGGATTTTGGACCCCCTCCCCTCCTACGTAACGCAATTTCCTACCTCTAATACACAGAAAGTAACGCAACCTCGACCACCTCCCCCCCCCCTTATCGCGTTACGTAATTTGTGCACGACGCCTTTAGAGTATTCAGCGATAGCAATTTCTCTGTGTCCGTTCATCTTCGCAAACAAAATGTTAACGAATTGCAAATGTATGCAGCAGTGTCTTTTCGCACTATATTGATGACCCTTTCATTTGACATACAGATGGCAGCATTCGTACCATGGTTATTGGCAATCCAACCGAGTTGTGGCTAAACTTCTTTGTCACAGTGTAGAAGACGCTGGAAAACCGACCATCGACAGCACTTTCAACAATTTTCGAATTCCTGAGTTTATAACAGTTTAGAATCAGTTTTTTTACCAACTGTGCGGCACTTGTAGTAGACAACATCTTTCATAATATTTCATTTATTTTGCAGAGCCTTTAGATTTTATAACGCCCTTCGAATGGTCGCTGTTAAGTCAGGCCGGACTAAGTTGCTTGCTAGCTTCTTTGTTTTGAAGAGGCTTTAAACTTTGCAATTCATTCGCCTCTAAACTAAGTAATAAAATAATAAAAAATGAGTCAGTAGTAGCAAACAATCAAGAATTTCATAATCTAAATTCTATTTTTTTTCAGATCACACATATGCTGCAAACAGCCAGGTTTATGGCATGTAAGCATATGACAAGATTTTTCAACATTCAGCTTAAACGTGTTTGTAGTTAACCCTTGCAACAGTAAGTTCATATCAAATTGCATATTTCCTTTCAATTCATCATTGGCGTCATATGCAAGACAATAATTCTCTGCATAGAACTGTGAGCGACATTTTAGAGGCAAATTCCACATGTTATTAACGTGAAAAAGTAATGAGCCTAAATTGAATCTAGTGGGATGCTTCATTTCATGAATCTTGATGAACTATAACAGTTATTATTAAAAACGAATGTGGTCTCTTGTCCAGATAAGTCGCTATCAAACTTCATGCTGATCCTGTAAATCCAATCATTGATTTTTTTGCAATAGTATTGAATGGGATATACAATCAAATTAGGTCCAGAAATAGACATGTGACCTTAGTACTTTTATCTCTTGCGCTATATATGAAACTAGCTGACCCGGCAAACTTTATTTTTTATTTATTTTTTGTTATCAATACCTTCAAGCTTTTTATTGGTATAGACGGAAGCAGATATAGGAGTGCGTTTTACCACATTAAAATCCATTTCCATTTTCGAACAAAGATCAATTTCGCTAGCGCAAACATCAAATGGACTAACAGCACTTGCCACTATATAATTGTAGAACATATAGGAATTTAATTTTCAGAATTTTCCCTTTCCCTTCAGAGTTTTCCGAAAATTTTCAATTGCCATGTTTGGTTGGAATATTTTTGGTTGAAATATGTGTAATATTTTTATGGGACCCCCTGTCCATTCCAGAGGAGGGAGGAGTGTCATACCATCATAGAAACATTTCTCATACCCAAAAACCCTCACATCCCAAATTGTGCTTGATTAGTTCTCGAGTTATGCAGAAGTTTGTGTTAGTATGCCCCCTGTAATTAGTGTTTCATTTGTATGGCAGAGGGAGAGGGGAGGACCTATTCACCATGGAAACGTATCGTGTCCCCTAAACATTCGCATGACAAATTTGGTTTCATTTGCATGATTAATTCTCGAGTAATGCAGAAACTTGTGTTTCATTTGTATGGCAGCCCCCCCCCCCTTAGAGAGGGGGTGGTTAGTCTATCCATCATAGAAACATTTATTGCATCCTAAAACCTCAATATGCCTAATTTGGTTCCATTTGCTTGATTAATTCTCGTGTAGTTCAGAAAGTTGTGTTTCATTTGTATGACAGCCCCCTCTAAGAGAGTGGGAGGAGTATCTAACCACCGTAAAAACATTCATTGCACCCTAAAACCTTCACATGCCTTATTTTGGTTTCATTTGCTTGATTAATTATCGAGTAATGCAGAAATTTGTGTTTCATTTGTATGGCAGCCAAACCACCACCGGAATTTCAAATGAAATATTGGATTTCTCCGCATCGGAAGATTCTTCCCTTCATCCTCCAAGGAACACCGAAAAGTAACTCATATTGAAGCACAATGTACATGCTTCTCAAACAATTTATAGTTATTGGAAAGTTGATCGACTCTATTGTTATATCTTGTACAGTCTTTGAGATTGATTTGCTCGAAATCATAATGATATTACTTAGTCCGGTCTGACTGAACACCGACCAAATGTGGTTTGAATTCCCTTTGCCCTTGGCGGCTTTCAAAATGTGAATCCAAGGTTGAAATAATAGAACTCCCCCAACTTGAGCCCGCTTCATTTTTCATTTCGTTCCGATACACTGGATTATGTATGTTCCACTTTGTAATTCCATTACCATTCGCCGGTGAAATCCAACGGACGGGAAAAAGGGCTTCCTCGATCGGAATCCTTATAATATTGACTGCGCGAAATATAGGACTCAGATACACAGAAATTAATTACACTCTTCGACATCGGTCATAGATTAAAACATACACTAGAGCAACACAAATATATATGGAACCAAATGACTCACGGGATTGCAGAAATGTTCAAATTGAAGTGGAAAGTGGAAATCTGCCAAGCTGTCGAAAATCGCGAACCAAACAAAAAGTACCAAAGCCCCACTCAATGGAGTTGCTATCCAACTGGTTGATGGTGACATGATTCTTGATAAATTCCGGCTCGTCATTCGGAGTAGGTTTTTTATTTAATTTTAACCTCCACGGGTAGGCACTTGCTTCACACCATTGCAGAAAAGTATAGGCGACAAAATAGAAGGGGAAACAAAACAACAGAGCGACAAAAGCCACACACGACGCAATTTATTCATTTAACGACTCTACTCGCGGAATGAAAATGCCGCTTTGAAGTTATATAATATGAACAGAAAAGAACAACAGGGAACGGAACTTTTCGGACCAACGGAGAGATGAGGCGTTTAGAACATCATCTATTTCAATCTATCACATTTTGACAAGGAACTGCAATATTTGATATGCTCAAATTTAACTTGCCGACATTCCTCAAATAGAGCCATTAAGCTTGAGCGTGTTATTTTATGGAACGACGTTTTGATAGGTTTTATTTTTATACAAATATTTCATTGTGATTCCTTCGGTTCTGAAATCATGGTGTTAGAAGAATATCGTATTTTTTTTGTTTTTCGGCCAACTACCTAGTTTCCTTTTGAAAAAGAATGACGAATTGAGCATGATTGTTCTTGGGTTGGGTGGCAATTTCTAATATTGCATGCGTCGTGAATGTACTTAATATGCTGCGTAACACAAAAAATTTCCGCGCCAATTCACCAAGGCTGGCAAATTCATATTATTCGCTTAACTTTAAAATAGGATTATTCGAAGCTAAAGTTTGTAAACAGAGTAACAGCATCCTCAGCTGATCCTCGGAAGATCACTAAAATACTGCGAATCAAACTCCACCATCGAACGTAGCCGCATTTCATTCAACGCAGTCCCGGTGCATCACAAGGGTGAGTGGGCAATCATGAGTCCGATTACCCCATTGATTGATTACACAACCCTTCCGCGTTTCTGCTCGGAGCTTCGGGCGCACAACTTTCCTTGCGGTTTTGGGGCTGGTTTTGCATCGGGGATCGTTCTTGTCTGTGGGACTGAACGACAGATGGGGTTATGTAGAGGAGGAGCTAGTCAGACCGGGAAGAAGGAGGTGGTTTAGTCGAAGCCATATGTCCGTCTGTCTCTCCGAGGGAGAAAGTTTAATATGCAACCACTAAACGTGTGTGTGTGTGTACGGTTGTCACTTTTCGTCACAAGAGGAAAAAGTTCATCGAGCGACGATAATACACCCGAAGAGGGAAGAAACAAAGTCGCTCGAATGGAAAGTTTGACATTTACTAGCCCCAGGGGGGTACATCATTAAACATGCGAATTGGCGCGCTGCATCATGTATCGAATATTCGTGACGAAGTGCATACAGTTGAAACTTCGCCGAATCGCGCGTACGGATTACGCGTTACCGACAGGAGTAGAGAAACAGATTTTGATGCTCGAAGAAACTAACGATGAATTTCAATTGGGTAATTATGGAGTACAATCGTTGCGCAAATGGTAATTCATTTTTGAGTGATATAAGAATAATCCAATTATCATTGGAATGGGGTAACATGTAAATAAAATCCGAGACATATGGAAAAGGCGGAATAAAATGTTATGAAAATGTTAATGATTTTATGATTTTTTATGGTGCTGTGCGATGTTTCATTGATTTGATTATATGGAAACAAATTGGCAAAGTATTGCAACCGTGATAAACCTTTAAACGTATTTATTTTTTTGTTATGAAATATTGGGTGTTTACCAGGTATAACAGTATGAAAAATGTATTAGAGAAAACAGAAGTGTTATGCCATCAGCGGTAAAAATTCGAAGAAATCGACGAAATGACACAATACCATTCGTCATCAAAAAAGCATTGCATGATAATATTGTCAATTGAGAACCGAAAGGGTTCATTCTCAAACGAGAAGCTAGTTCTTCTCATTTGAATGAAATGAATGTATTGAGTCAAACGAACGTATTGAGTCAAACAACCGAATTTGTTGTGTTACTCTTTCAGAAAAACTGTTAACTTGACAGCAGGCGATAGGAACGCATTGTTATGGGTACCTAACTTATGTGTTAACGTCACACCTTCACAGTAATGCGAGAAGTGTAAAGGTGAGACCAGAATGTCGCGTTATACGTCGCGTCGCGACAATTGTGCTTTGACAGTTCAATTTGAATATGTGTGTTCCCATATAATCGTCCACAATGATGCGTCGCGCCATTAGCATCATTGTACCAAACGTTGACGTTTGTTCTAAACTGCTTGCGTTTAATATGTCAATGTGTTGTTTTTAAAAACATTCAATCGATGACGTGGACACAAGAATAAGATTTTTCTACGTTCTTTGAAAAATTTGTTGAAAATCAAGTTTGAAACAAATTTCATCGAATTAATGGAAACAAACGAGTGCCTCTGGTCGAAGGAACATCGACTGTATAAAAACAGCCACGCAAAGGAAAAAAATGGACAGATTATTATTTAATATAATAATCCACTGAAACAAGGAATCAAGTTGCAGCTAAATATTTTTTTTTTAATATTAAGACTCTTTTTATATGGTTTTATTTTGTAGTGGATGAATGGTAGTGATGAAAAGAAGCTAGAGGAGCTTCCGCGAGAAATATATTCGCGGAATAAATGCGCTATCACAAGCTAAAGTTCAGGATCAACACCGACTGCAGTTCCATCATGGTCGTACTTTTTAGCAACACAGTTTTTTAAAACACATCCGTAAAAGAAGGTAAATTATAACTACAACCACAGTAATACTCGACGGCTTAAACAACAAAATTTTTATATTGTATGACTGCCAGCAAAAATCGATCGGATCTCATGTGGATAGTTCCGGCGAAGCATCTTGTGCGCTGAATACTGTTCTGGTTGCCGGGGGTGAACGCGAAACTCCAAGGAAAAGAAATAAACGGTAGCACAAAGTTTTTGATTCTCGTTCGGTTCATAGTGAGAACAATGTGTGCAGCAGAACCTACGAGACATGATGCCCTCGCAAAATACCTTTGCGAATCGATAGAGAAGATGCCGATATCGACTGTTAAACCACTGGAAGCTGAGTTCTTGGACTGATGCCTCACCGATTTTTATCTGAATAAGATCGAATGAATCCTCAAATGTTTAAAAGTATTATCAAAGGGAATGCGAGAATAAAATAAAAACGAAATTGATGTTTTAATTGGTTTATTTTTAATTATCTTTTCCATAACCAGTAAGCAGTAAATCAGATAGTTGATACGAAGCCTTACTAGATTTTTTTTTTATCCCATTTATTTATTTTAGGCTCATTAGCATTTTTTAGATGTAACAGAGCCAAATTTTAATCGTGTACATGTCACATGGTTATCATATCTATAATTAGTACATTACACAGTTGCCATTCGCCAGTATTCCTTCTATACCATTACATATGGTACACATTTACACAGTAGCCATTTAGGCGTAAGAGTTTTCTTTCTGTTCTTCCATTATCCAGGACAGCGGAGACAGTTGATTGATCATTGTTGAGTTATTTATAGAACAGCAGCCCGATGTGTCTTGCAGAGCAGAGCAAATGTATGGATGAATCGATCTTATTTCGACCGTGGATCGATCTCCATCGCTGATGATTGTTGCGTGGACGTAGCTATTCTGTAACAACACAAAGATGGTCAATGAGGGTCCTGAGTTTTGAACTCACGATCGATCGCTTACTAAGCGAACGCGCAACCAATGTGGCTACGGAGACCCCCCTTACTAGAATTGCTTCCTATTTGAATTTATGTAGCTGGCAAATTCATAAGAAATCAAACTTGGGAATGCCATTCTCTCAAATTCATAGAACCTTCACAACCCTCTGCATTCATGAAGTTCTGGAGCACCGTTACCACTTCCACATCTTTATCAGCAATTTCTGGGAGTAATTATATTGTCTTTCTCGATATTTTCCAACGTGCAACCAAGATAAGTTAAGTTTTCGATATTTCTTCTAACACGATGAAAAGCCGATAATTGAAGCTTCCATAAACAGCCGAAAGATTTTGCATGAGGTTGGGCTTTAGAGGAAACGCTGTGTTACCAACAATGTGATGTGGAAATATATTGTAGGAGTCAGGCACGATATAATGCAACATCAATGAAGCGTAGTGAATCTGTTGAGCGTTTTGCTTTGTTTTTGTTTACATGTAAAGCAGCGACGCGAACGTTAGATTGTGATTACAAATTAACCGATTGCGTCAAGCGAATGTTTTAGTACAAAACGCAAGCAATGACAGTTGATGACATGCGACGCACAACGAGGCATTCTGGTCCCACCTTAAAAATGGAAGAAACAAACAAATCACTTTTGTCAAACCCATTGTTTCTCAGTTTCTCTCTGCAAACAAACGAGAATATCTCGAGAAATCGTCGAGTGTCAATTGAGTCTTGGTCACTACTTTAATTGATAGGGACAAAAGTAGATCCCAAAGAACAGCATGACAAACGGCTTAAATGAAGAAGCGGTTATTCAACCGAATGGAAAAGGTACCGTGAGAAGTGAAAAAAATATTAAAATTAATACGAAATAAAAAAACATTCAGTTTTTCAGTTGTATTCATTTGAAACTCAAAAAAAAGTTGAATCTTATGCTTTCGATAAAATTTTAATGATTTTGAACGCAAGATACATGTGAACGATGGTTTCGGCGCTTCAAACATCGAATCGGAAATTATTGAAGATTTGTTTGACATGATATATATCATGATTCCCTAATCCGTAAACGATCAAAATTAATGGAAATTGAAAACATTCCCATTTTTCCATACATTTGTTCTGCCCATCTGTGTGCTTACCTACCCCTTTCGATACACGAATCAAGTGCAGGGGATTAGGGAACTATTTGTTGAATATGTGATTATCAGTTGAATATGACTTTGCGGAGCCCTGTTGGTGTTTGCTATTTACGTTTTGAAAATAATTCCATGCAAATACTGGCAGCGACTACAATTGATGTGGTGATGTGCGAAATGTCCAGTTCTCATCTTTTTTCGAACCTCAATAATTACTGGTTGATCCACATATCGATACATAGAAAGATCTTCAAGGGGTCATCATCTATACGGTCAATTTACAGAATCACACCGAAGGATCTATTGCTCACCAAACTCGTCTCCTAATTGGTCCATCGTTCCGCGTGCTGTGTGGCATGCAAGTCGTCTTATTGAAACCACATGTCGACCAGATTCAATGCAGGCATTTGTGACAAAAAAAAGTCCAAAAAGTCATCGATGTCAATCCCTGAGACTGACATTCATTCTCCCGTCTTTTTCGCACGGGTCTCATCGGACTTCTCATATGGAGAGTGTCGACAATGGGAACGACAGCAACAAAGTTAGTGAATGATTTTTAGAAAAGTCCACTATCCATCCGCAGGGACCGGCGTGATCCAGTCGTAAAGTTCAGTGCCTGTCCCCAAGCTCGATCGGGGCCAGGGTTACCATAATAAAATCTGTGTCCTCGGTCTCAAAAAATCTTTTTATATGAGTTTTTTCTCAGCAAATCTGTATCGAAATCTGCATAAACCCTCTGCGGTCATTTGGCTGCTATCAGTCAACCACAGTAAAGAAGTATACCAATACTATAATAATGCAACAATAACACTTCTTCTAAATGAATTTTAATGTCTTGTGAACTTTTTCACGAACCAAAACGGTGCTACTATGAATAATAGACAACGGTACTCAAAAGTTGTCATCCAGTGAAGGATTAATATGAAACACCATGTGAATATTGCGGCACTGTGTAGAGGTAAAAAGCATTGTTCTGTATATTCAAACAGATAGATTGAACATGAGGAAGCAGTACTAAACGCTACATATGAATGCAAAAATGACTCTCATTCAGACTGATTCGAATGCTGTATGGATAAAATTGGTGGGTTGGGGGAAAATATGTTTGAGATCAAGCCATAACTAATATTGGATCGTTATTTTGAAAATTCTGTAAATCTGTATGAAAACCAAAAAAATCTGTAACAGGTTCTTGGTTCCAAAAAGTCTGAAAAAAAAGTATGAATACAGATTATTCTGTAGATATGGTAACCCTGGTCAGGGCTCAACGTGTTAAGTATCCATTCAATCGGAAAAGAGCTCCGCCGTTTTATTGTAAAAATCGCCTTTTTCACAGACCATGAATTATAATAATATAACTCAGTGATTCGCAAAATATTGGTCGGGTGTACGAGTTTCCATGACAAAGTTAAAATTAAAACGAAGCCCTTTTTCACTCGGACATGTGCCACGAATCACGCGTGAGCTGTCAAACATAAAAGTTTAAAACTAAATTCAAGAAAAATTACCTTGTAATATCTGGATTAGCTAAACACCTCGGTGAACGATGATAGATTGTATATCAGATTACGAGGCAAATTAAACTAACAATCGGGTTCTTGTACTTGGGGTTGTAAAACACTGAGCATTGTTAGGATTTCTACAACCAAAAGCGGGAGGAAGAAAAACAAGTGTTTAATTGAACCAGTGTTCAATCAAAAAGCCTCTGAAAATGACGACTATTGAGAGCCGAAGAGCGAGGAAGTGAAACTTGCGATCCACCAGAAGACCGACCATGATAGCAACATCACTTGGTGGAGAGAAAGAAGCGAGGTAGTTCAGCTGCGGAAATAGAAATGTTTGTTTTATGCTCAGTGTGGACAAAACGGCCGGAGGGAAGGAGAAATGAATTGCATATTGGGAACTGCATCGCAAACCGGGTGAGAGATGCAACGGCTGCGAGGAACGCCCGATTCACTCTGGTGATTTCGGAATTCGATAGCTACCACTTACTATTGCGGTATATTTTCTCTTTTTTGCCATTCACTACCTACACTAGACAGTTTTCTGAATGAGACCTGAGCGGTAGGGAAGATTGTGATGTCCTCACCAGCCAGAAAGTGTCGTCTCGAATGTCTTCCTCCCTTTCGGTCACGGCGGGCGTCACGTTTCGGCGAACACATCAGTTCACGTCTGAGTCAAGTTCAAGGTTTGTTGAGCTAACACGGAGATTTGTAGATTTCAATTATAGAGATATAACATAGAGAAAATAATTTAACAATTTAATAATAAGCCCTATTAGGTTATTGACAAACACTATCTGGAAGATTTATAAAATGTTGTTTACTAAGTTTTTAATTTGTTTCTTTCGCTTTTCAAACTTTGTCATCGCTTCAGGAAAAATATTTATAGTAACGCAAAAAAAACATTACGACGATTGGATCGCATGGACTCAAAAAGCCGCTCCCATCATCTTCGGTTAACCGATCAACCAAGCAGCAAGGAGAAAGCAAACAAAGAGGGCTGCTGCTATTGCTGGTTGAACCACCTTTTCTGGTTGTAAATTATAAGATTGCTGGATTGATTCCGGTGACGAAGATGTGCGTAAAATCTCCGCTACTACACAAGTGCGTTGAAGCGTGGATGCAATCCAAACGCCTACTAGTTTCTTAAGCGTCTTCCAGATTTGTAATGCGGTCAATGCATTTGAAGCAAGGTAAGTGTTCACAGCGGAAGATACGATTGGATGGTTTTATTGTCTTTTCATCCCACCTAGAATGAAAACGCCACTAAAATTGTCGAAACTCCCGAATAAACACACTAAAAGAAGGAATTCGCATCAACTGAATTCTGCACAATCAAGGTGTGTTCGTGTAAGTCCAGCGAACAACACACGGCAGCAGCTTCTCTGGCACAATGAGTGGCCCACTTTAAGCGAACGGAAGGAACCAGTTTGGTTACTCCGTTTCAAGTCCCGCTGTCGTTTCCAGTTTCCAGTTCTCACACCAATACTCACACATGACTACACCATGCCGCTTCATCGCGGGGACAAGCAGCTCACCGACCCCGCGCCCATTATGTAATTCTTCGTTAATTTTCGCTCGAGACATCAAGACGAGAGAGAGATGAGTGAAACTTAACGAAGAATTTCGACGATGCCGCCGAAGACGAACTCTTCCCGTAGGTCACACTTCGGTTATGTGGGTGGCAACCGTCAGCATCTGTATATCACTTTCCCGAGAAGAAAATTCCAACGGACGTCATGAGTCGCAGCAATGTAAAACAACCCCGTGTTGTTACTGAGTCTACGATCTTTCGCTTACCCGCAAAGCCCCGCGGGCTAGGACAACCACAAAGCTGCACATTTTCTCGTACAGAAAACACAAATTGATCTTGAAAGACATGGTCCATCGGAAAATGCACTCACGATATGCAAAAAAAAAATCTGTTCAAAGAGTGGCATTGCAAAAATCAAACACGATAGTTGCGAAAACAACAATGTAGAGTTCCTTCACAGTTCAGCTTCCCGCGAGATTTGCACACACTGACTTTGAGTGAAAGTACGTGTGTGTATGTGTGTATGTGCATTGGAAAAAAAAACAGCAAGATTGTCTGTTCTGCAAACCATCGAGCGATTCAAATCGGCGATAAGTTCTCTCTCCCTCTTCACGGTGTACCTCTCCCACGCTAGATACTTTTGTTATTATTCGATCTTCATAGTACTTAACTCATGTGAGCATTCGCGACTACGAAGTTGAGGGAAACCGCTTGTGTGCATGAAGCAAATATGGTGATTGATTTTCGGTTGAAATTAGAACATTTCTAATATAAACATTGTGAATGAAAATTACCTTATTCATATTGAATTATTCATCTATAATAGTGATGAAACGGATATTCAGCTCTTTATTTGCGAATACGAAACTGGGAGAAACTGCATGTGTTCATGAAGCGAATAAAGGATTACATTTTGCCAGCGTTCAGTTCGTTCTGAACTGTATTATCAGTTCATCATTCACCGTACACAGTTCGTTCTAAACTGGGTATACAGTTCATATGAACTATTGCCCAGCAAAAAAGAACGGCAGTTCGTTCACTCTTTTGGGTGAACTCGTTCTGTTCTGTCACACAGTTTGTGAAACTCGTGTCGGTACATCTGCTGAACCCACCACAGGAGCAATTCGCTATAAAATTATTGTTGTCTTGTGTGCCATAAAATTGTTAAATGTACTTTGTGTTTAGAAATAAATGTTCAGTTCGAGTTGACTATCCAAGGTGTTAAGACACTATTTCCTCAAGTCCGTCACTCCGCCCGGGTCACAAGTTTCCTGTCGAAGATCATTCCGACACGTGGTCTCGGATTGCTGTTCCTGCTGCTGGTTGATTGCTGTTGCTGGTCCTACAGCTGGTTGATTCCCGTTGCTGTCCTACTGCCGGTGGATTTCTGCTGCTATTCCTGCGGTTGTTATCGCTTTCTCTGATACTGGTTTGAGAACGGTCACAACAAATGGTGCCGTGACCAGGATTCTCGCCAACGATCACGGATTCCAGAGCAGGTTTTGAGACTCGACTTCCCAACTGTGAGCTATTGTGGTCAGACAATACGCCATTGTTGCTGAATAATACACAATTGTTATCGAACAATACGCCATTGCTGCAGAATAATACGCCATTGTTTCCGAACAATACATCGGTCGTACAAAGCCTGAATAGTGAAGGACGACCGGAATTTTCGACGTTTTGGACGAACATAATCATACAAGGCATTACATTGCATTTGAAAAGAATCCGGACGCTCTAATCATTGACGTTTTCGCTTCGATTGGATCAACACAACGATCATCGAAAAATGGAGCACGAGCAGAGGCTACACCAATTGACGGTACGACGGACTACGCTTATGGCTTCGCTGGATCGTGCGGAACAATTTTTGGAAAGTTTCGATGACAACAGGGACAGGATTATGCTACAAGTACGACTGGAAAATTTAGATACGATTTGGCGTGAATTAGAAAGCGTTCAGGCTGGTTTGGAATGTGGAGTAACGAGTGGAGAAGGTATGAATCAAAACGCATGTCACCGTACCTCCTATGAAAACAAATACTTTCGAATAAAGGCTGGTCTTCTCTCTAAGCTCTCTCCTTTTCTTCCCAATGAAAACATCCCTCAAACTCCGCATGCTATGGTTTCCTCTAGTCTAAAGGGTCTTAAGCTTCCAACTGTCGCTTTACCAGAGTTTGACGGAGATTTTAAACAGTGGTTAGCGTTCCACGATACGTTTTTGGCGCTAATCCACTCCAATTCGGACGTACCGGATATACAAAAATTTCACTACCTCCGCGCAGCAGTGAAAGGTGAGGCAGGGCAACTCATAGAATCAATCGGAATTAGTGCTGTGAATTACCCGTTAGCCTGGCAAGCTTTAGTCAATAGGTATGCTAACGAGTACCTGTTGAAAAAACGGCATTTGCAAGCAATGCTGGAAGTTCCACGTGTCAAGAAAGAAACTTCAGCGTCCTTACACGGAATTGTCGATGACTTCGAACGGCATTCAAAGATATTGAGACAAATTGGTGAACCAGTGGATTCCTGGAGCACAATCTTGGAACATTTACTGTGTATTCGACTACCGGACGAATCTCTGAAAGCTTGGGAAGACTATGCGTCCACTATTGAGGAGCCTACGTACAACGCTCTCGTTGAGTTTTTACAGCGCCGTATCCGCGTTTTGGATTCCATCTCCGTGAATCACACCCACTCACCAACTTCTTACGTCACGACCACAAATGTTTCAACAGCTCGAAGGTCTTCCAATCCTAGACCATCTACCAGATCTGCTGTGGATACCTCCACTAGGTGTTACGCGTGTGAGCAACGCCATCCATTGTTCAAATGTTTCAAATTTGAAAGGCTTCCTCCGACAGAAAGGATAAACCTTGTCACGCTAAAACGACTATGCATGAACTGCTTTCGAAGTGGACATTTTGCTAGGAATTGCCCATCGAAGTACAGTTGCAAAACCTGCAAGAAACGTCACCATTCGCTCCTCCATCCAGGGTATGTTGACAATGACGGTCATTCCCACTACGAATCAACTGCTCCCGCATCCGCGCAAGCCACCCGGGTTTCATCAAACGTAAGTGTTACACCCCCAGATGAAGGTCCTTCATCCGCCGTCTTCACCGTTGCCACTTCTACCGAGTCGATAATGAACGAATATCCTAATCAACCCCAGAAAAACGTTTTCATGCTAACCGCGGTTGTGAAAATTACAGATCGCTACGGAAAGGAACACCTTGCGCGAGCCCTGTTAGATAGCGCGTCTCAACCAAATTTGATGACGGAACGAATGGCGCAAATTCTGCGATTGAAGCGGAAGAGAACAAATATTCTCGTCCAAGGAATTGGAAAACACTCCCAACAATCCCGAGAATCCATAAGTACTATAATTCGTTCTAGAAGGGAAAAATTTGAAGTCAACGCAGAGTTCTTGATCCTCCATAAGATAGTCGCGGAGCTTCCAGTCTGCAATGTATCAACTCGTGATTGGAAGCTACCCCGTGATGTTTTCTTGGCTGACCCGGAATTCAACAAAACCGGTGAAATAGATTTGCTGATGGGCATCGAACACTTTTTCTCGTTCTTCAACACAACCAGACGAATACATTTGGGTAAACATCTGCCAACGTTGATAGACAGTGTGTTCGGATGGCTAGTATCGGGGAAGTTCAGCCCAGTTCATCCGAGTGGGCAGAAATCTCGCTGTAGTATTACTGCAATTTCGTTAGTTACCCTGGAAGAAAGTATAGAGCGTTTTTGGAAAATGGAAGAGCTGTCGGATCGCATCAACTATTCACAAGAAGAGAAGCAATGTGAGCAATTTTACTCCTCCACTGTATCCCGTCAATCTGATGGACGCTATATGGTTCGTTTACCACGCAAACATAATTTCGATGAACTGTTGGGACAGTCAAAAACTATGGCACTGCATCGTTATGAACTTCTCGAGCGTAGGCTACTGAAAAATCCTGAACTTAAGGAAGGATATAATGAATTTATGTCAGAATATCTCTCTCTCGAACACATGCGATGTATTCGATACGATGACGAGCAATATTCGAAGACAAATTACCTCCCGCATCATCCTGTTACAAAGGAAGAAAGCACGACTACTAAATTACGTGTAGTGTTCGATGCTTCCGCCAAAACCAGCACCGGTTTCTCACTCAACGAAACACTGTTGGTGGGTCCTGTAATTCAGGACGATCTTCTGACAATCATCCTTCGGTTTCGGACATATCCAGTTGCAGTGGTGGCGGATATCGCCAAAATGTACCGCCAGATTCTACTCCACCACGACGACACTACCCTCCAGAGAATCGTGTGGCGCTTCAAACCAACGGATCCAGTAGAATGCTATGAACTTCAGACCGTTACTTACGGGTTAAGTCCATCATCCTTCCTAGCAACGCGTACGCTGGAGCAACTGGCTGTGGACGAAGGCGAGTCCCATCCAATTGGAGCTCTGGCTCTGCGAAAGTCCTTCTATATGGACGACTTCATAGGAGGTGCCCAATCCGTGGCAGAAGCAATCGAATTAAGAAATGAATTAACAGATCTATTAGCCAAAGGCGGTTTCTCGTTACGTAAATGGGCGTCTAATAAACTAGACGTGCTAGAAGGTCTGTCGGCCGATAAAATTGGAACTCAATCGGCTATCAAATTTAATGAACATGAAACCATCAAAGCGCTTGGTATTTCCTGGGAACCCGAGTCAGATTTCTTTCGTTTCGATTCCAAAATTCAGCATCGAAAAGGATCTCCTACGAAACGCTCAATTCTTTCTGACATTTGCCAACTTTTCGATCCGTTAGGATTGCTATCGCCTGTGATCATTCGAGGAAAAATGTTGATGCAACAATTGTGGTTGCTACCATGCTCGTGGGACGACAATGTTCCAGATACAATCGAGGCCGAATGGAGGGCGTACATTGAGCAACTTCCTAGTATTTCTGCATACCACGTTGACCGCTATACGTTTCTTCCAAATAGTACTGTGCAATTGCACACATTCTCGGACGCTTCCGAAAGAGCTTATGGTGCGTGTACTTACGCCAGATCACAAGACCAAAGTGGGAATATTCGTGTTCAACTAATCGCCTCCAAAGCACGCGTGGCACCGTTGAAACAAATTACACTCCCACGTTTAGAACTTTGTGCAGCTGGTGTTGCTGCCAAACTCCATAACCACATTATCGCTGCACTCCAAATTCCTATCACAAGATCTTACTTTTGGTCCGACTCTACCGTCACCCTCCAGTGGCTGTGTTCGACGCCAGGCACTTGGAAAACATTTGTCGCCAACAGAGTGGCGGATATACAAACCCTAACTCACGGAGCATATTGGAATCATGTCGCTGGTAAAGACAATCCGGCTGATTTATTGTCACGTGGAATGAATGTCAACGATTTCGTAACCAGTGTAAAATGGAAACATGGTCCCGCATGGCTTTCAAATACGGAAGCAGAATGGCCAATCACTAAACGCACGGATTATCCACACGATGGAAAAGAGAGAAGAAAGGTTCTGACGCACACTATTAGAACCACAACGATATCAAGCCCTCGAGTAAATCCTATTATCGTCAAATTTTCTTCGTATCGTAAACTGAAACACACGATTGCTTTCGTTCTGCGTTTTATTGAAAATGTTCGTTCTAAAGCTCGCACACAACCCCGCCACACCGATGATTCAAGACCTAGTATCTCACTAACTCGCAACAACACAGATGCTGCTGAAGAAAAACTGATACAACTCGCTCAAGCTGATAGTTTCACGGAAGAAATTCACCAACTAAAAGTTCACAAAATGGTAGCAAAACGTTCGTCAATACGATTGTTGATTCCGTTTCTTGACCCTAGGGGAACCATTCGGGTAGGGGGGAGATTGAAGCTATCTGACCAGCCTTTCATTAGCAAACACCAAGCCCTACTACCAAACTTTCACCCTCTATCTATTCTAATCGCCAAACATTATCACCTATCGCTAATTCACGGTGGCGGCCGATTAACACTCGCGGCCATGAGATCTAAATTCTGGCCATTGAACGGTCGAAGATTAGTACGCAGCGTGCTACGTAGCTGCTATCAATGCATTCGAGCTAATCCTGTCCCGATGAGCCAACAAATAGGACAACTTCCAGTACACAGAATCACTGCAAGTCGACCCTTCTCAATATGCGGGATCGACTATGCAGGGCCAGTATACATCAAACCAGCCCACAAGCGTGCCGCACCCACAAAGGCATACATCTGCGTCTTCGTTTGTTTCTGCACGAAAGCTGTCCACCTTGAGTTGGCCAGTGACCTGTCGACGCAAGCTTTCCTATGTGCTCTACGTCGCTTCATCGCTCGCCGTGGCCGACCGTCGAACATTTATTCCGATAACGGCAAAAACTTTGAGGGAGCAGCCAACGAACTTGGAGAAGTGTATCGGATGCTGAGAAATGAGAACGAGAGGGAGTTAATCAGATCCTCAGAAACAAGCGAGGAAATCAACTGGCACTTCAGCCCACCAAAGGCACCACATTTCGGAGGACTGTGGGAGGCGGCAGTGAAAGTGGCGAAACGACAGCTGTATCGGCAGCTAGAAAATTCGAGACTTTCCTTTGAACACCTAACAACAATCCTCACTCAAATCGAAGCGAGCATGAACTCGCGTCCTTTCGTTCCTTTAAGCGAGGACCCAAACGACATCGCAGCGATAACACCAGCCCACTTTCTCATCGGAAGCACGATGAACTCAATTCCCGAACCAGATTTACGTCAGATCCCGCTCAATCGACTGGACCACTACCAGAGCCTCCAGAGAATCTACCAGCAGTTTTGGCACTGTTGGAGGACCGAATATCTGCAGGAGATGCAGCGTGATACAAAATGCTGCAATCCCAACACGGACATCCAACCAGGCCGACTCGTGGTTTTGGTCGACGAACTGCAGATGCCGGTGAAGTGGCCACTGGCCAGAATAGTTGCACTTCATTCTGGCAAGGATAAACAAACACGCGTCGTAACGTTGCGAACGAGCAAAGGCATCATGAAACGTCCGATTACTAGAATCTGCTTGTTACCTGAGCAGGAGAGTCAATCACAAACCTAGACAACTGTTATATGTTAGCTAATTAAAAATGTACTGTAGTTTATGTTATGTAGTTCAGATCAATGTATATTTTTTTTTGTTATTGTTATTAGCTTCAATGTTTTTGAAAATGATATTTTCAAGGTGGCGGCGATGTTCTGTCACACAGTTTGTGAAACTCGTGTCGGTACATCTGCTGAACCCACCACAGGAGCAATTCGCTATAAAATTATTGTTGTCTTGTGTGCCATAAAATTGTTAAATGTACTTTGTGTTTAGAAATAAATGTTCAGTTCGAGTTGACTATCCAAGGTGTTAAGACACTATTTCCTCAAGTCCGTCACTCCGCCCGGGTCACAAGTTTCCTGTCGAAGATCATTCCGACACGTGGTCTCGGATTGCTGTTCCTGCTGCTGGTTGATTGCTGTTGCTGGTCCTACAGCTGGTTGATTCCCGTTGCTGTCCTACTGCCGGTGGATTTCTGCTGCTATTCCTGCGGTTGTTATCGCTTTCTCTGATACTGGTTTGAGAACGGTCACAACACGTTCTTTTGATCAGTTCATGAACGGTTTGCCCATCTCTAAAAGGCACGTTCTTTTCGGTCAAATAATAAGCATTAAATGTTTCCTTCATTATTAATTAATTAAATCAAAACAAAAACAGTTAACAAATAGCATGTTGTCAAGTAAAAAACAAATAAATGGAAATTTCTAAATTTCTAAATTTTTCGTTTATTCGATTATCGATTAATCGTGGGGCCATTAAATATTAAATATTCGATTCATTCGAATAATTGTCATTCAGTATTCGATTAATCGAGTGAATATTTATTTCTTGTAATCAAAATGAATAGACATTTATAATAAAAACGATTATGATGTCATTATTTTAAAAGTTACATCTATATATATAAACGGATTTTTGTCTGTCTTTCTGATTCTTATGGACTCGGAAATTACTGAACCGATCAACGTGCACATTTGTATGTAAGAGTTTTTGGAGCCGGGGAATGTTGTTATGAAAGTTTGAGACCCCTCCCCGCTCTCTAAGGGGGGCTGTCATACCAATGAAACACAAATTTCTGCATGTCGCAAGAATTCATCAAGCAAATGGAACAAAATTTGGTATAAATGTTCCTCCCCCTTCCATAACGGGAATGGGGGTTGCATAACTCGATAAGCAATCGAGCAAACGGAACCAAATTAGGCAAGTGGAGGTTTTAGAAGGCACGACATGTTTTAATGGTGGTTCGACACTCCTCCCCCCTCTCTCATGGAATCGTATACCCTTTCGAACCTCTTAATCAGCAGCCAGTTAAATTCTTTAATTGCATTTTTTACATTACCAAACAAAATGCTCGATATTATGATATCTTGGAACCAAGACCCACACGATAAAAACGCGAATTGAGCACGAATTGGTTGGACAACACACAATAAAACAACTGGTAAATGACTATTACCGGCAAATGGAGAATAATTCATAATACGCATCGATAAACATTGTGAACTAACGCTCGAGTGTAGGCAAAAAAACTCTTTGCGTCAGGAGGAAAACGGGTGGTTAGTGCAATTTAAAAAACATACCCATTTTAATCGTCAAATTGTGTATTTTTTTTACAATATTCTCTGTTCGTGTTTCAAGCAAAAAGTTGCTGGATAAATTTCCTGTCTAATGGTATACAACACAACATATGTCGCAATAACGATTTTGAGTAATATGCGTTTTAAAACTCTTAATGAATCGTTACATTTTTCATTTTTCGTAGAGTTACCCCCCTATATCCAAATCAAAGACATAGTCCTATGTCAGAAGTCACTCGCGAGGGTGTCTCAGACCGAAAGTAGTAAAAAAGTGACATACGTCCCTTTCGTACCAAACAATGCAATACGCTAAACGATGACACTGACGAATTGATGTTTTCTGAGAAATAAACGAATTGTTGATTCCTCGGTCTCACAGACCAGTGCGTGAGTATAGGAGGGTTAATCATAAAACTTAAGGTGGCCGTACACTGTTTGCCCGGAGGTAAAATATTTGATATTTTTTGACAGATAAGGTTTGATTTTATATTTGTACGAACACTATTTTGTTTGCCACTCTTCAATTTTAAACAGTAGTAAACAATATCAAACAAGGGGGGTCTCCGTAGTCACATTGGTTGCGCGTTCGCTTAGTAAGCGATCGATCGTGAGTTCGAAACTCAGGGCCCTCATTGACCATCTTTGTGTTGTTACAGAATAACTATGTCCACGCAACAATCATCAGCGATGGAGATCGATCCACGGTCGAAATAAGATCGATTCATCCATACAACTGCTCTGCTCTGCAAGAAACATTGGGCTGCTGTTCTATAAATAACTCAACAATGATCAACAACTGTCTCCGCTGTCCGGGTCTAACTGGATAATGGAAGAACAGATAGAAAACTCTTACGCCTAAATGGCTACTGTGTGAATGTGTACCATATGCAATGGTATAGAAGGGAATACTCTAACGCCGAAAATGGCAACTGTGTAATGTGCTAATTATTATAGATATGATAAACATGTGACATGTACACAATTAAAAAATTCGGCTCTGTTACAGCTGAAATGCTAATGAGCCTAGAATAAACAAAAGGGATAAAAAAAAATAAAAATATCAAACACCGAACATGGAAAAAAATCAACTGAAATATCCAAGGTAACCTAACCATGTACCGACAGGTTCGAAGAACAGACTGAAAAAATATTTTAGGCATCCAATAATTGAATATTTGCTTGTCGTGTTTTGTGTAGAATATATTTGATCAGTACACGTTGACCAAATTTTATCTGTCAAAAAGAGTCAAATATTTGGCTTCGGTCAAACAGTGTATGAGCACCCTTACAACTAAATTGACGAATTCACGCAAAGCTGAATCAGCTCATGCGACATCTACATTAGAGTTCAGATCCAAAAAAGTGAGGGTGTTTGTTTATTTTACGCACTGAAAAGCAAGATGCGGTGGTGATTATTCATTTTATTTCAATTTAGATTCATTTCAGCCATTGAATGTCGTCAGTATATGGTAAGAAAGTTGGAGTTTTGTATATTTACGATGGTTTCAACACGCGATTTGACCAAAGTCATAGATAATCTTCGAAAATTTTAAGTTTGATAATGCATACCGATTATTGATACTATGGATAATTGCGATGAAATCGATATCATATCAAATTGGCTGATATCATTGATTATGTAGGGGCCGATACGAGAAGGATTTGCAGTATTTTTAGCGCAAAACACCTTATTCATCGTTTACTTAGTTGAAAAAAATTAAAGTCACAATACTTATAACAAGCCATTCCTCGTAATATACATAGCACATTGTAAAATGATGATTTTATAACCTTTTCAGCGTGGAAAGAATACATGAAACCGGGAAATTTGAAGATAAATTCTGATTTTTCTAGAAATTTTGAACGAATTTCATGCCAAAAAAACAAAACATCCTCATTTTACTCGCTGCGCCATCTGGTTGTAAATCCAACGTAAATTCGTCAATAAACACTACTAACCTTTAAAATCGTCTCCGTATTCGTAATCCAGAGTTGTAGTGGTTCCGGATACACGGTTTCGTCCGAAAAACAATTAAATCCTCTTGCACTTTCTGTGTGCGTCTCACTTTCCTCCGAGGAACCGTGCCTCCTCACAATCGTCTCGAACCAGCACTCTCCCGGCGATTCCCAACACCCGTACACAAACGTACACAGACAATAATATACACTTGTTTTTCTTCAGAACAATTTCACTTTGAATAGTAACACTGATAGAGCAAAAAAAACAGAATCACTTGAAAAATCACTGTGTCATCTAAACTGCAAGAGAACAATATTAGAGTTCAGTGAAATGCCAAGGTGGTATGTTTTTGTTTGCTGATGAAAAAACCCAATCACCCAATCACCCAATAGTGAAAGTATTTCACTATTGGGTGATGGTTTCATTTCGCTTATGGACGAACATGTTCAACCGAAGCGCTCGCCGCTGGATTGTGTCAGCTCGGTCAGCTGGACCTACATACACACTGGAAGGTTCCTATAGATTAAGTTTCTCCTTCAAATTCAGGAAGTCCGAGACTTTATCGCCTTGTCTTTGTCTCTTCTCTGTATGCATGCTTTTTCGTAAAGGAATATTGAGGAGCCCGCAGAATTTAGTACTACACGCGTAGTTCTAATGAATACTTGATCAAAAATCCTGATCTCACTCATCGCCCATCAGCAGGAAGCTGGGAATGGTACAAACTACAGAAATTCATGTTTTAAACTGGTACAACGAACGCTTGACCATCGATCGGGAGGAAAAAAGTGACCAAAATGGATTTCCGTATAGTGTAAAGGATCACAAGCGCATAACTCAAGCTTTTGAGAGAAATCCGAATAGTTCTTTCAGAGATGTGACGAAAAACTAAATCTAAATAGAACTTTAGTGAAAAATGTAAAAAAAACACGTACAAAATCCAAGTCACCGAATTGCAATGAACGGCAGAATACGGTGGCAAAATCACATTCACGAAAACTCTGACAAAACCACAATGTCTCGTTCTGGATGACGAGACGTATGTCAAATTAGACTTCCAGCAGTTTCCGGGGTTCCAGTTTTTTACTGCTCATCATGAGTTTGTGTTCCTGAGGACGTACAGAAGATGTCGAAGTTTGCTGAAAATACATGGTTTGGCAAGCAAATTGCTCGTGTGGAAAGCGGGACACACCATTCGTGACTACCGGTACGATCGATGGGCAGGTCTACCTTAAGGAATGCCTCCAAAAGCTTTTACTTAAACTTGTGAAGCAACACCAAGAACCTACGATCTTCTGACCGGATTTAGCCTCGTGCCATTACTCGAAAGATGTTTTTGTGTGGTACAAGCACGTTAATTTCGTGCCAAAACATCTCAAGCCCCCGAACACACCGGAACTGCGGCCAGTTGAAAAGTACTGGGCGATAATGAAGGAGACACCTCGTAAGCATCCGAAGGAAATGAAATCGA
Source organism: Toxorhynchites rutilus septentrionalis (assembly GCF_029784135.1). Classification (NCBI taxonomy): domain Eukaryota; kingdom Metazoa; phylum Arthropoda; class Insecta; order Diptera; family Culicidae; genus Toxorhynchites; species Toxorhynchites rutilus. Next base: position 291,824,795 of record NC_073746.1, read on the forward strand.
AGGAAACATATGAAGAAAACATGGGTTTCCGCACAAGAAAAACGGTCGAAAAGTTGTGCAAGATCTTATGAGTAGTGTGAAGAGGAAGGTTCGTGCATTTGGATATGGAAGGGAAGTTGAATAAAACAAATTCCCTGAAAATTTGAAGATGATCGGTTGAATGGGTGAATTTTGCCAAATCTTTTTTCTCGTGATGCAATTTGACTCAGGACAGTCTTCACTGGCAGCTTTGACAGCTCTGTAATAACATTGATAGTCTTTGCTGAAACTATGTCGAAAATAGAGCGTCAAACCTAACATGCCGGGGGTTCGGGTTCGATTCCCGTTCTGGTCGGGGAAATTTTTCTTCAAAGAAATTTCCTCTGACTTGCACTGTGGTCACGCGTATTCTAGAGCTTGCCACTCAGAATGCATTCAAGGCGTGTTATTTGGCATAGAAATCTCAACTAAGTACTAATGAAAATGACGCAAGTAATACTACGTTGAGACGGCGGAGTTCCTCTAGGAACGTTAGTGCCATATAAGAAGATAAGAAGAAGAACGGGTTCGATTCCCGTTCTGGTCGGAGGATTTTTCATCAAAGAAATTTCTTCTGACTTGCACTGAGGTCATGCGTATTCTAGAGCGTGCCACTCCAGGATACATTCAAGGCGTGTTATTCTGCATAGAAATCTCAACTAAGTACTACTAACAAAAATGACGCAAGTAATACTTACGTTGAGAAGGCAAAAGTTCCACAGGGAACGTTAGTGCTATCCAAGAAGAAAATGAGTATTCATCAGTCAAAGGAAACAGGAAGTTCCGTTTCGTGACACAGAAATCATGAAAAATCCTGAAAAAATGAAATCGAAGAAGATCCATTTTTTGACACGAAATCTCTATGGTGGAAACTGCATTTTACAGGAAGGGGACAGAAAACGGGCTTTGAGGGAAAGTTAAATTTGGGTTTATATTCAACAAGGTGAACCGGAGATTACATAAATGTCTTCCAAAATTGATATTCTTGCATGGTCAGCCCGTTCACCTGATTGCAACCCAATAGACTCAATAGAAAACGACAGGAGGAACGACAGCAAATGATTTTGAAGTTGAAGTTAGATGTGTACTTCTGACCGGGGTCCACCATTTTCGAAGACGAAAAATGAAAATTAACGTTCCCCTCAGTCGCTTCGTTTCAAGCAGGTACATTTCCATGAACGTTTTCCTCTCTCTTGTTATTGAATCACAATAAACGCATTCGCTGCCAGACATGACTCTTTCATAGGTTATTTTCACTCTTAACGATCGTCGATTCATTTTTAGTTGAAGCAATGGCTTGGCGAATGAATATAAATCTGCCTCTTCATTGAATTCGACTACTACTCCACCTCAACATGTACTTCGTTGCCCGAGTGTATATCTTGTTTTAACGTCCATATGAAGTGAAACGAAAACTTGATTTCTGATGTAAAAAGTGGTTCCACCATTAATTTTTACCTACCGTGAACTCATCTACCATTTCTAAATGAGACAGGACCAAAGAAATTCAGTCTGAGAGGGAGGTCATTTCAATATGCCGTGAAGTGCATTTCACGGCAAAAACTGAAATGAACACGGACGAGGGAAAAGCAGATATCAACGGAAGCGCCCGAAAGATTTTTTATTTATGTTGACAGAGAAACAAAAAGACATTTCCAATTGATGGCGAAGGTTGATGGCTTCATAGTCCATTGGCAATTTTCAATTGAATATACCTTTGCCGAGCCCTGCTTCTGGCTATTCATTTTTCGACTCACTATTTTGAAAGTCGAAGTTGGTTTGGGGAGGGTTCCTCCAAAAGAGGCTGGTGTCGATTAGTTTTCCATCATCACGAATGAATAGTCAGCCACCGAATGCATCGTGAGAAACGGATATCCATTCCAGAAGATATCGTATGAGTTCAAAAAAGCCAAATGACCAGAACATAATTTATTGAACAGGGGATTCAATTCTGAACTGACTTGTCCATCAGATCAAAACCCATTCCAGAATTCGAGTGTGGGGATTAATCGTACGCAAAGTATATGCAGATAACAAGCAGTATGGAAGTGCTGAAGAGTTTTATCTGCGTGAAATTAGATACAAATTTCAACACGCCGCAGCTTGGTTAAAAGCATACTGAAAAGATTATTCGAACTGATTGAGAACAACAGAGGACCTACGCTTTATCAACTTTTCGATATTCATGAGAAATCGATATTGCTTCTATAGGTTCTATATATGTTCGTCAAAACAGTTATTGCAACTCTATGTTAGAACTGAATGTAACATAAATTGTTAAAAGAAACAAATAAAACAGATTTATCGTATGTCAAGTTGGACTGACATGACGAACCACGATCACCATTTATGCAATTTATGCTAACGCGCAAAACTTATTGTTACAACCTCCATTTGGCACTCCAAAATAAAATAAACAATTTGTTATGAAACACACATACACTCTAGCAAAACATAAAATTCAATGCAAAATCCGATCAGTGTGTACAAAGCCGCTGGCCAACGCAATGGGAGCGAGCAGCATCTAAGCCCGCTAAGCAGAACACGAAAGAAGAAACTTCAATCAACGCACTTAAATCATTGAACATAACACAAACGTCAGCGGAGTGCGAGTGGTCGAAACAGCAACAGTTCGACATTCCAAGATCATGAACACCCGACTCAACACAAATGCTCACCCACCACACACACACGTACGTACAATCGCTGTTAGTTATAAATAAGTGAGCACTTGTTTCTCTCGCGAAAACTCCTTTACTCTAACACAGTGACGGACTCCGTAAATGAACACGCCAAGATTTGATCCTCGGTTTCACCGCGATCGCGAAACACCGAGCAATCGAAAACTTATCGCGCCTTCTCGCTCTATCGCCTTTACGATGTGCTTGATAAACCGTTGCGATCTCTCGCTCTCTCTTTGCGTTCTTATTTTCTCTTTCACCACTGCCGCAGCACTCTTCTCCAGTAATGATGATGCTGGCTATTGAACCTTCGCGTTCAATATACAGGAATCAAAAAAAAAAAAGCTCGAACAAATGTAGAGATTTTTTCTGTTGGCAATTAGAATCGTGCGTATGATCATTTCAGCATGCAACTCCACTGCAATTCATCACAAGTCCACACAGTTTCTATCTCTCGACTCCATCACCGATTGGCGCAGCACTATTGAGAGTGCGTATAAATATGCAACGAAACGGTTTTCAAAACTTGTTTCGCGACCTACAAAAAGCTTTCAGCGAGTAGCGGTTTCCATGACCGACACGTTTAAAGTTGAGCTCAAGACTGAACGGTCCGGTCGTTCTCTTCTCTCGGTGAGGCAAGGAGCCACATATATTTCCTGCCTGCGGAGTGATCGTCGTGTGAACTTCTTTCGATGACAACGTGTGATTATGACGATGATGGTTACTGACAGAGGTATCCGGCTGTGTGTTAGTGAAGCCCCACAAACGAACGGAGGCGCGCAACCCGTTTTGTTTACGTTTTCTCGCTGACCGTTACATGCCGGCAGTAACAACCGGCATAACTTGTACTTTACTCGAGGTGGTGGAAAATGAAGTACTAGATGCACTAGCGGTTTGAGGATGTGCTTACATAACATAATGTGCGAAATGGAGAGGGCGCTGTTTGCGAAAGAACGGGTGATTTTTCTGCTTTTTTGGCGCACTTTTGACGTAGAACTACGTCTTTATTTTTTTATTTATTGACGTAGGACTACGTCTAACCGGAAGATATAGGGGGTGAAATGGAAATCTAGACACTGAACAAGTAGGAAAAAATGCAAGATTTGGAACGCTTATAACTCGAGCATTTCTCAATAGATCGCAAAGGTTTTTGTATCAATTGATAGGAAATATATCTACGCATCTATCATAACGAATAACATTTCATTTTTCATGAGATAAATAATTGAATAATTGTGAAATATCAAGCATTGTCAAAATGCCCTATGTGCCCATTTTTGATTGGTCCATTTTGTGCTCCTCAAATCGTATCGACCAAAACGGGCAACCAGAGCAGCAGCGAAATAGAATGAAGCACGATTGGAAAGGAAAAAGAAAAAAATGAACGAAACATTGGTCGCAGTCTCACACATGCGTAATTCTCGAGCCAGCCAGTCAGCTTAAAAATCCCCGCTCCGCTGCCGTAACGATCATTCTTTGTGTGAATACCGACTGGACAACATCGTTGCTGGACGGCGAGGGATCGAGTGCCTTTCTCAAGGCAAGAGGGTGGAGGTGGTAGCGCTGGAGTAAAAGTAGAGTAGAGTTTTCAAAGGGCCTTTCTCAAGGCTAGAGACGAATGAACTGCAAAAGTTTAAAGTCTCTATAATACAAGACCTTCCTTCCTTCCGTAACGATCATTCTCATTCAAACCGTACACCATATCGGTTCGCATCACAACACATCAACAAACCAACCCAAGCAGCCATGTCTGGACATGGTAAAGGAGGAAAAGTGAAGGGAAAGGCAAAATCCCGCTCGAACCGTGTTGATCTGGAGTTCCCCGCAAGGGTGTAGCTAGGCCGAGCGCGTTAGTACCAGTGCACCAGTCCACCTAGCCGGCGTTATATAGTTTCGGCCGCCGAAGTGATCGAGTTAGCTGGCAAAGCTGCTCGCGACGATAAGAAAACCCGCATTCGGAACAGAACACATTCGGTTCGGTGGACATCAGGACAACAGGCAGTTACAGCGAGTGGCGAGTGGCAAACGCAATCGCAAAACGGCATCAGGTAGCAGAAGAAAAAAGTTTGTTCTTTATACAAACTGCTTTGGTGGCAAATCCAGAACAAGGCGGCATCGAGGGCGTTCGAAATGGTTTTTTTTTCAAAATCACGAGTACTAAGTTTTCTAAATTGGAACCATTCCATAAAACAAGGCGCTTTTCAGGGCCATTAAACCTTCCAGAAAAGAGTTTAGGAAATACAGTTCAATGCTTTCGAAAACATCCAAAATAATAATAAAACACAAATTGATTTTTTCATAATTTGTTTGCCAGGATCTGATGAGTATGTGAATTTGGCAGTTGTTCTTAGCTTATTGATAGTTGGGGACTTTCCTGATTATTCAATTTTCACCAATTCTTAAATTGTTTCCAGATTGAAAGTACAGTAATTTACAATTAGTTCGACATTTAGCTAATTGGACGGACATGTAATGCGACTTATTTAGTTGGACATTTTTGTAAACATAGAGATCCAAATTATGACCCCACATTGAAAGTCGACACTGTACCACTGTCATCGCAAATGTTCAATTACAGGTTAAAATCGCCTCCAATGTGACACTGAGTGGTGCTTCGGCACGTCGCATTAAATATAATTTACTGTACAACATGTCACAAAGCTGGATGGGAAGAAATTTTGCAACTGTGAAAGCTGTGGCGAGTGGCAACAAATCGCTAAACAGGAAGGTTTAGCCGAACAAGATGGGGATATCGAATGATAACAAAACAATAAACTCTTTAGATTGAAGATAATTTTGTGATCCTGAAAAGGACCCTTTTTAGCCTGCGTGTGAATCCAACGAGCGAGCAAATCGTAATGAATGTATTTTTCTTCTTCTTCTTCTTTGTTTTTAAGAGGCTTTAAACTTTGCAGTTCATTCGCCTCTAGCCCAGTGAAGAGCCACAATTAGACCAGCCCAGAGGGGACTGGCGAAAAGGGAAACCAAAAACAAAATAACATCCATCAGATCTGTCCGCTCGATTTCCGAGTCAAGAAGAAGGTAGGAAGGGATCCTATGCTTCATAAGATATTTAATATAAGCTGTAAAGGGAAGTAAGTATTTAATGATCCAAGGACCAAAGCGGTAACGAAGCACAAGTGACCCAGCGAAAGGCGTGCTCCAAAAACAAAAAAACAAAAAGGCCCTTCTCAGGAGGATAGGAAGGAAAGGAGTGGTAAGGATTTGGGTGGGATTAAAAGGAATGGATTAGGGAGGAGTGACATGGGTAGGAAAAGGGGAAGGAGTGGGATAGGTAAGGCTTCTGAAATTGTAAATTAGTTAGTTGGCATTTGTTAGTAATTTATTCATTTTTTTACATGTATATATATTTTATTTAATTTTATTTTATTTTATATATGTATACACATACACATATTTATGTGTATTTAAAAAGTATTGAGTGTCAGGAATCGCCATCAATCCCACTGAGTGAAATGGAGGACAACTCCCGGCCTTTAGAGAAAATATAATATTAGACTAGGAACCGCCACTCCCCCTACCATCTCCAAAAATAAGGTGAGAGTCGGTTTCCGGTCCTACGATTATGATGTGAAAGTTATTTAAAGAAATAATGCGATTAAATATAATATAGATGAGTGAAATCCAAGAGACCGCCCTCGGTCCTACCTCTCCCTCAATAAGGCGGTGGCTCCAGGTCTTTCGATTTGATGGAAAGTATGGTGAGAAATAGATAACATATATCTAGCATGAGAGATTTGGAGCATCATCCGCTCTACCCTCTTCAATAATAAAGCGGATGATAACTCCTGGCCTCTCAATTTAACTAAGATAATCGTAGAATTGTTGTAAGAATGCTGAAAAGTAAAGGTTATAATAATGTAATGAATTACAGCGTAGGTTTAATGAAAGAAATTATTTATTTGTTCTATTATTACCCTTTGGGGGACTAGAATTTTTCCTGAGTGAGTGTTGTGAGTGTTGTTAGTGTTGATGTTATTTTTGGTTGGAGTAGATTGGCTTGAACTGTCAGCCTGTGATTGTTGATTATTAGTGTGTGAGTGTCTATTGCTAGCGTGTGTGTTTTGGTTGTTGTGAGTGTTGGTTCTTTCAGTTGTATGTTCGTTTCGTGTACGATTCCTTTGACTTTCTTTAGTTTGTTTATTTTCCTCATCAGAAGACTTATGTTCTTCTGAAGATGTTCCCTTGTTCGAAATTTTTCTTTTATTCTTTTTCTTTATTTCTATATATTCCATTGAATTGACTGAATCCTCATTAGTTTCCCTATTCTGTTCTTCTTCGGTTTCCATATTTTTCTGTTCCTCTTCTTCATCTTCTGATACTTCCGAATCTTCTTCCGATTCTTCATTTGAGTTAACCGATTCATCTTCGGAATGGACGGATGGGCTCTCATCCTGAGGGGAATTATTAGAAGTGCATTGGCATTTGCACTGTATGCAGCCGCCAACAGCATATTTAGCAATGTCCAGTCTGTCTTTAAGGACACTGGAGTATGTAGTTTCATTATTCTGGAAATTGAAGATTTCTCGGGCTTCCTTGTAGGAAATTCCCTGGTCAATACGTATTTTGGTAATTTTATTTTCAATTATCCATACTGGGCACATCCTACTAGAAGAGGAATGATTACCCTTGCAGTTGACACAATATGCAGAAGATTTGCAAATTTTATTTCCTGACTATTTTATTTGGTGCTCTTGGCCGCAATTAATGCATAGTGGATTGTCACGCTTACACCGTTTAGTAGTGTGTCCAAAGCGGAAGCATTGAAAGCATTGCATGGGATTTGGATAAAAAATTCCTTGTCCCAGCACGAATGAAACCGAAGTAGATAAATTCGGGGATTACTGTTCCACGAATTGTCAAAATAAGCGTCGGAGTTGGTATAATTGCATCATTATCTTTTCTGGTAATTCGCTTGACGTTGATCACTTTCTGATCTGCAAGCTCCTTTGCCAGTTCAGACTCGGTTAAATCTAAAACATCACGGCAAGTGACAACGCATTTGCGTTGGTTGAGTACCGGATGGCTAATTATTTCAATTGGAGTGTTGTCAATCAATTTAGTAATTTCAAGAAGCTTACCTAAATGTTCCTGGTTTCGTACTGGAAGGATGTATTGGATACTGTTTTTGTCGTCTCTTTGAGGTCTGGCCTCATTTAAAGATGATTTGATCACACTGTTGATCGTTTTGCTGACAGTAAACGGGTTGGTGGGGAGGACATTGTCCCCTTTAGCTCGAAGAAGTAAAATTTCCAGAGGAACACATTCCGGATCAATCCACCTTGGGAGGGGCGGCCTGGTAGACTTCCCCTGATACAGATTGGTAGCTCGGCCTCCTGGAGGCCCGGAGCTACTGGAAGGCATTTTGTCGCCTGGCTATACCCAGGGTATAGCCGGCAAAATGGTCAAACTGTTCACTAGAACACTTGTGAGAAAGGCTAATACTTCTGGATGTGACCAGGAAAAAGCCCTCACTGGGAGAAAACACACGAAATAAGCACAAGAGCACAAACAGTAAGTGTCCTTACTTTCACTTTTATACTTATGATCTTCAGCCTATCAGACTATTTTCCTAGAAATAGTTCACATTAATTTTCTTTTTATTTTCCTATTTCACTTTTCTTCCTAACTACTTATCGCACTCACTTTTCATGTCCCAAAACACAAACGCTAGCAACGTAAAAAACCCCTAATCACTGCCGCGAGAAGGTTCTTGAACCTGCAAAAAGTAGCGTGGGGAACGCTAAAAAGCGTGCCCCTTTTTCGCCGTTAAATAGATGCAACGGATGATGGAAGAGATGTGGGAGAACGAGAAATTAACCGCCGTTGCGGCAATATGTAATCCTTATGATGGTTTTGTCCTTCTGCTGCTCTGCAAAGCTGTTACAAAATCTTGTTAGCACATATAATAAGCCTTAAGAAAGGCTGTAAGCAGAAAACTCCTATTTTTTTATACTCTTTTCCAAGGGGCGCCAAAAACACGACCGAATCGGTTGAATGTCAGTAGCACCTTGATGTATTTTTTGCCATCGCTCCCTTTTAACGCTCATTCGTTCGTCTCGTTGGACTCGCCCCTTTGGCTGAGTCTGCCGATTATCCTGTGAGTGTGTACCGCTAGAGTATAAAACACGCGGACCCCAAAAAAATATCTTATTTTCTTTCAAACCGTAAACCCGTGTGGTTGTACGGCATCGGCATCGTGGACGTAACAAAGGAGGACAAGTTAAGGGAAAGGCAAAGTCTCACTCGAACCGTGCAGGCCTCCAGTTCCCTGTTGGTCGCATTCACTGATTGCTCCGCAAGGGTAACTAGACCGAACGGATTGGTGCCGGAGCACCAGTATACCTAACAGCGATTATAGAGTTTCGGCTATCGGAATGCTCGAGTTGGCTTGCAAAGCTGCTCACGACAATCAGAAAACCCGCATCAAGAACAGAGCAGCTTCGGTTCGGCGCTCATCAAGGCAACAATTAGTTTCAGTGAGTGGCAAAGTGTTTCTCCGGCACGTCGCATTAAATGTAATTTACTGAACAACATGTCACAAGCTGGATGGGAAGAAATTTTCCAACTGTGAAAGCTGTGGCGGGTGGCAAACGCAATAGCTAAACAGGAAGGTTTAACCGAACAAGATGGGAATATCGAGTGATAACAAAAACACAACACCAAAGGTTCTTTTCAGAACCATCAACATATTCATAAAGAGTAAACAGTAAACTAATCCATTTTCCCCTTTGTATGTCCCCTTTGTATAGTCCTACGTCACTCCGGTTATGTCCCCGACATTACCCACCCGTCTTTTTCTATAAAATTCATAATACAAGTAACCTAATAATGGTTCTAAAGGTATGTATTAATACCACTATCTATAGCTAATCTAATCCCATAAATGCATTTTGCACGCTCTTCCGAATTTATGGAATGAGGTTGTTGATTTGATCGTCCGTGGCAGGCTGTTCCGTAGCCTTATTGCTCGATGTTCGGAAGAAACTCTCAAAACATTTGTTTCACATCTTGGGAGTAGCAAATTATGAGTTCGTGGAAGTGATGACGCAACGAAAAAGGTTTTCCAAGTATTTTGGGGCATATCTTAGTATTTTAAAAGTCATAGTGCACGTTCGGAAATCCAAATATTCGCTGTAGTTCAGTTCAGTTCAGGATTGATTTTGAAAATTCTGAGATATGGTCAAATCTATTGAGTCCATACACAAATCTGGTAACTGAATTAAAAGCCAATTGCAATTTGCGAACATTTTCGCTCATTGATTTGGCATAAAGAACATCTCCATACTCAAATAGTGGAATGATTAATGCTCGAACAAGTTTCAATTTGATATGCTGAGGGGTAAATTGTTTGAGTGCCACCAAGGTCTGCATCGCATAGTACACTTTTTGACACACTGCATTAGTCTGAGCTTTCTAGTTTAGGCTACTGTCTATTAAGATACCTAGGTTTTTCACAACTTCCGAGTAATTTATGTATATCCATGTGTCTTGATTTAAAAATTATACCTTGAGTCATACAAGCATTGAGGATTAGTCCATTGTTATTGCTCCAAGAAATAATATTTTCAATATCAATGTTATCAATGTGTTTACAACGTTCGTTAAGTCATTCAGCTTACCTGATAGGTATAACTGGCTGTCATCGGCATACAGGTGAACCATGCTGTAGTTCATATGGTTAGGTAGGTCATTTATGAACATGGGAAATAATATAGGGCCTATGATCGACCCTTGAGGTACGCCACTTTCAACCTGGACAATATCTGATTTTGTACCGTTGAAGTCAACATATTGAGAGCGGTTCGACAAATAAAGGGTGTGTCACATCAAATTGCATCACGGAAAAAACGCTGTAGAAATTCGCCCAGTAGACCGATCCTTTTGAAAAATTTTAGACAGTAAAATAAAAACTATTAAACAACTTTTGGCATTTTCTTTTTCTTCATACATCGAGCCCAAGCCCGTATGCTCGCACCTTCCTCTTTACCCCGTCCATAAGGTTCTATACAACGTCGGGTTGTATTTTTTTTTTTAACAGAAATCCATTTTCTCTTGAAGTCCGCCTCCGATTTGACAACTTTTGGGTTCTTCCGGAGGGCCTGCTTCATAATCGCCCAATATTTCTCTATTGGGCGAAGCTCCGGCGCGTTGGGCGGGTTCATTTCCTTTGGCACGAAGGTGACCCCGTTGGCTTCGTACCACTCCAACACGTCCTTTGAATAGTGGCACGAAGCGAGATCCGGCCAGAAGATGGTCGGGCCCTCGTGCTGCTTCAATAGTGGTAGTAAGCGCTTCTGTAGGCACTCCTTAAGGTAAACCTGCCCGTTTACCGTTCCGGTCATCACGAAGGGGGCGCTCCGCTTTCCGCAAGAGCAGATCATGTACTTTTTGGCAAACTTGGATAGTTTCTGCTTGCGAATCTCCTCCGGAACGCTGAATTGGTCCTCTTCGGAGAAGAACAACAGGCCCTGCAGCTGACGAAAGTCCGCTTTGACGTAGGTTTCGTCGTCCATTACCAGGCAATGCGGCTTCGTCAGCATTTCGGTGTACAGCTTCCGGGCTCACGTCTTCCCCACCATGTTTTGCCTTTCGTCGCGGTTAGGAGCCTTCTGAACCTTGTATGTACGCAGGCCCTCCCGCTGCTTGGTCCGCTGGACGAATGAAATTGACAAATTCAGCTTATTGGCGAAATCCCGGACCGAACTTCTCGGATCACGTCTAAACTGCTTAACTACGCGCTTGTGATCTTTTTCACTGACGGAGCATCCATTTTTGCCGTTCTTCACCTTCCGGTCGATGGTTAGGTTCTCGAAGTATCGTTTTAGTACTCTGCTGACCGTGGATTGGACGATTCCCAGCATCTTACCGATGTCGCGATGTGACAACTCCGGATTCTCGAAATGAGTGCACAGGATTAATTCACGACGCTCTTTTTCGTTCGACGACATTTTTCCAAATTTACGAAAAATTGACAGTGAAGCATGGCCAACGTGATCTATACACTCTTATCTGATTATAAGCGAAAGCTGAAGATATAATTCCTAGAAATTAAATTTCTACAGCGTTTTTTCCGTGATGCAATTTGATGTGACACACCCTTTAGCTTGATATCAATGCAACAGCAGATTCATGCAGCATAAAACAGCGTGCAAGTTTTTCGTAAAGTAACAGATGATTTATAGAATCAAACTCTTTACTGAAATCAAGCAGTACTAAAACAGTTAATATCTTTTTGTCCAGACCGCGTCGAATATCGTTATCAATTTTTATCAAGGCGGTTGTGGTGCTGCAATTTTTACGATAGCCTGATTGAAAGCGACAAAGTAGTTCATTCCTATTTAAATATTCGTTCAACTGGTTTGAAAGAATCTTTTCAAAAATTTTAGAAATGGCTGGCAGTATGCTAATTGGTCGGTACTCTGACTCGTTTACAGGATTATCAACCTTTCCAATCGGAATTACTCTAGCAATTTTCCACATGCTTGGGAAAGTTGATGTCGTGACACAATAATTGAAAAGATCAGTAATGTACGGTAGCGTTACTGAGAGAGACATCTTTAATATTTTTAGTGAAATTTCATCATTTCCAACCGAGTTACATGAAGCAGACGCAATTTCAGTAAGCACCTCATCTGTGATAATACCTCGGAAAGAAAATTAGTAGTAAAACTATTTTCTAATGGAAACTCGGTGAAAGTACGCGGAACGTAATGAGAGATAAAAAAGTTATTCAAACTCGTTGCTGAAATGTCGATTCCAGCTGATCCTGTTCCAGTTCGTTTGAGGCCAAGTCGCTTTATATTGTGTCATAATTTATTTGCTAGAAGGTTTACATTCAGTTGAGAAGTGAAAAACTCTCGCTTAGATAAACGAATATGACGGTTTGTTATATTTCTCAATCGAGCAAAAGTGTTCCATTTTGTTTCATTTTCTTTATCTTGCTTCCAACATTCATAAGCTTCAGATCTGTTCTTAGACAATTGTCGAATTTGGGAATTGATCCAGGGGGCGCAAGGATCATGAATTAGTTTTTTCTTAATTGGTGCATGTCTCTGAATCACTGCTAGGAGTGAATCATTGAAAACAGTCAATTTGTCATCAACATTATGACAGCAATACATTACATTGAAGCTCGAGTGACTAAGATCACGTGTGAAGGCTTGAAGATCAATCTTGTTATAGTCTCGATACCAGTTTCTTCAAGTGGTAATTTCTTATTTTTAACGCGATAATCCACACATAAGAAATCATGATCACTAATTTCAGCCATCGCCGACTGATAACAATTGTTCACTTTACTTAGACAGTTTCCACTCACAAAATCAATCTGGGACGAGCGACATCCACGTTTATGGCATATTGGGGATGAGGGAACAACATTAAAGGTTAACGAATGTAGATTGTCGAACAACATGCGAGTTTCCGGTAAGTCAGTATCAAGTAAATTGATGTTGAAATCTCCCATCAGCATGATATTAGATTCTGTCGATGAAATGTCTGAAACCAGCTCGTGAATCCCATTGGCACTATCTGGTGGCCTGTAAACAATGCCACACAATAGATTGACAGTTTTGATTGTTTGATTGTTTTAAAAATAAATAATCGATTTCACTCCCTGGTTTAGATCGAGCAACAATCGAATATTTCATACCTTTCTTCACATACAACGCTACACCGCCTCCTCGTTGCTTTATCTTCGAGTAACGATCCGATCGAACTATATTATATCCATTCAATTCCACAGATCTATTTGTGTTGGATTGTTTCAGCCAAGTCTCAACAATCCCAATTACTATCAGCTTAGAAAATTCAAAAAACAGTCGATATTTGTCAATGTTTGCTAGGAGACTACGAGCGCTTTGAACCCAATTTTAAAAAAATTCTTGGAAATTATTTCAATCATAACTTTAATTCCAAATCACTTATGTCGCGTTGTTTAATTTCATAACAAAACATTTGATCAGACACAAAGCGTGTAATAGTGCATTCATTTGATTGAGTCAAGATCATTACTGGCGCTTCAACTGTGCTTTCATTCACGCTAGTCACGCTAGTTCATTAAGGGTGACAAAATCAGAAAACAGATCACGTTTTTATGAAATAAAGTTAACGTTAATAATTTTCTTTTTGCAACGAACGGATTTTGGCGATTTACATACCAAACGAATAGAAAATTCACTAAGATTTTTTTGGTATGCTATGCATTACAATCCCCTAGTGTATGAATGGTTTAAATTGATGAAAACTAGAAGCATTCCTGTTTGTCCATACATTTTTTTCTCTATTTATAGTGAGTTTCAACACATTTCGGCTTTTACTTCCATTTTTGGAAGAATGTCGGGAATGACAATTGAACTCATGATATCTGCGTGAGAGGTATGGAAGTTACCACTACACCAGATCGCCTCCATTTTTCCATTTGTTTTGTACGTTTGTGAGCTTTGCTACCCGTGTTGACAATAACGAGCAACTTTTTGACAATCAACGGAGGTGAGTCGATGCGTATAATGAATTATTCTTCATTTGCCGACAATAGGCATTTATCAATTTCTTTCCAACTATCATCTGAAATGACATTTTCAATGACTGTGACTGTGACAATGACTGTGACCACAATGTCCAGGTCTCATGTACTACTCTAGGCGATTGATCAGTTTGTCCCTAAGAAAACGATCAAGGATCCTCCTCATCCTACGTGGACTACCAGGAGAGAATATGAAAATAGATCGAGAGAGAGTCCCGTGTTTTGATCATCTGAGGTCGGCTACTATTGTGTCTTTGGGTCCATTTCATCCTGGAGTTCTTGCCCTCTTCGAAGAATTATCTGACCCTGCACTGTTGAAAAGGTTTTGCTTTGTGTTTGGTGGGATTGGAAGGGAATCATCCACTATGAGCTGCTCAACTATGGCCAGACCCTCAACGCGGTTCTCTACTGTGAGCAGCTTGACCGTTTGAAGCAGACGATCGACCAGAAGCGGCCAGAAATTATCAATAGGAATGGTGTTGTTTTCCACCAGGACAACGCTCGGCCTCACACATCTTTGATGACCCGCCAGAAGCTACGGGAGCTCGGACGGGATGTCCTATTGCACCCACCGTATAGTCCGGACCTGGCTCTAAGTGATTATCATCTCCTCCGGTCCATACAAAACGCTCTTGGTGATACTAAGTTGGCCTCAAAAGAGACTTGCGAAAACTGGCTGTCTGAGTTTTTTGCAAATGAGGAGGGCGGTTTTATATGAGGAGGGGGAGGGGTGGAAAATGAAGTAGCCTTCTAAATGGCAACAAGTTTGCGAACAAAACGGCGCGTATTTGACTTAAATTGGATAATTTTAAGTATGTTGAATAAAGCGTCAAATTTCGATCAGAAATACGACATTTCTTTTTCCCCATCCTTATAAATAGTTCATAGCTAGGTCATGCGAAGTCAATGAAGTATTTTTTATTAGGCAATGGAATTCGGACGGGAAATAATTAAACACCGCGATTAATAACTACAAAGTACAAAGGACGGCGCCAGTGGTTGTATGGTTAGCGTAACAGCCTCACAATCCGATCGGCCTGGGTTCAATCCCAGCTGGCGTCGTTGGGATTTTCTGAGGCGAAAAATCTCTGGTTACGTCTTCCTTCGGAGCGGAAGTAAAAGAAATTGGCCCGGCTCATGAGTTGTTGAGTCTGATAGGTAGGAACAGGTGGAGTCGCCTCCCTGATGTCGGTGATTGGCACTAAAGTGGCGGAAATAGGCCGACGAAAAATAAGCGAAGATATAAAAAAATATATATACAAAGTACAAAAACGTGTTTATTCGTGTGTAATGCAAACTGTAATAATGGAACATTCTAGAAGCTGTCAAAATATCTTTTGTTCCTTTTCATCGCCACAACTCATGGGCGCCGTACTAAATAGGGGCTAAATCATACACTGAGCTAAATGCAGATATTGCTCCTCAACACCCCTGCTTAATTTCTGCAATTCTATGGCTTCTCGTAAACGTACAAAAGCTCCAGCTGGCAACCCTTTTGTCATTATATCGGCCAGCTGTTGTTCCATCGGAATGTACGAAATCGCAATTTGTCCTTCCTGTACCAATTCTCGGATGAAGTTGTACTTAATGTCAACGTGTTTCAATCGACGACTATCCTTCGTCTCTTCAGCTACTCTGATGCAGGACTGATTATCCTTGAAGTATGTCACTGTTCCTTCTACGGTAATACCCAGGTCAGACAATAATCGACGCAACCAAATTCCTTCGCACGCCGCTGTACATAGAGCCACGAATTCAGCTTCTGTCGACGATAACGCAACCACCTGTTGCTTTCGCGTCAACCACATTACTGTACCGCCGAATACTCGCAACACGCAACCAGTAATAGATCGCCTATCGTTTACGTCATTGCCCCAATCCGCGTCAGAATATACTACGAGCGCCTCGGCTCGTTCGCTTCCTCGAAACTCCAAGCCGACGTCCAGCGTTCCCTTCACATAACGCAAGATTCGCTTCAAGTAATTCCAGTGCTCATTGGTTGGGCAACTTTGATATTGGCTAAACATATTCACCGCCGCACACAAATCCGGTCGTGAGCTTTGTGCAACGTACGATAAACATCCTACCAACTCTCTGTATGGTTGAGTTGTCCTCTCTGTCTCGATGTCTTTCTTCAATTTTAGTCGGCATTCCATTGACGTCGTCACCGGCTTACAATCTTCCATGCCGAACCTACGAAGAAGGCTCTTCAGATACGCACGCTGAGTAATCCGCAAAACTCGATTCTGAACATCTCTCTCGATGCGCATACCAAGAAAGCTTCCGACTTGCCCTAGGCCAGACATCTCGAACGTAGCTGCAAGACGCTTCTTCAGCTGTACAATTTCTATCAAACTCCGGCCAACAATGAGAATATCGTCAACGTATAGTAATAGAAACAACTTCGAGTCACCTTCTCCTCGCATGTATAGACAACGATCGTTTTCGCTACGCAAAAATCTCAAAATAATCACTAGCTCGTGAAATCTCTCGTTCCAGGCTCTAGATGCTTGCTTCAAGCCATACAACGCTCGATTCAGCCGACAGACAACGTCCGGCTCTCCAATCAAGCCCTCTGGCAAAGTCATGTAAATTTCTTCACGAAGACTCCCATTGAGAAACGCTGTTTTAACGTCCATCTGGTGGACCTCCAAGCGTTCCTGGTTCGCAACTGCAAGAACTGCACGAACTGTATCCAGTCTCGCCACCAGAGCATACGTATCTGTATAATCGTATCCGAATCGCTGGGTGAACCCACGTGCCACCAACCTAGCCTTATAGCGATCAACATCACCATCTTCACCGCGCTTGATTCGAAAAACCCACTTGCAAGATACTGGATTTCTCCCTTTTGGCAATTTACATAACGACCACGTGCCATTCTTCTTATGAGATTCCATCTCTTCTTCGACTGCAGCCTTCCACTGCGACCAGTCATCGCGCTCTTTCGTTTCGTTGAACGTATCCGGAAAGTTCTCTACAAAATTCATTGCGCTCAAAGCGTAAGCACAATTGATATCATAGTCCTTATGCCACCCTGGCGGATCTCGTTTACGGACACTACGATCAGCCTCTCGTGATTCCTCCACGTGACCTCCGGATGCCCCTGTTGAATCGGAACTTCCTCTTGCTTCTTCGCAATCCTCGTACTGATCGATCGACTGATCCAACTTGTTGTGAAAATCTTCAGAGTCACTATCTTCGGAATTTTCAACCTCACTGTTATCATTATCCGTGTTAATCTCATCTTGTCTGATTATCATTAATTCTGGTGACTTCTTGCGTCCTTCCGACTTATCAAGAGTACCTGTCCGTCAATGATCACATCACGCAGCACTACCACCTTTCTCCATTTCGGATCCCAGATACGATAGCCATTACAATGATAGCCGAGGAAAATCCCTTTCCACGCTTTGCTGTCGAGCTTTCTACGGTTTTCTTTTGGTACATGGCAGTATGCAGGACTACCCCAGATACGCAATCCAGATACATTAGGTCTGCGACCCTCCCACATCTCATAAGGAGTCTTTCCGTTTTGAAGAGCACTCGCTGGACTTCTGTTTATTAAATATGCAGCTGTCTCCACAGCTTCGCACCAGAATTTCTTATCCACCTTGGAACCGATAAGCATCGCCCGCGCCTTCTCCACCAACGTGCGGTTCAATCGCTCGCTGACGCCGTTCTGCTCCGGCGTGTAGGGCACGGTACACTCCATCTGGATTCCCTTCTTGCGACAAAAACGCTCAAAAAGTTCATTTCGGTACTCACCACCGTTGTCGCAACGTATACGCGAGATCTTCCGCTCAAATTTAGCTGTTACCATTGCTTCGTAGAGCTTGAAACAATTTAACACTTGATCCTTAGACTGCATCCGGTAAATCATCGTAAATCTACTCCAGTCGTCGATAAACCTCACATAATAACGACTGCCATCGTGACTCACCGGTGTTCCTGGTCCACATACATCTGTGTGAATCAGCTCCAGTACTCGAGAAGATTTCTTTTCTAAGCTTTCAGGAAACGGCTTCCTAGTCTGCTTTGCCTCAATGCAAGATTCACAGTATATTTCGCTTTTATCACTACTGTCGCTGTTGTCAATACCATTCACCATTTTCTTCTTCATTATGTTTTCCAGATTCTTCTCAGTTAAGTGCCCGAAACGCTTGTGCCACAGTTCATTGCACTTCTGAATCTTCCCACATGAATACATTAACGAAGCATCACCTTTCTTTGCGTAGAAATCCATCTCATACTGTAATCCATGACGCTGAACACACGCGACTACTTCACCGTTTTTCAAAACTTTAACACCACCGTTCTTGAAAACTACTTCCATGCCCGCCATATCCACCTTACGGATCGAAAACAGATTACACCGTAGGTCTGGGGCGTACAGTACTTTTTCCAACGTGCACTGGCGTTTCACATTTCCACTCGCGGCGATCATTTTAACATTACCATGAAATTTCGCTACAGCGGACTTTCCACTCAACGCATCCGCAATCTCAATCGGTTCCTGCAAGGGTACTAACGTTTCGAAGATGTTCTTATCATTTGTCATATGTTCCGAAGCACCAGAATCTGCTAACCACTTTATTTTCATTCCGCCATAATCAGTTCCGGCAGCAAAACACAATCCACCACTTTCTTCCGTTACGTTCGCACTTGGTTTCTTCTTGTCGATTTTCTTTTTCTCGCGATCAGGGCACTCTGCCGCTTTGTGACTAATCATCTGACACACGAAACACTTCCATTTATTTTTCGTGCCTGTCGACTTACCGACAAAAGCAGCTGGCTCACGCTTGGGGGCACTCAAACCGAAATCTGTTCCCTTATACTTGATCTCCTCATCAAGCAGTCTGCATTTGACAAACTCTAACGTCAAATTCTCCTCCGACATCGTTTCCAACGCAGTAACAACCGTCGCAAACTTGGGTCCCAGCGTCAACAGTAGATGACAAACTATATCGATGTTGTCAATCACCGCGCCTGTCGCTTTATATTCACGCACAACTCGATCGAAAACTAAAAAATGCTCCTGCAAACTGGTTCCACTCTCATGCCGCAAAGTAAGCAACTTTTTTCTTCAAGTATAATCGGCTCGCAATACTTTTCCTTTCGAACACTTTATGCAGAGCCAACCACATAGCCTTCGGTGTTGGCTGATCCTGTACGTACTCTAAATGGCTGTCACAAATCCGGGAAATAAGTAACGACTTGCACCGGCGGTCTTTCTTTCTCCGCTTTTCCGCCTCCTTTTCCTTTGCTTCCTTGATGGCTGCGCTGTTCTCCTCCTTGATAGTCAACGCCTCCACTTCCTCCACCTCCTGTTCCACACATTCCTTCAAATCATGCTCCTCTAGCACGATCAAAATGCGGAACTTCCATGATGGGAAGTTTGTGCCATCAAACATCGGAATCCGCACAAGTTCTGACTCACGTTCCATTTTCTCGGATTATCACTCGCGGAAAACGCACTTAATCAAAAACACTTCCCTAACACGCGAATTCTGGGCCCATAACCTATTAGGCAATGGAATTCGGACGGGAAATAATTAAACACCGCGATTAATAGCTACAATGTACAAAAACGTTTTTATTCGTGTGTAATGCAAACTGTAATAATGGAACATTCTAGAAGCTGTCAAAATATCTTTTGTTCCTTTTCATCGCACCAACTCATGGGCGCCGTACTAAATAGGGGCTAAATCATACACTGAGCTAAATGCAGATATTGCTCCTCAACATTTTTAAGTGCCTTTTGCTTGAAAAAAAGTTTCCTTGCAACTTTCCAAATTTTTCAGTTCGTAAATGCTGGGTTCACTCGTCTTCGCTTCTATCGAAACAAATTAATCGCATAATTTCCGAGAAACGATTTCTATTCTTTGTTCGTCAGAAGAATGTAGGACCCCATTTCTTATTCCATAGATATGGAACGGTAAAATTTTCCTGTTCGATATGCAAAAGGTGCATAAAAAATTATAGAAGGTTGTGTTCAAAACTCGACCGCACTGTTGACGTAGAACTACGCTGTGGTTTAATTCAAGTCGCTTGTTTATAACTGCGGATATTATTTTATGATGCTACGAAAATTTTAAAATAACCTTTCTACCGGTTTGATCGCCCTGAAATGTTTTTTTTATTGAAGAATTATTTGACGATAATTGTTTGCCTACCCTCCTTGTTTATATTTATCATTACGACTGCATAATTTGCAACACCAAACAATCGTGTTATGATTATAGCATAAACAAGTAGGCGATTGTTGCATCGTTACAGGGCCAATGCACACGAGAACAGATACAAATGGGGTTCTGGCGTAGCGAAGATGCACTATTTTTACGTACGGGCTATGAAGCACGCACGTACGCACACAAATATCCATATATCGATGGCTTGAGGCAACTAAATATACACACACTTATCTCCGTTTTGCGCTCTTCTCAACAGAAGCCCTTTCTGTTAATATTGCTAGTCTAGTTTAGCTTAGCTTCCTTTGTGGAGAGAGTTTTCAAACTCCAAAACTCCAGAACATATATTTTCTTGGTGAGCTGACGATAGGCTAGCTTGATGATTCCCCACACAATTGTGTAGCTCAAAACCTTAATGCAATGGCGTCAGTTTGATGCAATGATTGCAATGCCAGAGAAATCAACGAGTGAGTAATTTGGTCGCGTCCACAGCTCAATCCGAAACAAAGACATGCGATGACGCAAAACAAGAAAGAGCGAACGAAATTCATTGTTTTGAATACAGAACGATACTGAAAGTTTGACTTCCTTCCTTGTTTGAGACTTTAAACTTCTTCAGTTCATTCGTCTCTAACCTTCAAAAAGGTCCTTGGAAAACTATACTCTTCGCTCATATTACTCCTTGAGAAAGGCATTCGATCCCTCGCCGTCCAGCTCGCCCAGCATCGATGTTGTTCAGTCGATTTCCTCACGAAGAATGAAAGTTTGACTCAACGAGATCCACTGTTTATACTCTAGGCGAATATTTTCCTTTTCCTTTGTTCACGGAGATTTTACTCTCACGATTTTCCCTTCGTTGCTCGCTATTGACAGCTCTGTTCGGGAAAGCACACAAACGGACAGAGCAAATGTATGAGGAAATAGGAATGCTTCCAATTTCCATCAATTTAAACCATATACAGACTATGGGATTGTAAAGTTTAGCATATCAAACAAATCTTAGGGAATTCGATTCGTTTGGTATGTAAATCGTCAAAATCCGTTCGCGGTAAAAATAGTTATTAACTTTAACTTTATATCATAAAAACGTGACCTGTTTTCTGATTTGACACCCTTAATGAAAGACGTAGTTCTACGTCAAAAATCCGCCGAAGACTCCATTCGGAACCTAAATCTCGACATACTTCTGATTCTGTGAACATTCTTATATGCACTTTCATTAGATGCACTTATATGCACAAAAATGCACTTTTTACTTTCATAGTATTGGGTTTTACAAATTCCTTTGAACGTTTCTATGAAACGTATAAGGAACGGAGATTTTGAAGGTCCAACATCTTGTTGAATATTTTGTCAATCATCGGTTTCAATACCTCGACGATTTCTTGACAATCAGTTCAAGTTCGTTCTCTTCACATTCGTTTTCAGAAAAAAATTTCACGCGTAGGGGACAAAATTCTGTTCCTCATTATCTATGTCAAATATATCATGTACAAGAATTTCTCTTCATCTATTTCAAAGCGTAGTTCGGTGATATAATTTATTTCTTCCAACTACTTCCTTTGCATTGACATCTTAGGACTCAATTTTAGAATTTGTATTGAAATAATCCACCAATAATAAAATACAAGAACAATTATTTACTATTTTAATTTACCATTTTATAATAAACCATAAATTTAATTATTTTTACAATCAAATATTTGTACAACGCCAGTTTGATTGACCGTTATTTCACCTCATAATATACTAGCGGTCGATGAACGATATCCTGAATAATACAAACTGAACATGAACCTAAACATATAGAGTATGAGGAAGAACAATTGGATAGTATTTTTGATATGAAAAACTTTCAACTTTCTAAATACTTATATATTATCCAGCAGCCAAAAGACCACTCATGGTAGACAACACTAGTAGTGTACATGTGATTTTTAGGAAAAACAAAGAATGAAGAGAGATAAAGATTGAAAAAATAAGTAATTTCATAATAGAGCAAAAGTCGTGCAAATTATAGAAAACAGAATTTATTAATTCCGATTGAAGTTTCAAAAGTAGTCATTTGACCGCTCTGGTATGTTTAATGTTAAACTACGATATTGAAACGTCCGGTGGAAAACAGCGAGAACTTTACTTTCTGAACCACGAAATGGATAACCCTACATTACCGGTGTTTATTCATGTTCCGAAAGATATATGTTCCACAAACATATACATGAAACCATTTTGGAATAGCTCGCTACAGCGCTCATTGTTCAGAACTGCGTGGTGGGTCGCGGAACCCAAAAAACCATCAATATCCGCATTGTATTTGGCAGTAGCTTTGGAGCGCTTCAAGGTGAAGTTTGCAACATAATAACTTAATGGCATTTCGTTGAACGCCAAGTATCATTTATACCGAAATAGATTACATAAAAAAGATGGAAGATACTCATCCTTCAATTAATAAAAATGAACTCAGTCAAGTTCGTTGATATATTTGTTACAATTCCAATACATTAGCTCATCGAGCCGTACGATCTCCTTATAGGATGTGGACTTCGTGCAATGCAATCATTCAGGTATTATCCGATCAAACAGGTAGAGTGTGGTATGCGCAGACGACATCCCTTGCATACGAAATAAGTTCACTATATTGGATTGTTCGGTTTGTTTTGGCTGTACGTATTTTATTGGACAACTTAATCGCTCTTAAACCGGGATGGTCTGGACACGACAAATGCGCGCTGAGGAGGTTCTATTTTATCCGAGGCTAGAAGCAATAGACAGAATCGAAAGTGGTGACGGGGTATAAAAGTAATATGAACGTCTGTAATCAGTATCATTGCATCAATAGCCGTGTATTGAACCGGATCCGTGAGAGAGAATTCAAACATCGCTGAGATGGCCGTTAAATTCGTAGTGAGTGATATTGTATCTGTGTTTAAATTACTGTGTCCACGTTTTCATTGATTGACAATATACTGTCCACAGTTCCTGTTCGCTGCCGTGCTTTGCATCGCCACTGTCGTCCTGTCGGCGCCCGCCCCGATCCCCGATCCTAAAGCACAATTGCTGACCGCTGCTCCCCTTGCATACTCGGTAGGTGCTCTGCCCTATTCATACACGAGTTATTTGTCACCCTACTCGAGTGTCGTATCACCTTATGCAGCCGCATTGACCTATCCTGGACTTGGTAGAAATTATAATTTTTTTTACAACAAAATATCGAATATTCGTTCAATTCTATTTGCAGGCTACAGCTACCCTTATTCGTATGCTATAGTTTAAGAGAGTGAAGTTATCTTTAATCTATTCCAAGCTTAATTGTAATCATTGTGTATATTATTGTAATAAATCTCGTACAGAATTAAACGTTTCGGTTGTACTTATTTTATGAACATAGAATTTGTTATGGTCAATATTTGTGAAAAATCCATCATAATTTGTTTACATCACCTTCGATCGAATTGGTATCGTAAAAAGACTGCGTGAAGCATTGCAGCATGCAGTGCATAATGAGTGAACAGTGGTCATCCTTGTTCTCTTTCGATATGTCCTGTTCTAATCAGCTTGTCTAACGGATTATTTCTCGAACACCATACATTCCTGGGCACTCAAGGAGCTTGCCCTTGCACTGCCGAGGATTGAACGGCAAAATAAATTTGAAATAATAAGTTCATACAATGTTTCTACTTTATTCAACTGTCGTCCGACGGTAGTAATTGTTTTGTATGATCGTTTTGATTGATTAATTGCTCTTTGAACGTTATCAGTGGGTAGCATGTTCGACTACTAAACTGCTTCGTTTTGTATCATCCATATTAATGAATCAACAGATAATCGTAGTTGCAATATCAACTATGATTCTTTTAGTTTGTCGGGTTCGGAAGATAATTTTTTGTTGTTGCAAATCTTTGCCTAAATTCATTCGTGCCAACTGGTTCGTGCTACTTGAGTTATGTTGTTTTCTGCGGTGATTGTGCGTTGAAGTCACCAATATCATATTTTTTTGGAGCGTGTATCACATTCTAACTACATCTTCGTCTCTACATCTTCCTCCTCACGGTGAAATATGTTTATTTCTGTGTTTCCTCAGCTCTGATATCTGATATCCATGTGCATCCATCTTCATATGATCGCGTCATCGTTCCTAAAAACGTTAAAATTGGGAGAACTGTTTGGCTCCTTCCATTTGAATAATTCCTCGAAGGTAAACTTTAAATATAGCGTGTCTATTATACAGAGTAGCACTTAGTAATGTGTTTTGAAGTAGAACAACGTATACTCAGATAACACGTCACATCTTTATGAAATCGTTTCAACATTAACCACTTTCGTTTGGTTCGAACGGATTTAGATCTTTTGCATAACACTCGAATCGAAATGTATCTGTCTCTCGAAGATTATTAAACAGTTCAAATTGTTAAAGATTGATCTCTTTTTCCCTACATTTGTTTTGTGCTTCCAAAACAGAGCCGTCAATAAAAAGCACATAACGTAGCATCCAAATCGTTCGTCCGGAATGGATGTTCGGTGCAGTACTTGCACTGACATTCACATTTACATTCATTTATTACTATCTACAGGCTTGAACATGAGTGCCCTCATGATACTAATACTACAAGGCTAATATCTACTCAAAACTATACCTAACTGGATAGAGCGGTCAAAATATCACCGTTTCATCTCTTTTCCGGTCACGTCGGGCGTACCTCAAAGAAGTCATCTCGGTCCTTACATAAAGGGTGTGTCACATCAAATTGCATCACGGAAAAAACGCTGTAGAAATTTAATTTTTAGGAATTATATCTTCAGCTTTCGCTTTAAAATCAGATAAGAGTGTATAGATCACGTTGGCCATGCTTCACTGTCAATTTTTCGTAAATTTGGAAAAATGTCGTCGAACGAAAAAGAGCGTCGTGAATTAATCCTGTGCACTCATTTCGAGAATCCGGAGTTGTCACATCGGGACATCGGTAAGATGCTGGGAATCGTCCAATCCACGGTCAGCAGAGTACTAAAACGATACTTCGAGAACCTAACCATCGACCGGAAGGTGAAGAACGGCAAAAATGGATGCTCCGTCAGTGAAAAAGATCACAAGCGCGTAGTTAAGCAGTTTAGACGTGATCCGAGAAGTTCGGTCCGGGATGTCGCCAATAAACTGAATTTGTCAAGTTCATTCGTCCAGCGGACCAAGCAGCGGGAGGGCCTGTGTACATACAAGGTTCAGAAGGCTCCTAACCGCGACGAAAGGCAAAACATGGTGGGGAAGACGCGAGCCCGGAAGCTGTACACCGAAATGCTGACGAAGCCGCATTGCCTGGTAATGGACGACGAAACCTACGTCAAAGCGGACTTTCGTCAGCTGCCGGGCCTGTTGTTCTTCTCCGCAGAGGACCAATTCAGCGTTCCGGAGGAGATTCGCAAGCAGAAACCATCCAAGTTTGCCAAAAAGTACATGGTGTGGCAAGCGATCTGCTCTTGCGGAATGCGGAGCGCCCCCTTCGTGATGACCGGCACGGTAAACGGGCAGGTTTACCTTAAGGAGTGCCTACAGAAGCGCTTACTACCACTATTGAAGCAGCACGAGGGCCCGACCATCTTCTGGCCGGATCTCGCTTCGTGCCACTATTCAAAGGACGTGTTGGAGTGGTACGAAGCCAACGGGGTCACCTTCGTGCCAAAGGAAATGAACCCGCCCAACGCGCCGGAGCTTCGCCCAATAGAGAAATATTGGGCGATTATGAAGCAGGCCCTCCGGAAGAACCCAAAAGTTGTCAAATCGGAGGCGGACTTCAAGAGAAAATGGATTTCTGTTCAAAAAAGACGGGTGGGTAATGTCGGGGACATAACCGGAGTGACGTAGGACTATACAAAGGGGACAGCTTTTGTTAAATATATATTTTAAATATATTGTTTTATTTTCTTCTCCTATGTGAATACCTACCTATCTACCTGAAAAATGGATTAGTTTACTGTTTACTCTTTATGAATATGTTGATGGTTCTGAAAAGAACCTTTGGTGTTGTGTTTTTGTTATCACTCGATATTCCCATCTTGTTCGGTTAAACCTTCCTGTTTAGCTATTGCGTTTGCCACTCGCCACAGCTTTCACAGTTGGAAAATTTCTTCCCATCCAGCTTGTGACATGTTGTTCAGTAAATTACATTTAATGCGACGTGCCGGAGAAACACTTTGCCACTCACTGAAACTAATTGTTGCCTTGATGAGCACCGAACCGAACCTGCTCTGTTCTTGATGCGGGTTTTTTAATTGTCGTGAGCAGCTTTGCAAGCCAACTCGAGCACTCCGACGGCCGAAACTCTATAATCGCTGTTAGGTATACTGGTGCTCCGGCACCAATCCGTTCGGCCTAGTTACCCTTGCGGAGCAATCAGTGAATGCGATCAACAGGGAACTGGAGACCTGCACGGTTCGAGTGAGACTTTGCCTTTCCCTTAACTTGTCCTCCTTTGTTACGCCCACGATGCCGATGCCGTACAACCACACGGGTTTACGGTTTGAAAGAAAATAAGATATTTTTTTGGGGTCCGCGTGTTTTATACTCTAGCGGTACACACTCACAGCATAGAGACAAATCGGCAGACTCAGCCAGAGGGGCGAGTCCAACGAGACGAACGAATGAGCGTTAAAAGGGAGCGATGGCAAAAAAATACATTCATTACGATGTGTTCGCTCGTTGGATTCACATGCAGGCTGAAAAGGGTCCTTTTCAGGATCACAAAATTATCTTCAATCTAAAGAGTTTATTGTTTTGTTATCACTCGATATCCCCATCTTGTTCGGCTAAACCTTCCTGTTTAGCGATTTGTTGCCACTCGCCACAGCTTTCACAGTTGTAAAATTTCTTCCCATCCAGCTTTGTGACATGTTGTACTATAAATTACATTCAATGCGACGTGCCGACGCGCCACTCAGTGTCGCATTGGAGGCGATTTTAACCTGTAATTGAACATTTGCGATGACAGTGGTACAGTGTCGACTTTCAATGTGGGGTCATAATTTGGATCTCTATGTTTACAAAAATGTCCAACTAAATAAGTCGCATTACATGTCCGTCCAATTAGCTAAATGTCGAACTAATTGTAAATTACTGTACTTTCAATCTGGAAACAATTTAAGAATGGGTGAAAATTGAATAATCAGGAAAGTCCCCAACTATCAATAAGCTCAGAACAACTGCCAAATTCACATACTCATCAGATCCTGGCAAACAAATGATGAAAAAATCAATTTGTGTTTTATTATTATTTTGCATAATGTTTTAGAAAGTATTGAACTGTATTTCCTAAACTCTTTTTTGGAAGGTTTAATGGCCCTGAAAAGCGCCTTGTTTTATGGAATGATTCCAATTTAGAAAACTTTGTACTCGTGGTTTTGAAAAAAACCATTTCGAACGCCCTTGATGCCGCCTTGTTCTGGATTTGCCACCAAAGCAGATTGTATAAAGAACAAACTTTTTTCTACTGCTACCAGCTGCCGTTTTGCGATTGCGTTTGGCACTCGCTACTCGCTGCAACTGCCTGTTGTCTTGATGTCCACCGAACCGAATGTGTTCTTTTCCGAATGCGGGTTTTCTTATCGTCGCGAGCAGCTTTGCCAGCTAACTCGATCACTTCGGCGGCCGAAACTATATAACGACGGCTAGGTGGACTGGTGCACTGGTACTAACGCGCTCGGCCTAGCTACCCTTGCGGGGAACTCCAGATCAACACGGTTCGAGCGGGATTTTGCCTTTCCCTTCACTTTTCCTCCTTTACCATGTCCAGACATGGCTGCTTGGGTTGGTTTGTTGATGTGTTGTGATGAGAACCGATGTGGTGTACGGTTTGAATGAGAATGATCGTTACGGCAGCGGAGTGGGGATTTTTAAGCTGACTGGCTGGCTCGAGAATTACGCATGTGTGAGACTGCGAGATTTATCTGCGATTTAGACTGTTTCGTTCATTTTTTCTTTTTCCTTTCCAATCGTGCTTCATTATATTTCGCTGCTGCTCTGGTTGCCCGTTTTGGTCGGTACGATTTGAGGAGCACAAAATGGACCAATCAAAAATGGGCACATAGTGCATTTTGACAATGGTTGATATTTCACAATTATTCAATTATTTATCTCAAGAAAAATGAAATGTTGTTCGTTATGATAGATGCGTAGATATATTTCCTATCAATTGATGCAAAAACCTTTGCGATCTATTGAGAAATGCTCGAGTTATAAGCGTTCCAAATCTTGCATTTTTTCCTACTTGTTCAGTGCCTAGATTTCCATTTCACCCCCTATATCTTCCGGTTAGACGTTGTCCTACGTCAAAAAAACTACAACCTGACGTTGTACAGACCCTTATGGACGGGGTAAAGAGGAAGGTACGAGCATACGAGCTTGGGCTCGAAGTATGAAAAATGGAAAATGCCAAAAGTTGTTTAATAGTTTTTATTTTACTGTCTAAAATTTTCAAAAGGATCGGTCTACTGGGCGAATTTCTACAGCGTTTTTTCCGTGATGCAATTTTATGTGACACACCCTTTATTCCTGCTTTATCTCCATGATATTTATCTTTGCTTTGTGCGAGTCGGTGGTGATTATTTTCATTAATTTCTATTTAACATCATTTAAGCCATTAAATGTCATCAATTAATGGTAACAAAATTATACTTTTGTCTATTTACAATGGTCTCAACACCCGATTGGAACAAAGTTATAGATAATCTTCTGAATGTCTATGTTTGATAGTGAATGTAGGGTATGAGTACTAACTTCTGGACATTTTTCGGAAGCTCAAACTGTGAATAATGACGATGCAATCGATATCATATCAAGTTGGTTGATATTATTGATTATGCAGGGGCTTCGTTTCGGCCTATACGAGAAGGATCTGCAATATTTGCATTAGAGTAACCATAAAAAAACGGTTTTTTGACATAGGACTATGTCTTTGATTTCTATATAGAGGGGTCACCCTACGAAAAATGTAACGATTCATTAAGAGTTTTCAAACGCATATTACTCAAAACTGTTATTACGACATATGTTGTGTTATATACCATTAGACCGGAAATGTATCCAAGATTTTTTTTTGTTTAAAACATTAACAGTGATTACTATACAATTTGAACAATTTGACGATTACAATGGGAATGTTTTCTTTCGATTGCACTAACCACTCGCTATCCTCTCCGACGCAACGAGCAATCTTGTTGCCTAAATTCGGGCGTTAGCTTACAATTTGAGTTGATGCGTATATTGCGATATTAATATTATGCTCCCCATATATGTTTTCCTAAGAAACCCGATTTGACGATTACAATGGGAATGTTTTCTTTCGATTGCACTAACCACTCGCTATCCTCTCCGACGCAACGAGCAATCTTGTTGCCTAAATTCGGGCGTTAGCTTACAATTTGAGTTGATGCGTATATTGCGATATTAATATTATGCTCCCCATATATGTTTTCCTAAGAAACCCGATTCATTTCCTCGATTGCACATCCCCTTGCCTATACATAAGATGAACTTAGAACCCAATGAGATCAATTCACTACAGCAGCAACACGAACTTTCCAAGAGAGCACTTATGGCCATAGAATACTTAATATACATCAGCGGGTTATAAGGTAACGTGGCAACGAAGGAGAAAATGCTATTTTATCTGTAATATATTTCTGTAGTCATAGATTTATTTGACTTAGGCTTATATTTATGTAGATCTTATCTATTCAGACTTATGTTTAAAAATGATACATGATGACTCTTTGTCTTCTTTCGCATATTCAAATAAACAGAAAAAAATCGTAGGGTCCCAGGGTCTTTTATACGCGGGGGATACGTACCTCGTAAAGAAATTGGAAAATCCGCGTAAAAAAACCGCGTTAATTGAAAAATCCGCGTAAAAAACCATGTCACCTAATGATCCTAATGATCAAATGGGACTATCCTTATGTATAACGGAAGAAAAAATTATAGGAGGTTGTGTCCAAGATACGACCGCATTGTTGACGTAGAACTACGCTGTTATTTTATATAAGTTGCTTGTTCATACTTTGGGATAGTAGAATAATCTCTGAAGTGGTTTTTTCAATGGAGAATCTGTTGACGATAATTGATTGATGATTCATTCTTGCCCTCGCAAAAAAATACACTAGCTGATCGTACGTCGCAATTTATTTCATGTCAATGCATTGAAAATTTACCTCGAACGCTATTCCGGTGGCCTTTTTCACAATTGACATAGACTCGGCTACAGTCGATTATATACATGTTGCACCAGCACCATTACTCCACATCACATAACTACATCAATATATCTTTAGCATGAAAACAACAACAATGACAACACTTGCAAGTATCAAATATCATGCTACATGTTATTTAGTATTGCCTCAAAGAAGTCGCACCTCTAGGCATCGTTCGTACAATGTAAACCAAGCGCCAAACAAGCGTTCGCCATAGCATACATACAGAGCCATACATTGGTGGCTTGAAACTACTAGGAATATAAAACACTTCTCATCATTTTGCGCTATTCCCAAAAGAAACGCTTCTGTTAATATTACTGCCCTCGAAAAAAAGCTGCATTACTTTCTCATGCTCGAGAGAAGTGCAGCTGTCACTCTAAGTGAAGGAAGTTTTGTTAATGGCAAGCGAAACCTAATCACATACAAAATTCCAGAACGACATTTACTTTCTTGGTGACTGAACAAGCGAAATAAACTCTTTTTGTAATAACAACCTCGAAAACAGTAGCAATGCTTCTTTTTGATCAATATTAACGCAAATGCAATCCTAGTTGAAGGCAGTTTTGCGACTGGCACGCGAACCCAAATAACTTATAGCATTCCAGCAAGACATTCAAGATGCTTGGTATTCCCCAAATAATTTTTTGGCGCACAACCTTAACGCCTGCTTCGCCATAACGTCAGTTTAATGCATCGTTGCATTCTCAAAGGCACCAACGAAGCCCTTATGATGACGGAAAACAAACAATGTTAACTGCTTGGAAAAAGACTGAATTATGCCACACAGCTTGTACTCTGCTGTAACACCCATCGATGCGAATTCGCTGATGAGTTTGTCAAGAGCGACCGCCTTCACCACCAGTGGGAGCTGCTTGATTTTGGTTGCTGCCTGGGTAACGGCGTTTACATTTTCGACCGAAGTCGCCTACTTCGCTGTTGTTCGATGCGGTGCCACACTCGCGAAGGCTCGGTTCAGTGCGAGCGCTTTTCACTGCACCAACATCGCGTGCATCATTAGATGACGCTTGCCTCGAAATTTTATTGCCCCTGGCAATGCGTTCGTTTTTTGCAGGGCTCGAGCATGCCTTCCTCTTCTTCTTGCTCAACACACACTACGTGAAGCGTCCAATTTATAACGCGGAAAGAAAAACACACGATACGAATAACGCGAAAAACGAACAGAACAATCAAACGACGATACCCAAGTTTGATTACCACTGGTGGAGTCCAATTTTAGATCGAAGCGCAGCGAAATCAAAGTGAACTGGATTGCTCAACAGTCCGCTGCCGAATGAAAGTTTGCCTCAGCGAGATCCACTATTTATACTCTAGGCAAGTTTTCACCTTCATTCTTCTACTTTTCTTTTGTTCACGGAGACATTAAATCCTACGATTTCCCCTCCGTTGGTCGTCGATAAGTTGTTCGTTATTGACAGCTCTGTTCGAGAAAACACACAAATGGACAGAACAAATGTATGGGGAAATGGAAACGCTAAAGTTCTCATAAATTTTAACCATTTACAAACCAGGGGATTCTAATGTATAACATATTAAACAAATCTTACGGAATTTCCGATTCGTTTAGTATGTAAATCACCAAAATCCGTTCACGGCAAAAATAGTTATTAACGTTAACTTTATTTCATAAAAACGTGACCTGATTTCTGATTCGGATTCAAATTGAGATTCAAATAGAAATCTTCTATGGCAAGCTGAAGTCGAGAAAACACACAAATGGACAGAACAAATGTATGGGGAAATGGAAACGCTAAAGTTCTCATAAATTTTAACCATTTACAAACCAGGGGATTCTAATGTATAACATATTAAACAAATCTTACGGAATTTCCGATTCGTTTAGTATGTAAATCACCAAAATCCGTTCACGGCAAAAATAGTTATTAACGTTAACTTTATTTCATAAAAACGTGACCTGATTTCTGATTCGGCACCCTTAATGAAAGACGTAGTTCTACGTCAAAAGCAAAGTGTTGCTCGCTTCCGAAAACCCGTGGTTTTTTCCTGAAATTTCGTTGGTTACTGGTAGCTATAGTTCGGTTTTCCTCACGAATGAGGTCATCTGCCGTTGCTAGAAGATTCCCTAGTAATTTACATACTCTTCTGCCGTTGCACGTGCAGTACCACTGTTGGACCGTCCAGAACTAAGTAGACAGGGAAAGACATTCACGAATCGCTGCCCGTAAAAACCCCGTCCCGTTGTACCGCCCGGCGAGCTCCCCGTTACCCAATACCTAAAATCCACGTAAGAATCGTGATAAGGTGCGGCACTAAGCGCTAAGCTCCGTTACAAGCACTAATTACCGTAATATGTTCTGAGGGAACATGATAGAAAAATGTGAGCTGAGGGGGAGATATGATATTGCAGAGGTCTTTTTTTAAGCGGGTGCCGTGTTGATTGGAAAATCCGCGTGAAAAAAATTGCGATAATTGGAAAATCCGCGTAAAAAAACCTCGTAAAAAACGCGCAAAAAAACCGCGTAAAAAAACCTGGGTGTAATGGCTTTAATGGTATTTTTATGTACATTTTTGACAATATGTGGTTCCGGATTCTATCACGTTATCTCATCTCACCCGTTTAAAGTATACAAGATTATATAGGAAACGGTTTTTTTTTCAGAGCTTCCATTTGATGTATCAAAAGAGAAAAAAATTACAGATTTTGAACAATGAAAAAGTCAATTCAAATGCAATTACTACACACAATCACAGCCCTATATCAAGATCCCGTCCGTGCCCTTAGTCCCAGACCCATCAACTTTTTTGCTTTAACTTTTATATTTCAAATTCTACATCAAAACTGTCTTCGTAGGACTTTTAGATCTTATCAATACCAACATTTTGCGATGCAGAACTTGTCAATATCTTAATCCTACTCAATGTTATTTATGTTTTTTCACCCAATTATTTACGTAAACACAAAAAATAACATTGTTTTGAAAATCACATATTATCTAGAGTGAAATCTGTTCTTTCAAATTCCGTCAACAAGCATGTTTTATGTTTGCCCCAGAAAGAATGACAAACAAATTAAAACAGCGTGTTTTTTGGGAAGAAATATCAACAACTTTGGGTGTTTCGGGTTACGCCTCCAGTATGCACAGATCTGGACAAGCAATTCACCATTGTGTATTCAAAAACATTAAATCTATTTAAATCAGACATTTCTGTGACTGTGTTTCAACCATAACTAATACTTTCGGTTTTTTGTTTTTGTTGAATAACAGTAACTATTTCGTCGAAATGTGTGCGTAAACCGGCCACATTTAGATAAGGTAATTCATGTTTATGATTCAATGAGGACATTTAATTTCTTCAGACGTACAACCAAAATGTGGAAATAATCATGAGTTTAAAGATTATTTCCACATTTTGGACATACGCTCAATGTAGCTTTTCAATCTGCAATCTTATGACCGTAATCACAGCATTTGAAACATCTGAGAATCGTCAATCCATCAACAATTCGAAATTTCTCAATTTTGTTATTGCAGTAAACTTTTCGTAATTTGAAATGCTTGCTGCTCTGCATTATTGGGTTTTGTTTCATTAATACAGTAATTCATGTATATCCAATGATTCTAACCGTTGGTTTTAACGCTTCCGGTATCATTCACCGGACGATCTCGAGATTTTCGCACCTCCACTTCCTCTCCTGAATATCGACGTTCATCACGTACCATTCGTCTCGCAAGTAGATACCCATTGCTGCATTTACGACCAGGTAGATTTGCATCCCGCAGCTTTCGATTTTGACTTTCGGAGGTGTGATTTCTCATCTCTGAATGTTGAACTCTCGTCAGTAAACTGGCAGAATTATTTCCAAGGTGACTCTGTCGATGAGAACGTACTGCTGTTCTATGATAAATTACTCGAAATCTTGCACGCTAATGTTCCCCGTCGTCGCCGTGCTATCAGCTCTACCTACAGGAAGCCTTGGTGGAATGCCGAGCTGCGTAACCTGCGAAACAGACTCCGCAAAGCCCGCAAACATTTCTTCGAATCTAAAACAGATTCAAATAGAAATCTTCTATGGCAAGCTGAAGTCAGCTATAAGGAACGTCTTGTCTCTGCCCACTACGATTATGTGATCAGGTCACAGTCATCACTGAAGAAAAATCCTTCGACATTTTGGAAATTTGTAAAACTACAACGAACCAATAATCGTGTGCCCAACAACGTAAGCTACAACTCATCTACGGCTACCTCTGCCGAAGAAGCAGCAAATCTGTTTTCAAACTACTTTCAAAGTGTGTTCAGCTCTACCTCGCTTCAAATTCATCAAAGTAGTTTCCAAGATGTGCCTTTCTATAATGTTCATCTGCCCCTCATCGATTTCTCTAGGGCAGAAGTGCGGAATGTATTAGAAGATCTTGACGTGTCAAAAGGAGCAGGAGTCGATGGTTTACCACCACTTTTATTCAAAAACTGTGTTACATCTCTAGTGGAGCCTTTGACACTACTGTTTAATCGATCCGTGCAAGAGAAAACGTTTCCGGCTATGTGGAAAACTGCTTCTATGATCCCCATTCATAAAGCTGGAAGCTTGCAACGAGTCGAGAACTACCGCGGCATCTCGATACTCTGTTGCTTAGGAAAAGTTCTAGAATCCCTTATTCATAAAGTTTTACTGGCTGCAGCAACACCGTCGATTTCTGAATACCAGCATGGATTTGTTCCTCGTCGCTCCACAACATCCAACTTGATGTGCTACACAAGCAGCTTGTTCCAGGAAATGGAACGTCGGAATCAAGTCGATTCTATTTATGTAGACTTCTCGAAGGCCTTTGACACTGTACCGCATGCCTTCGCAGTGGAGAAGCTGAAGTACATGGGCTTTCCAAACTGGATCACGGACTGGTTATTATCTTATCTGACGGGCCGGAAGGCGTTCGTACAACTCAACTCTGCACGATCGAAATTATTTGAAATAGCGTCCGGTGTTCCACAGGGAAGCGTACTGGGTCCTCTTATCTTTGTTCTCTTTATAAATGATCTATGCCCCCGATTGTCATCCGGGAAGCTATTATATGCAGACGACCTAAAAATATTCAGAGTAATCAAGTCAACACTGGATTGTACTGCGCTACAAACGGATATTAACATCACTTCGCAATGGTGCTCCGATAATGGTATGCATTTGAACATCACTAAATGCAAGGTAATCACGTTCACCCGTGGTATGTCGCCGATCAATCACGTCTACTCAATTAACACAACTCCTCTAGAACGTGTTCAGTCCATCCGCGATCTGGGCGTTGTCAGTGACTCCAAGCTGACGTTCAACGAACACATCGCCACCATAACAGCCAAAGCGTTTTCTGTTCTCGGATTCATCCGCCGAAACGCATCGCAGTTTACCGACATCTATGCCCTGAAAGCGCTTTTCTGTACGTTAGTGCGCAGTACTCTGGAATATGCCTAGCCGATCTGGTCATCCTATCACGTTGCTCAAGTGATCAGCATTGAACGTGTACAGAGGCAATTCGTGCGCTTCGCCCTCCGTAACCTTCCCTGGAACGACCCGGCTAATCTCCCTGATTATGCGGCTCGCTGCCAACTTATAGACCTTCAGTTACTATCAGCACGAAGAACCCAGACACAACGGCTGTTCATATTCGACCTTTTGAAAAACAACATCGATTGTCCAGACCTACTTGAAAAAGTTTCGTTTTACGTTCCTCAACGTCAACTTAGACAATTGCCTTTAATTATCGTTCCTAGACATAGAACAAGTTATGGGTTCAACAGCCCATTCAGCAGCTGCCTAAGGGCGTTCAACAATGTTAGTAGCAGTTTCGACTTTAATATGGCTAAAAATGATTTTAAAAACCGAATAATGAACGTAGTTTAAGTTTAAGATCTGTGCGACTAGGTCGAAGATTAATAATAATAATAATAATAATAATAATAATAATAAAAATGACCTCATAGTCCTTGCAAAGATTTTTCTCAACATTTGCTTTTAACAACTCAATCGAATTTTTATCCAAAGCGGAGATAACAACTGATCCCTTTTCACCATTTCTTAGTCCATTTATATTAAATCCTTTAGTTACGATTGGTTTTTCAGAGTTATTATTGACTGCTAGTGGTAAAAGTGGTTCGCGGAACAATGATCTGGTCTTCAACTTTGTATTTCCACTTGATGTGAATGTTATATAGGACCTTTTTAAAAGTTACGCGAGAATTCTGCACTGGGATCATGACATCAGAATATTTTTTTATATTTATCAATGCCTGTTCATTATTATTACAAAAACAAATATTCGCTTGTTTAATAGAATACGTAAGGGGCTGTCCACATACCACGTGTACAGAAAAAAGCACGATTTCAGACACCCCCCTCAGTGGACAAACGTGGACATTATCTATACTCCTCCCCCTGTTGTCCACGTGGACATTTCTCCAAATTCAATTCACTCTGTTATTACGTTTTTTATTCTTCATTTTTTGAGACTTTATCAGCTAAATATATGTCGGCATCTTTTAGAAAACAATGCAGTGTAGCAGTTTATGAAGGGTCATCACCAAGGATGAACACAAATCCTCCCGTTGATCTCGTAAAAGTTCTTCTGTTGAAGTTGTATGATATTTTGAAGCAAGAGGTTCTTAGTCTGCTACCTCATCGCTTTTACGTCTTCAAACCTAGCTGGGGACCCTTTGATACCGCGGAGGAACAGATGCGTCTCCTCATATTCGCTGGTTAGAGTGAGGAAGCGAAGATGTCAAACGGGGATTTCCCTACTTCAGCACATCCTGAGACTTCTGGTGCTGAAGATAGCAGGTCAAAGATAATTCGCAGTTCATTATTTTAAATCGGAGATAGAGCTTCGACCACCACAGTATTTTCAACGTTCTACGGCAGGGGATGCGTTCATTGCAAATTTTGGCTCCCGAACGCATCCCCGTTATAAATTTTTACCACCATGTGACCACTTCTTTGCCTCTGAAGTCGGGAACCTCGTTCAACAGCTCATTTACCAATATTATTGGTAGCTACCTAGATCTTGATGCTTCGATGGAATCATGAGGCACACTAGTTTTTTTCGTGGAGATGCCTGGAACTGGTATACTAACATTCAACTCGAAGGTCCGGTTTGTCGCGAGGTTTTTCACAATGTGTTTGTCAATGTTTTCAGAACTAGTGGAATCCAGGTTCGGTTGTACGTCTTCTCAAATTTCAGGCCTACCATCTCCACGTGCTGTCGGTTCTTTCTGAATTCATAGTACAGAATTCCCAATCCCACCAGACACAAAGAACGATTTTCTTCTAGTGAAGATCGCTATCGCTACGCATTTTGCGGATAGCTAATGGTAGTTCATTTCGCTTGTCCAAAGATTCTTTCCGATGAACATTGTTGTAAATGATTAAACTTTTCATCGCCTATCACGGTTTGTAAAAACTATGTATTTTGTAAGCAAGTCGCTGATGGAGACACGATCCATTAAATGTTTTCCGGTCAACTAGTGTAGAACCCATATTTGCAGCGTTTTTTTCGTAACCAAAGTTAACCAGGTGCTCATGAATATAAATATTTGTAATGAATCTGCTACTTCTGTGTCGTGTACTAAGGGGCTGTCCACATACCACGTGAATAACTTTTGGGAGGGGTAGGGGGTATAGATAATGTCCACGTGGACAAGTTAAATACATAAGTTGAAAAAAATCACATCTTTTTTCAGCAGTAAATCAAATATATTCTGTATTTCCGAGAAATTTATCGGTATTAATCAATAAAAAGATTGAGCTGGCTGATAGTGCTTACCGGACGAAAATCCATATTTTTCATATC
The DNA here is from genome assembly GCF_029784135.1 of Toxorhynchites rutilus septentrionalis. Taxonomy (NCBI): domain Eukaryota; kingdom Metazoa; phylum Arthropoda; class Insecta; order Diptera; family Culicidae; genus Toxorhynchites; species Toxorhynchites rutilus. The sequence goes on from NC_073746.1 coordinate 291,863,286, forward strand.
GTTGAACTTTTTTTCTGTATCCTGTATCCTGATAGTAACGCACATCAACCGAGAGTAATCGATTTATTTTCATTGGTTTAAGAGGTTAAGGATGACAGGATGAAGACCTCTTCAAAGCATGTTAGAATGTTGTAATATCAGAAATACATGACATTGTTTTCCTACATTGGGTTTTTAGTTCAACATCCGCTCTTGATGTAAAAACCGTTTAGATTTCATCTTTTGAAAACTTCCAAGGCGAAAATGGAATACAAACAACAAACTCTTTTATGGACGCTTCTATTGATTCTATTGGTCGGACTCGATTATAAACAGACTCGATTATGTGTGATTCGATTATATACAATTTTGGACTCTATTATATAGAGTCTGAAAAAAATATTTTTTTTACATTTCAAATATGACTAGTTTCAAGAAAAAATGTAACCTTTCAACGTTAAGGTGAAATTTAAGTGGCTATTATATGTACAGTGGGGTAAAAATCGTGATTTTTGAAGATTTTGCTTGAATTTTCACCTGGAATTGTTTATATCGATATTGCAGCGAAATTAAGAAAGATATAAGTTGGGTGTAAAAAAACAAATTGTAGAGCGGTTAGAGAGCTTTAATTTAATTGACAGGAACAATCAAGTTTAACCCTCACGGATTCACGGATTCTCTTTTCGGATTATTCAGACATTATTTTCAATGTTCAACCCCACTAGAACGTCCTTAGAATATTTTCATCTATCACACATACACATTGGTTTTATGCTGTCAGCTTTCTGCTAGGAGTATTTTATGTTGAAAGTCGGAAATTCGAGATAAAAGTGGAAGGTTTTTTTTAGATAAATAAAAAATATGAGTCTTAGAGGGTTCATATCAATTTTTAGGATAAAATTAATAATTTAACATTAAAAATTAGTAACATTTAAGTTTTCACTTCTAAAATGTTATTAAAATCCATTAATTTAGATGTTTCATTTCAATATTCTGTACACAATTTTCTCATTCTTCAAATAGAAGCAACAGAATCGTTTTCCGTAGCGCACTTTTTAATGTAGAGCCAGTTTGAGGTAACTGAGTCCGAAATAGAAAAAAAAGTTCTACAACTGTGTCATTGCTGAAATTCGAACATATGCGTAGAAGGATATTTTTCATCAAATATGATAGTTTATCACCACCCAAGGGATTCTGGATAAATCTATTTTTTTCATGTAAGAAAGGTATTATCTAATTTAAGGGGATGAATCAAAAATTAAATTCTGCTTTTATATTCAAAAATTGATAAATATGTGCACAACAAACGAATTAAAAACAAATTCTTTGTTGACTCGATTATATACAGGATTCGATTACATACAGTGAAAAGAAATCGGAGACTGTATATAGTCGAGTCCGCGCTGTAATCATAATCAAATCGAGACGCTGATCATGAATCCTCAGTACACGACACACGAATTAGAAGCTTCTTTACAAATACAGTAGAACTCCGATTATCCGCGAAATAGTTTGGCAAGCTCATCGCGAATAACGAAAATCGCTAATAACGCGTTAATATTGGGGTACAAAAACGAAATAAAAATATTTTAGCATGAGAACTTTGTTTTATCCATCTACAAAATCATTAACTAATTTTAGGTCAAGTATTCGAAAAATCGAACAGCACTTTGATAATTTATCATGGCTTTGGAAAGCAACTATATGGTAAGATTTTGCCATCAAATGATAGTTTAGTCTATTAGCCACTACCTACTATCAATTTCATTGAATTTTGTATGACTTTATCGGGGTATAAATTCGGTATAAAGCAACTATATGCGGAAAGTTCACAACAATACATAACCTAACAAAAAACACAACCTTTAAAAAAATTTCAAAAATATGTAGTTTTTTCTTCAGTATTACTTTGATAAAAGATCAAACATCACACAAAAACATTGGACTAAACCTCCGACAGGAATAAATGTAGGATTTAGCCAATGTTTTTGTTTGACGGTTTTCCAATTTTTTGTCATTTTTCGAAAAACGGAAGGACGGAAAAAATAATTCTTAAAGATTGGGGTTTCTGTACAAATAACTTCACGGGCAATGTTGGGAAACATATTAAAAAAAAGAGTACAAACCGCTTCTATTGATAAACTGTTAATAAACTTTTTTATCAATGTTTTTAATAGTATAGAAAATAGAAACGAACTATAAATGGAATTTACACGCAATTCTATTACATTCCCGATTTGTTTCATACCCTATACCCCCCCCCCCTGTTGACAACAGGGGGGGGGGGGGTATAGAGAATGTCCACGCTTGTCCACGGAGGAGGAGGGGGGTGTCTGGAATCGTACTTATTCTGTCCACGTGGTATGTGGACAGCCCCTAAGGATTATTCTGGATCATCGTTCCGATTTGATTAGCACCAGTGGTGGCACAAACTTCCCGGACAACCCAATAGAAGTGTATTCCAGAAAATATAACATTTCAACGGAAAATGTCTTCTTTGCTGGATACACTTCTCCAGAAATACGCTCTGTGCACCTATGAAACAATTTGTTGTTCGTGTTCCATTTTCGCAAAAATTTAAATGAAGCAGTTTTATTTTGGTGGCGTCTTCATCTCTCATCTTCACCCATGATCATCTAAAACAAATGAAAATAAATCGATCGCTCTCAGTTCATGTACGTTATTCTTTTAGGAAAGAAGTTCAACGATGTGAAAAAAATATTAATGTTCGACTATCAGACAGCTCAACCCTTTTATTGATAAATATGGGTTCTCTTGGAAATGCAGAATAGAATTTACGTATCACGTATATTCATTTAACGTGTTCACGTGGAAATTATCTAAACCCCGAACCCCCTCACCGTGGACATTTTAATAACCCCTACCCCTCCTAAAGTTGTCCACGTGGTATATGGACGGCCCCTAAAGGGAAATGCCTAAATCATTGATCGATTATCATTAAAATTGGAGAATTAGACATCTCTAGTTATACGACTTAATGCTGCTTCTATTCTTTATTCATTACTGTAAAACTGGCAACATGGCTGAGTTTCCTCTATGGAGAAGGTTCTCTACAGTTCATCAGTTTTAGCTGCAAAACCAAAACAAAGAATCTGCGTCATCGATTGCTCCAAATCGATTGTCATCAAATATAATTTCGTCGCATTTTTGTAGGACGATTCGCTTGGAAATGTTTCTCAAGAAAATGTTCTACAAGGCAACATCGTCTCTGCTTTTCCTTCTCCTACGACTAGTTTTATCTGCAAATGGCCAAGTTTTCTACTACCAGCCAGAGCAGATTCACCTTGCTTTTGGGGAGTCCACCAACGAAATTACAGTTACATGGAGCACGATGACCGCAACGAATGAATCGATTGTAGAGTACGGAATCGGTGGCTTGGTTTTGAGGTTGGAAAAAGTTGATGCATTACTTTCAAACTTTTCATTAACACTTTTTATTTGCAGAGCTACTGGATCAGAGGAAAAGTTCGAAGACGGGGGACCTAAAAAACATACCCAGTATATCCACAGAGTGGTACTGAAAGATCTTGAACCTGCAGTGCGATACGAGTATCACTGCGGCAGTAATGTCGGCTGGTCACCAGAGTTTTACTTCCACACGGTCCCGGAAGGGACCGATTGGTCTCCATCGTTAGCAATTTTCGGAGATATGGGTAACGAGAATGCCCAGTCTATGGCCAGACTGCAGGAGGATACGCAACGCCACATGTACGATGCGATCATCCATGTCGGAGATTTTGCATACGATATGAATTCTGAGAATGCTGTTGTGGGAGATCAATTTATGAACCAGATCGAATCAATTGCGGCATACACACCGTATATGGTGTGCGCTGGAAATCACGAAGAAAAATAGTGAGTACCCATTGATGTTTTTAGACTACAAAGTTCAGCCGCCGCTAAGGTGCTCTCTATTACACTATATATAATTTCGATCCATCACCCACAGCAACTTCTCCAACTATCGTGCCCGCTTCAGTATGCCCGGTGGCACGGACAGTTTGATGTACAGCTTCAACCTCGGTCCGGTTCATTTCATTGGTTTCTCCACCGAGGTGTACTATTTTATGAACTACGGTCTGAAAACACTGGTAGCTCAGTACGAGTGGCTTAGTCGAGACCTGGAGGAGGCGAACCGACCGGAGAATCGAGCCCAGCGGCCGTGGATTGTCACATACGGACATCGACCGATGTACTGCAGCAATGATAACGATAACGATTGCACCCATAGTGAGACACTGGTGCGTGTTGGGCTTCCATTCACGCATTGGTTCGGTCTGGAGGAACTGTTTTACAAGCACGGTGTGGACGTCGAGATTTGGGCCCACGAGCACTCGTACGAGCGACTCTGGCCAATCTACGATTACAAGGTAAAGCTTGATCCTTCAGCAATGCTTGCATACTTCGCATGACAAAAAGTTTGCACTATAGAGGCAATTTGCTAGCGAATTTATCGTTTTCATGCCAGCATACAGCGGTCGATTCAACTTTTAGCTTTCTATCCCTCACAAGCAGTCTGTTGCTAACGACACTCTTTTTTCACAGGTCTATAATGGCTCACGGGAGGAGCCATATCACAATCCGAAAGCGCCCGTCCATTTGGTAACGGGTTCGGCCGGTTGCAAAGAGGGCCGCGAGCCCTTCATCCGCAAGGCACCCGAGTGGAGCGCAATTCACAGTCGCGACTATGGCTATACCAGAATGAAGGCTCACAATAAAACCCATTTGTATTTCGAACAAATTTCGGTAGACAAGGAAGGTGCCATCATCGACTCTTTCACTATCGTCAAAGACCAGGACATAGCATCGAGGATGCACTATGGAAATCACGAAGAAGATTGATGGGCAGCATCATTATATCTTCGATAATAATCATATGTTTATACTTTCCAAAGACAAACGCGTTATATATCAATTATCAGGATATTAGAACATTATTTTCTTAGAGAAAACATGCGTTTATTATTTAAAAAATGAATCATATTTTTATTTGAAGTCCAGGCGACAAAAATGGACTAACGATTGGAAACTCGGGACGTGTAATTGTCGATTTCGTAATTTCAACGGAATTTCGGATTTTCCGATTTAGGTTGTTTTCACGCAACTAGTAAATGCAAATCGATTTGTTTTTCATGAAAATAACATATAATCAATACGAGTTTGGGTTTGTTGAGAAGTCTCCCAAGTCTCTAGTTGCTAATACTACCATAAGGCGTTAAAATTATTCATTTTTTTCTTTTTTTCATTTTTTTAACTTTTTAACGAAAACGTTTTTAACGATTTTCCTTAAAGAGAAATTATGATCATGATTTATCCAGCTCTCATCATGGTTTTTCCAAAAAATTATCATGGTTTGTCCGGTTTTAGAAATCACTATTTTTGAATGAAAAAATCTAATTTTCAAGTAGATGTTGCATTTATCATTGTACGAGTTTACTGTCATCATATTGATTCATTCGTAACTAAGGATTTCTTCTGAATATTGCCCTTTTTTGGGCATATTAAAAGTGTTCACCTCAACATTCTCAACGCAGAGAAATTTTATTTCTGCTATGCGCGAAGGACACAATAAACAAACTACAGCGCGCCAAGCCTCATAGAAATCATCTGAACAAAACAATATTAGTGAATCGGACAACTCATGATCAGAATTGAGATCATCGAAATGCGTTAATTACATGATTTAGCTATGTAAATCTGATACAAATGGTGTGCAAGCATGACAGTATTTGTAAGTGTTATAATCCAAAAAAAGGTCTGAATACGTGCCAAATAATAATCTGGTGATTGATTAAAAGTTAGCTCAAATGAGAGGCGCATTGACACCAATAGAAGGTGGATTTTACAATCCTTTTAAATATGTGAATTCGTTAAAATGTACTATAAAACCACTGTAAATCATGAAACATTCGAATATCTGATTTGACACAGGTGTGCTGAATAAGAGCATTCAAAACATTGGACAAACCATGATCGTATTTTCGACTGGACAAACCAAAATCATTTACCTTACTCGTGTGCTTTCCGAAATATTGAAGAACCGCAAGTTTGACATCGTATCGCTGCAGGAAGTGTGTTGGAGTGGATCTAACGTACGTACGTACGTACGTACGTTTCGCGATGGTCAAACCATCCACCAGAGCTGCGACAACACAAACGAACTAGGCATTCACTGTGATGGGTAATATGCAGAAGCGTGTGATTAGGTGGTGACCAATCAACCCAAGAGTGGGCAGATTGAGGATTGAGGGTCGATTCTTCAACATCAGCACCATTAACGTGGACAGCCCTCAGTTGTTGTATGCCTAAAATATTGCTTCGGTCTGTGCGTCAAACCTGTCTGTCATGATTAGGTTCATAGCTCGGCAGTTATATTCAACTGAGGATAGTGAGGGGACTATGAAGATATTCGCCTTTTTATTCAATTGGAAATGTATTCTGGCTTCTTCCAGTAGTTTCTCCGCTAACATGACTCAACAGTCATTCGAGCCTTTAGTTGCTATCTCACTCTACGACTCAACTATCGCATTTCATTCTTCCCAGTCAAATGGACTGGACTTCAATGCATATTGAAGTGACTCTCCCCAAAATGAATTTCTCACTCTTTCTCTCTCTTTCTCTTTCTCTCTCTCTCTCTCTCTCTCTCTTTCTTTCTTTCTCTCTCTCTCATTACTCATTACTCACACATACAAAATAGCTGACAGTGTTGTGCTCAGAAACACTGACAAATTTGTGAATTTTGTTGATATAAACCCGTTTTTCAGTATGTTTTTTCCCACAAAACCGAACTCGGAGACAAAATGAACTAAAACTTTGTTTAGAATTCCTCCTGCACTGCACGCTATTTACAAATACTAATGCGAGGGTTTACTATAGCATAACTGGTAACTGGTAAATTAGTTGGGTTGAATTAACGATGGATAAACAATGAAGCCGTCCATTAATGGTGTACCTACTTTTTTGCATCAGAAATCAGGTTTTCGTTTTTCTTTATATGAACGTAAAAATAGGTTGTGTACGCGGATAACGAGATTCGTGTCAGAGGGAGTAGTACTATGGATTGAAGTCACGTAGAAGGATGAGGCAGATTTGTATTCAATAGTCACATCAATTAGAATACCCATTTGCTAGCACAGTTCATCACTCGATCTTAACGCTCGTCAATTTAAGGCATGTTGACGGCGAATACCAAAGTAGTCCTTGTAGACCTTTTCGCGCAATGTTGAATACGGGATTCTATCCATTGCATGCTTTTCTGACCGGAGTTTGTTTTACACTGGATAATTTTTTATGTGATTTTTATGCGGATTTTTTTCTAAGCCATTTTCTCGAAATCACGCGATTTTTTAAGTTATTTGGTCGAAATTACGGGTTTCTCTTGAAATTATGCACTCTGCCTATCGTCGCCTCGTTTGAAGAGAAATTCTGCGAGTGTGGAAAAGGTAATTACGTGAAAAAGGAAATTTTTTTACGCGTACGCATCAATCGCGTAAAAATAGAGTTTTTATTCTGCTTATGACGAGATGTTCATCGATCGTCAGGTTATTCCACACATCAGCTAACGATTCTCTTGCATACTTAAAATGTTTCGTTTCCAGTTCCGGCTCCTTTGTTTTGAGTTTTTCATCCAAGTGAGGATCCTCATGATCATGAGGAAGTATTGAACCTCTTAAATTCCGGGAAAGAGGAGCCATATTGCATCAGTATCCAATCGATTAAAATGATAAATCGAAATATCTATGGCTTTCTTAAAACGAGGGTTGTCGTCTGAAAATTTTGGATTCAGAATTTTCTTGGATTTTTTTTCGGATCTTACGAATAAAGTGAAGTGTTCGGATGTTTTGGTTGTTTTTTTTTTTTTTTTATTTATATCGTTTATTTTTACAGGCTCAGTTACATAGGTTTAAAGGAGCCGAACTCCTTACTGTATTGTTACTAGTATATATACATTTTTCCTTAATTCTAATGTTAATAATATAGGAAACCGATTACTCGCGGTCAACTCGAGTTTAGAAGGGTGACATATTTTCTTCAGGAAAAGGAGGGGATATGAGGATATGTTGACATTGATCACACTCACACTCTCAATCACACTCATCACACTCAATTCTTAAACCTATCTTATATCTAATATGTATTTACATTTCATCTTATTCTTAAGAAGGGATCCGATCTCTCACAAAGGAAAAGGAAAAGGAAAAACTAAGGGTATAAGGACAATCACACACGAAGATCGATAGCTTTAAGGAATACATATATGTTTTGGTTGTTGTTTAAGGTATATTTGAAGATGTATTTTCTATTTTTTGAGTGCACGAATAATGATTTTTACGCTGTTGACAGCTGGATGCGTAGATGCTGTCTGAAAATCGGTACCTTGCTGGTGGTCTCGGTTCTGAAGCAACGGGGTGTCGTAGAACAAATTCCAATGAATATTTTAAAGCTTAAGGACAATACCTAAAGCGTTACAGAGTGTTTTTTGAAAGTTCAAAAAATTTCCCAAAAGGCGGCCAATTGTTAAAAATGAGTTATTTTTCATGAAAAATCGCTGTTTAAAAGCTCATATAAAATCTAAAAAATTAAAAAAAAAATTTACATGCTGATAAAAAAATTCAGCCACATTGGTCAAGTAGATCCTGATTATCGATACCTGAGAGAGAGAAGCCAGCTCGCGTTTGTTGTGATCGCCCTTATGTCAGCGTGAACCAGTCACGGTGAACCACTGGGGTGTAAGTTCAAAGCTTCGAGAACGAGAGTGTTACATTAGAGAAACAGGATTTTTAGCAATAAAACCTCTTCGTCGGTTGAAAGAAATGGTATGATAACCGCTTCATTCGAAAGATAAAATGTCAACGCGTTATATGTGTGTTTACTTATTTAGTCGTTACTTTTATTCATACCAAACGTAGTAAAAACTCAAACTCACTGCTCGATTCAAGTAAAGTAAAGCCGAATTTTGCCTATTGTATCGAATCCTCGATTCGAGGTAATACGAGGTCCATTAAATATGCGGAAGCTGCAATTTCAAAAGTATACAAATGTTCAACAGGGTCTTTCAGATTAAACGCTCACGTAACAAATTTTAATAACTTCTACAAATGTGAACCGATTTTTATTTAAAAAAAACCAAAATGAAGCTTATTCTAGGACATTTTCGATGTGACCCCTCTTTTTTTCTAACATTATGACTTCGATGCTGTTGAAAATCCGAGTTATTTCTTCTTTAACCCTCTAACGGGTACCGGCATCTATATTGCTACCAACGATTTCATTTCATTCTCTTTTTTAACAATAAATTATCACTTCTAACCTTATGTGGTAACTTGTTCTGATGTCTAGCAACATGCTCGATTTTTTTGAGCGCGAAAAATAAAAAGACTATCCATTTTGGAGCCATTTTTGTGTTAACAACTCCCAGATTAGAGCAGCAAGAGCAAATTTCCCTTAAAGTTATTGAAAAACAGTAATTTTGTTGAAGTTTCCAATACATATGAACTGTTTAGGACCTGTTGAGTCTGATCATTAATTTTATTAGTTGTTTTTGTTGAAACTAACTTCAAAATTTCAAATACAAAAACAAAATTATTACCATCAAGTGTTTTCCGCTAGACGGACAGGTAGCAACTATATTGCCACCAATATTTTACGCTAGCCTGGCAGGTGGCATCTATATTGCCACCAACATTTTACGCTAGCAGGGCAGTGGCAAGTGTTGCCACCAATTTTTTCAATGTTTTCGATTGTTTTGTGTTTTGAAAAAAAATATTTTGTGTATTTTAGCATCTAAACATGTCGTTGTATTGGAGTTTGCGTTGATTACATGCCTAGTTCTCACGGTCCGTTAAAGGGTTAAGTTCATCCAAATTTTGTGGCTTATTAACATAGCAACGGTCCTCCAGGTATCCCCAGAGGAAGTAATCGACGACGAGAAATGTTGAAATTCTCATTTCATTCTCAAAGTATCATTAAGGCTTCGGTTGCTCGAGTAATACGATTGCACAAAAAATACACGTTCTTGTGAATTGTACATCTTGGCAATAAAAACCATACGATCAGACTGAACGAGTAGCCGAATATTACCGTCCCGAAGAGGGGAATGCAGTGTTACCATCGAAGGAGCGATTTTTTTTTATAAAGAGCTATTCGGTTTTTTTTTTGCGTGAGCGTTTAAGGTGAAGGTGGAAGCTAGCCACAAATGGCTGCCACAATGGCGCTCATTTCTTTCATCTCTCTCCCTCACCCCTCGCCCGAAAATCGATAATTTTGCGAAACAGTGTGAAGAAAATGATCGTTTTCGCACACTTCCCATCAAGTAATATCAACCAAACTCTAATCGATTACTCACAAGATATTGAATTTTCATCTGCTGTCGCACTGTATAGTGAAAAACGTCGGAAAACTCGAGCTAGTGCTCTGTAAGTTAAATTTTCATTTCAATCTTCAATCTTCGGCAATGGTTTTGTTTGTATTGGTGAAAGCATCATTATTTTTTCGACACTGATGCCAGACAACATCATCGAAACAGCTATAAAAACCACTCAATAAAATATTATCCCTGAGTCATAGCGTTTCATGTCATGAAAATCAATAGGATAAAATTGTGTTGAAATCAATACAACTATTATTTTTACGTTTAATGGGTCTATAATGTATGTTTTAGCAACTTTAACATTGGGTAAGAAAACTGTATTGTAGAGCTCGGAACACTGCAACGGCAGTCAATGCTTTCAAAAACAGTGAACGGAAAAGTATTACATTTAATCAAAATACCTCGCCCAACGAAGAGAGGGGTTAAGGCTCTCCAACGTGAATATGTGAAAACAATACGATCAACGAAGAAAAATATTAAGGAATCATCAACATCGAGTTACTATGCGGAAGAACTTGTTAGTACCAAAAGAGCCCCAATTCGCATGTGTTATAAATTTGCTCATGTTACGCTCGCGTATAATCAGAATTTTACTTCACATGCAAATGCACCTTCTATATATATTTATATTTGCAATTGTTCATCGGAACATATGAATTGTTAATTTTTATTTTAATGTATTGAAAGACTCGTGTCAATGAAGCGCCACACAGTCTGATAAGTGAATTGATCTATTTACGTGTGCTTTGCTCTTCTCTCACAAACACTATTACCCAATTTTTACACGTGGGTTAACCTATACTACTACAATGGCTAGCTTCCACCTTCACCTTAATCTGAAAGTATATCGTCTTAGATGAACGGTATATGAGTACATCACGATATAACGACAAGTTCAAACATTGTTCCATTGTTAAATTATTCGTTTTGATAGATTGAAGCACAGAAATCACCATAGTTCGTGAATGATTCTTATTTGCATGCCACAGCATTTCAATTTATTGTCTACAATTTTGATAAGGATTTAGATAGAATAAATATTTAAAAAAATGTTCGTTTATTGAGTATGCTTTTACAATAATATTTCATCATAATTGATACACATATTTTTGGTAGTAGGAAAAACAGATCGATTTTCATCGGTCGAAGTTGATATTATACTTTGAATATATTAATGGAATCGATAACATAATGTCATTGGATCAATGGTTAATATCACAATCTGTACAATCACTTCCAATGCGTATATAATTTATTCGGCAAACGGGTCCAGACTACTATCGTACTCCTGCTCGAAAGGATTGTTCGCGTTCGCGGATTGTTTTTTCGGCGTCGATTCGTCCGCTGCGAATGGATCCTTCGTCGCATCGTATTCACTGTCGTCGAAGGGATTTTTCGGCTTGCCAACCGATGTCGGTTTCGTTGGAATGGGTTGGGATGGATTCGACAGCGATGAGGGTGGTCTCGGGCTCCCAAACGGAGACCGTTTTGGACTGCGCTCGTTTCGCAGTCTCATCTGCTGCTGTGCAAGCACAGTGGCTTGCTGTCGCTGACGAATTCTCTCCTGCTCCATTAAGCGCAACCGCATCTCGCTTTCCTGTGCCTCACTGCGGGTCTGAAGCTTTCGACCTTCCTCCTGGCGTAGTCGGGCCTCAGCGCCAGGTCCATAGTTGCTGTAAGGAATTGGGGAAGCTTCTGTGGTTCTTGTTTGCTCAGTTTTCTTCGCAGGTTGTTGCACATTGACATCCGTCGCTGTAACCGATGGTTGCTGGAATAGAAAAATGGAACTAAAAGAATACAGCGATTGCATTGATATTATGATAATTATCACCCCTCAGTGCAGTTTGTTGTTATTTCTCATAGAATTTCTCCCTGATTTTCGTATAATTTTTCAGAAAAATTCACGATGCAAACTAGTAATTAAATTATCTAATAGTACTTTGGATGTAGATAACATTTAGTTAGCTTAAACAATTAAATTAAGGAACGTTTGTCGTTATCTTCCAATAAATAAATTGTTTGTGATTTTTAATTGAGCTAAACAACGACTGGGAAGTGTCGCAAGAGATTTAAAAAAATGGATTTACTAATACATTTCAAAGTTATCTTGAAGGAGTCTTAGTGTTTAACTAATACAAATGAATCATTTTTATTTTGATTTGGATCAATTTCATGAAACTGTTATACTTTTAACGAAACGCTTTATCTTGCAATCTGTCGGCTCCTTTCTGTGCATTTTCCAAAACTTCGTTTTACCTCCAGAGATTTCACTTCTGCTTGCCATAGCCGTTTCATTAATTTTTATCCATATGGCGATAAGGGAATGAGAATTTCGAACTAGTTGAATTAACTAGCTCAACATTTTTATTCATGCTATCCTTCCAAAATGAGTTATAGCATCACAAACTTGTCGTAAGTTCCGTAATCTATCCTTCTCAAAAATGCTCCAGTCATTCATTTTTCGGATCATAGTGAGCAAACTTGTGTTTGTTGCTTGCTTGTTTCAGTGATAAGTCTGCTGGAGCTCCACTGATCCGTCCAAAATCCGTCAAATATCAAAATAGTCAAAAGCATCTTAAATCGATTTCCTTCCAATTTTCTATCGGAATCAATGACGGAAAAATGAAGGATACATCAACGCTTCATAAGCTTTAAAACCAGTGCTTCGCATCCCAGACGAAATTCCGTAAAATTTTGGCGAGTATTTCTGAATCCATCAATCCTTTCACGAACCGTAAAAAATATGCAATCCGAAGCCAAATTCAAGAGTTTTCTTCTCCATTTCGAAAGACCAGTGGCAGCTCGTGTGATATGACCAATTCCGTCTATCGAAACAAGAAGAAGTTTGTTCAAATATATAATTCCCATTCCCTCTTTAGAGTAATTCCAAATGAAATCGAGTATTTTTGATTCGAATGAAAGTGTGTATTCCGTTTGGGTTAGAGGAAATATGAGTTTTCCACAGCAATTGGGATTTTTTTTACTCAAGCGTAACTTTTGTAAAGGGCTTATCGATTTGAGTAAGAGAAATCTTTGATAATTTATATCTCAAAAACTATGAGTCGTACCCAAATAGTGTCTTAGAAAGAGTTATAGGGTATTGATGGTTGAATATGAAAAAAATGTACACTGAGAAAAAAAAATTAGTACTCTTTTTTTATTTACAAATTAAAAATTCAATTTGCCATATCCAAAATACATATATACACATAACTATTTTTTTAAATATTTCGAGAATGGCTACATTTAGAAGGAGATTGATAATAACCTTTTTTGTTTTAAATCACATCAGGATTCATAATTTGTGGCTAAAAATGATTGTTAACATACAAAAATTCGAAGTTTCGAAAATTCCTAAAAATTCGATGTTCCACAAAGTTCGTCAAAAATAGTTTTACCATCTTGGGCCCATTTTTTAAATTTTCTGCACGACTTCTATTTTGTATGAGAAATTAAAAAAAAATTAAAAATATGTATTTTGGATATTGCAAATTAAATTTTTATTAATTCAAATAAAAAAAGAGTACTGATTTTTTTTCTCAGTGTGCATTTTTTTCATATTCAACCATCAATACTCTATAACTCTTTCTAAGACACTATTTTGGTACGACTCATAGTTTTTGAGATATAAATTATCAAAGATTTCTCTTACTAAAATCGATACGCCCTTTTCAAAAGTTACGCTTGAGTCAAAAAATTCCCAATTGCTGTGAAAAACTCATATTTCCTCCAACCCAAACGGAATACACACTTTCAATCGAATCAAAAATACAAGTTTTTCAAATCCGCATTTTTAGGACGATTTCATTTGGAATTGCTGTTTAGCCTTCCTATACTCGCGTATAGGTCTGACGGACCGAGCGTCAATGAGGTGGCTGAATTAAATGACTATTAAAACTGAATGAAGATAAAGAAAAATTATTTTCTGGAGTTTTTTCACTCAATTATATCTTTTTCTTTAAATAAATACCAATAACACCTAAAAATACACAATAGCAATAATACAGAACCGCGCACAGTCCAGAGTACACAAATTACGATTTTTCGCTTGAGTATAGGAGTGTTAAAAGCTGCAAGCAAAGCTGATGCTTGAGAACAAGAGCATTGACGTCATTTAACGAATTACCAACTCTTTCTCCTCTCCATAAACAAATCTGACATTCAGATCCATATGCAGCCTCTTCGTAGTCTTGTTCAAAGATTCGTCGAAACCAACGACAATGTATAGCTTACAAAGTTTCATTGAGCCAAACATCATCATAAAGCCCATTTTATCACTCCCTAGTTATACCTTCTCGGCTTTCTGGCTGTCATGCAACATTCTTCTTAATAAAACTATGTTTCTTAGAAATACATACGAAGTGATTTGTGACACAAAACAGTTTCCAAGCACCACAAGATCTCAGCTTTGATAGTATGATTTTGGATGAATTTATCAATTGTTTTCGAGGAAGATAAATGAAGGTAATTGGTTAAGGCTGAACTGCAAATATTGATGCCAAATGCCAGTAGACCTAGAGCAGCGGTACTTAACCTTTTCGTCATAGGAGCCACAAACACGTGTTAGTCATGGTACCTCAGGCCGCAAAGAAAAGAAAAGTTAAATGAAGAAGGGTGATGTATAAGACACGACCACACTGTTAACATAGAACTACGAAATTATTGCTGGCGAGCACAAACCCTGAAGAAATTTATTAATAAAACTCTTTGATATCAAAATTTGATAGCAATGACACTCGCCGACAAATGAACGCTTACACTGAGTGAGGAGCGCGAACGCTTCGCTAAGCAATTTGAGTAGATTGTCAAATTAATTCTAAGCATCAACCTGTACTGTTGATTGCTCACTGTCTAGTGCCCTGAAAAAAAGAAAACTAAAATTCTTGAATATCTAAGTAATTTTTCAGTATCTCCTAGCAAAATTACATCTCCAACGCAGAACGAAACATCTCAGCAGACGCAGAACGGTAAAAAAAATCCGAACCGAACCTATTATATGGTGGCTGCGGAGGCGAAAGCAATGCCATCGAAACAAAATTTTAACTTCAGTTTTGCACCGAAGAACACAACTCACAACGTTGAAAAATACCTTACGTCACTTTCAACTCGAAAACAATGAAATCACAAAAGTTGAATGATCGATAGTAAAAATCACAAATCAGTAATTCACGATTTATCAGTCATCCAAGCAGCAATGCTTTTTCAAATAGTATTTCTCAAGGCCGGGTTGTTTAGTTTGATATTTCAAATTGGTATTTTTCAAGACCAGAGGCGAACAAACTGAGAAAGCTCGAGCCTTCTACAATTCAAAACAACATCATTACACCAAAAACACTCATGAAATCACAGAAGCTCTCTTCAGGCTAACGTAAATATTAAGTAGATTGTTAGTACACATCGAAAATTCTTAACCAACTCTTTAGTTTTAGTGGCTCTGAAAAGGGCCAATGGGTTTGTTTAGTACACGCAGCAGAAAATGGTTGATTCTTGTTCTCGCGAGAACACTACACGCACTCAGAACAATACACGTAACGCATTCAGTATAAATCGCGGCTTTCTTCCCGTACTGCATACAGTGCGGTTCCAGGCGATTATATATTTGTCACACATTATCGTTATCTATTTGTTAACGCATAAAATCAACAATCCGTACAATCTCCACGGAATGAAAACCGACGACACATCTCCTATTTATTATTTCTCTTCTGCTTTGATTCTGCTCTACACTATGCTTGCTTGTTGCATATTCTGAAGATGCATTCTGTGGCGAAGGAAATGTTCAACACAATAGCAAAATAGAAACTGAGATTGGACAGTGCAAACACAACATTTAGAGAACTTTCGCTGACAGCCAAAGACATGTTTTTGGGTCAATTAGTAAACAGCACTACTCATACACCTTTTATCTTTCGAATGAAGTGATTGACATACCACTTTGTACAACTGACAAAAACATGATGTGATGCAAAAATACAGAGGCACTCTTCACCAGACGGCAGGCAAATCGACGCAGTGCCCCTACCGAACAAAATTGCACCATACAATGCGATATCTATCATGCATTCTTCCTTAGGGTGGGTTTAGACTAGGGATATATTCATGTGAAGAAATATGATGAGATTTATAGAAATCGCATCAACCGTTTACACTAGCGTGAACTTCTATAATGAATATATTCATATTTTCGGTGAATTTATTCACCTAAAGTAGAACTGCATCCAACTTTAGTGATTTCTCACCAGTGAGAAATTCACAAGCGTTTACATATGCTGAATTTATTCAAGTTATATATACCTCGAATAAGTGTAGCATATTTATTCTCACCCGTTTACACCTATTTTCACGTGAATAAATCCATCTATAGCTATAGATCTCCCTAATGTAAACCCGCCATTAGAAACGAGCAAAGCCATTGTGTGTGCATCAGCATTGAGAAAGACTGCTGTTTGTTGGATGGAGCGAGGCGACTTGAATGATGAAGATGATGATGATGAAGTTTTTTTTAACTAGAGGGGCTTCTAAATTCGTCAGTTCATTTGCCTCCAGCCTTGAAAAAGACTAATTTGGTATTCTCAACTAAACACTCGGCGTTGAGAAAAGTTTTTTGAAAGTTTCGCTGTCGTCTGGTCGCTAGCTAGATGACTGATGAATTGTGAATACTGTAACTGATGTGTTATAAAATCACGAATGGTTTGTTTATATTCAATGAATAGAATACGGGGGAGGTGAGAACCGTGCTTGTTACACATACAAAATAATAACGGGCCTGGCGGGCCAATCAAAATAACCTGGTGGGCCGCAGGTTGAGTATAGCTGACCTGGAGGCAAACAACACATACTGAAAAACCTACAGTGAGTCAAACTAGGCAAATACAACTTTTTTGGAATCATTAACTTTCTAATTACTGCAATAATCAAAATTCTAATTGGCGGAATTTGATTTTTTACAGATTGGTGACGAAATTCCCTGATATTCCCTGACATTGTTTCAATTCCCTGATTTTCAAGATTTTTCAAGGTTGTCGACACCCTGGGACAATAAAGTGCACGAAAAAGATACCTCCTCTTCCTCGACGATGAGTAACTTGTTGAAAAGACCCCGCCCGAAATATTCCGCTACTACGGAAAATGGTTCAATTGATCGATCCAGCGTGTTATGGAATGCCTCATGTTGGCCACTTGATTCGCTCTGGGCCCGCAGCGTATCCATGAGCAGTATATTCGCTTTGTTACAAACCGGACAGTCCCGTTCGGTTTCCGAGTAGCCACGAATGCAGCTAAAAGTAAAGAACAAAAAAAATGTTTCCGACAAACAAACTGGATCATACACATTTTAGATTCTTACTCCTGGTGGAAAGAATGCTTGCAGAGGAAGAACAGTGCTGGCCAGGAGAGGGGCTGTTTGCATGTGTCACATATCGTGTTGCGGAACTCGACGTTGCCCTCCTGCAAGTGCTTGATATGTTTCTTGATTGAAACCGAATTCTCGCTGAACTCAAGGGTAAGCTCCTCGTCGTGATGGGTCGATTCTTGCTCCTTTTGGAACACCTGCATGAAATAGTCCCGAACCGAGAGCAAAGTAGGTCCATTTTCCACCGCCAAACAGTTGAGGATCTGCAGAGGTGCTTGCAGCTTTTCTTGTGCTACAGTAAAAATAATTTGAAGACTTGTTGGAAGACTGACATTTCAAACAACCAACGGTAACTCACCAATAACTTGCAGAACTTGGGATAGCAGCTTAGGAGGGGCATGTCCATCATTCTTCAATCCGTTCAGCGCCAGTAGCCACAGGGTTGGATCATTCAGGCCGAGTTTCCTGCAGCACGCAAGCAAATTTTCGTAGTCCTTGTTCCTCAAATAGTGTCTCACTATCAAATGGTACAACTTATCCTCTTCGTACAAGTACATAACGCCAGGCCAAAACTGGTAGACCCGACACTGTATCAGCACGTGGTTCTTATCGTAGCGGTCGGCGTCATTCTTCAGTACATCGAGCAATTTTTGTTCGATAAGCGGTTCTTCCTGCCAGCAGTAAAGATAGTGTTCGATCAGACTGTTGTAAACGGATTTACTACAAGACGGAAGGTTTTCAATCAAATGTTCCAGAAAATCTACCAACAGTTCATTGTTGGAGAATAGATGAATGAAATCTTCTGGATTGCCTCGATCACCGTTGAACTCATTTTCGAGCAAATTTTGCAGCCCTTCCCCAAAGTGATTATCTAAGGCACTGGTACCCAAATCAGTCCGGACATAATCAGTGCAAAGCTTCTTCAACAAATGAATTGATTGTTCTGGACAATGTTGCATCAATAGTGCTCCATATTTTTTCACGTTTCTTTCCGCTTCAGGAAATTCCAACTGAAGAATGTAGCTCAGAGCGTCCTCGTAGCGACGAAGATCTTCCGTAAGAATACTGAGACACAGATCGTGCTTTCCGTGCTTTCTGGCTAGAGATAGAGCCTGCTCGATCGATGCGTTTCGACAAACCTTAATCGCAACATCAACGTCGAACAGATTGAGTTTGTTTTCGTTCTCCAGAAATTTTTTCAACTCTTCTGTTCTATCCAATCTAGTGAAACAATTCAGCAGTAATGTTGTGTGATCAGCTGATGCTCTGCCCGATTTGTGAATCGCTTGCAGATAATCGGTCAAATAGTGAATGTGACGAGCATCTAAAAATCTTCTTATCACATAAGACGGCTCGAGGAATCCTATGGTTTTGATGTACTGTTCGACGGATCCCGAAAAATCTCCTTTGCTGTAAAGGTGATCTCCGTACTGTTTGAAAATACCGGCCAATCCATCCGCGTCGTATTGATTACTCTTCGCAATTCTCACAGCAATATCATACAAATTCTTCTTGAATAGCATGTTCAGCTTGCTTTGCAGATCTTTCTCGTCCAGATGGAGGACTTGTTTACTCTCAGTCAAGATATAGCACGATCCAAACTCAGTCAGAATAGCTGCTACCTCTTCAATAGGACAAGTGAAAACGATAAATTTGTTCTGAATGTCAATAACCGTCAACACAAACCCTCCCGCATTCGCTCCGCTAATTCGAGTATTCTTCGACACAATTAGAAGATGAGATCGAAACCACTGGAGTAATATTTTCTTACCCTGTAACGCATAACAGGGACCTCTGCCATCGGAAGTGTAACAATACACCGCGTCATCCCTGCCGACCATAAAGTGGCCCTCATTATGGCCCGATTGCAACGCGCAGCAACCAACCGGAGAGTTGCTAATGTCAAGGTTAATACGGTATTCCTTATCTCGGCTTTGAAGATTGAACAAATACACGCCAGAATCAGAGCAGACAAACATTTGGGTAATCTGAAATGCATAGTTTTTTAACAAAACCCCCATCAACTATCTTTTGATCATCCTACTTTGTTAAAATGTTTGAACGCAATTCCCGAAATGGAAGTCGATCCAGCGGAAAGTTGTTTCAACGTTTTCGAACGATCCTTACTGATATCGCCCCGATAAAGCGATATACTGCCCTTTGCAAAGCCTATCGCCATGAATTGGCCACCCTCGGAAACGGCAAGCGCGCTGGGCACCGAAACCATCGTCCTAACGGTGCGTAAGCATTGCGCTCCTGCCATTGCTGACACCTTCGCAAGGTTCCATACCTTGAACGAGGGCCCGTTGATGTCTTCTCCCACCGTCACCAGCAAATTGTTTTGTTTCGAAACATCGCACAAAAGGATCGAGCCTTCGTGACCCTTGAAACTGATCGGCTCCCAGGATCGACTGAAGGCATGTATCGTTCCCTCGGAGTCACATATAACAATCTGGCTGTTTCCACTTGCGGTGGCTGTTATGTGAGCCCCCTGCAATGTCTCCGCCAACCGGTCCTGGTCTATACCCTTTCGCACATCGAAAAAATTAAACTTACGCCACTGCAAGGTAAAACTAAATGTAATTAACATGCCATCATAACAGACAGAAATTCTACATATTCACCTCGAAGATCGCCATTCGAAAGGCTTTTTAATAGTTTAAATCAATGAGAAATATTCTTTTAACTCAATGACTAGACTATACCGAAATAGTTGCTCCCAATTTTCGTCTTATCAAATCTGTCAAAATCTTGCCTTCCTTTAAAAAAAAACAATAACAAAAAGGAATAACCCACTGCAAAAAGTAGTGCAACAATTGTACCCCAGTGTTAATATCGTTTTGACTCATATTCCGGACAGATTGAAGTGCCGAACATTTATTTTGAAATGTAAGGCCATCTACACACTAGGCAACCTATGTTGGAAACAAACTTAACGAAAGTCACAAAAAAGTTGAGAGCATGTGTAATCAAATGGAAGCATACACACTAGACAACTGCCAACTTAGGTTGAATCAACTTTTTCGATTCAACATAGCATGTCGAGTCACGCGCCATGTCTGTCGACAACCTTTTCGTTAAATTTTTTACGTATTGATTTCTGCGTTCATTGAGTTTCAATATTTGTCAGGTGTAATACAAAACAGTGTTTACAAAATTGGCGCAGTTATTTTTGTAAATGAACAAGATGTAAGTATTTTGCTGCTTTGATATATTTAATATAATCAGATATCGAAATTCTCGCTCGGCTGCGCGATAAATATTCATTCAATCAATCTAGTCTTCGATGAACCGTGTATTGTTGATGTTTTCGTCTCTTCCTTTTTACCGAAAATTCTTTTTCAGAGAGAAAGAGATGTCGAAAATCTCTATCCCGGAAGTTCAACAAGAATGCTTTTTCGTCTCTCATTTGGTACTGAAAATATGGAGCGAAAAATCAAAGCTAACTTTACCAACATTAGTCTTAAAGAGCAGCGTCCAAACGATCTGCATTTGGACAGCGTGTGAATTGTACAAATAATAATCTATCTCATGTTCACTTCACGATGAAACCCAATATTGCCGCATGTTTTCAGCTGTACTGAAGAAGTGAAAAACCATTATCGGCATCAAGGAGTCACTGAAAACGAAACCATTTTTCGGCAATCATAACTCACCGAAAAATAAAAATCGGCTTTGCGTTTCTCGCGAGAATCGAAGTGAGCGTATAATATTCTCTCGCCTCTTATATTTTCAGCTATGTTTCTCTGTGGGTAAAAATGGATGTTTTTCGTCTCAAATCGGTGAGCATTTCGATCTCTGAATATAATACATATTCACTCGAAAAAATGGAAAAAATGGAAATATATGGGCCCCAAGACCCGTACAGTAAAGTAGATTTTTCAAACCCATTATTCATATTTTGCTCTTTAAATGATTTTCTTTGGCAGTTAAATAAATGGCATCTCTGCCAGCGATGAGGCAGATTATGATGACGGATGAAAACTTAACAATTTTATCACTTTTGAATTGCCTCAATGTGTAAAGATGAGTTGGAGATCCGGTTGACATCGCCAACATAAATCGGGCGATAGAAGGTAATCCAAGATCCCCACGGTAGTGACCACCTGCCAATAATTTTATCGATCGCCAATGAATCAGGTTCTCGTGAGTCAGTCGATATTGCGTATGACCTCACGAAAAATATTGACTGGAGAAAATTTGCAGAAATAATATCTGAAGCACTTGTTTCAATGCATGAACTTCCTCCACTCGAAGAGTATAATTTTATATCGAGTTTGATTTACGAAAGCGCACTTCAAGCACAAAAGAAACGTGTTCCTGCTACCACTTTACGACGTCGTCCTCCATCACTTTGGTGGGACAAGGAGTGTTCAAAGGTCTACCTTGAAAAATCATCCGCTTTCAAAAAATTCCGGAAAACTGGACTAGTGGAATGGTTTCGAAAGCACCAAGCTCTAGAAGCCAAACTAAAAGGTCTGATTAAAGCATAAAAACGTGGATATTGGCGAAAGTTCGTCAATGGTTTGTCAAGGGAGACCGCTATGAGCACTCTTTGGAATACGGGTAGGAGAATGCGTGACTGGAACCATACAAATGAAAGTGAGGAATACTCTGACCGTTGGATTTTCAAATTTGCAAGAAAGGTTTGTCCCGATTCCGTTCCTGCACAAAGCGTCGTACGCGACATTCCACTCCAATGCGACTATGAGAATTTTTCGATGGTGGAATTCTCAATTGCCCTCCTCTCATGTAACAATTCAGCTCCGGGGTCGGACAAGATTAGATTCAACTTGTTGAAGAATCTTCCCGACTTGGCAAAACAGCGTTTGCTGAACTTGTTCAACAAGTTTCTGGAGCTGAATATTGTCCCGCATGACTGGAGACAAGTGAGAGTGATAGCCATACGGAAACCCAACAAGCCGGCTTGCGATCACAACTCGTATAGGCCGATTGCAATGTTATCTTGTATTCGTAAATTGTTAGAGAAAATGATTCTACTTCGTTTGGACAAGTGGGTTTTTTTTTTTTAATTCGTTTATTTTTACAGGCTCAGTTACTTAAGTTTAAAGGAGCCGAATTCTTAAATATAATTTTAAAACTATATATATATAAACAATTTTCTTACATCTATGGTTAGTAAGGTGGAAAACCGATTACTCGCGGTGTACTCGAGTTTAGGAGGGTGACATATTTTTAGGAGAAGGATGGGATATAAGGAAATTGTAACAATGTTGATGAACACTAAATTTACAAATCTATTCGTATATCTATAGTGTATTTACATTTCAACTTATTCTACTATTTATAGCAAGGGGACGAATTACCCGCAAAGGAAGGAAAGGAGGGTATAAGGATGTAGGGGCAATCACACACGAAGATCTATAGCTTTAAGGAAAACATATATATGGGACATGTAATCAAGGTCTAACCGAGCCAACACATCTCTCACCGGCACATTGGGATGTCTTCCTCGGGTCCGAAGGGAGTTTTTTAAATTCGATCTGGCGACCAGATACACCTCGCACGACCAAACAATGTGCTCGATGTCGTGATAACCTTGGCCACAAACGCAGAGATTGCTGCTGGCAAGATTGAAACGAAAGAGTAGTGCATCTAACGAACAGTGATTGGACATGAGTCGGGAGAAGGTGCGAATAAAGTCCCGACTCAAGTCCAGACTTTTGAACCACGGTTTGAGGCTAACCTTAGGGATAATCGAGTGAAACCACCGGCCCAATTCATCTTCATTCCACTTGCGTTGCCAGTTAGCGATGGTATTTTTGCGGACTAAAGAATAAAATTCATTGAAGACGATTTGACGCTGATAAATATCGCCTTCAATTGCACCTACCTTTGCTAATGAGTCAGCCCTCTCATTACCCGGAATGGAGCAATGTGAAGGGACCCAGATAAAGGTAATGACATAACAGCGTCTGGATAAAGCACTCAAAATTTCTCGTATTCTCTCAAGGAAGTACGGCGAGTGCTTTTCCGGCCTCACTGAACGGATAGCTTCGACAGAGCTAAGACTATCCGTTACAATGTAATAGTGTTCAACAGGTCGTGAGGCGACGCTGTCCAGCGCCCAATGAATTGCTGCCAATTCAGCAATATACACTGAGCAAGGATTCTGAAGACTGTGTGAGGTGCTAAAAAATTCGTTGAACACTCCAAATCCTGTGGACTCGTTTATAGTGGACCCATCAGTAAAGTACATATTATCACAATTGATACCCCCATACTTTTCATCAAAGATCGTTGGAGCGATCCTCGATCGTTGGTAATCTGAATATCCATGGATATCTTGCTTCATGGACAGATCAAAATGCACAGAGGAATTGATGTAGTCAGGGAAACAAACACGGTTGGGAATATACGAAGAAGGATCAACCTGCATGGAGATGAATTCATTATATGAACTCATGAATCCGGAGTGAAAATTTAGCTCGATCAGCTGCTCAAAATTTCCGATCACCAATGGGTTCATGACCTTACACCGGATGAAGAACCGAAGAGATAATAAATTGAAGCGATCTTTTAGTGGGAGTAGGCCTGCCAAAACCTCGAGACTCATGGTATGCGTTGAGGGCATACATCCCAACGCGATACGGAGACAAAGATACTGAATTCGCTCGAGTTTAATGAGGTGTGTTTTGGCAGCTGATTGAAAACAGAAACTGCCATACTCCATCACTGAGAGAATAGTTGTTCGATACAACATTATAAGATCTTCTGGGTGGGCTCCCCACCAGGTGCCGGTAATTGTACGGAGAAAGTTTATTCTTTGTTGGCATTTTTTACTCATATACCTAATATGGGCCCCCCAAGTACATTTGGAGTCGAACCAGACCCCAAGATACTTGAATGACATAGCATGAGTGATCGGTTTACCCAAAAGTTGAAGCTTTGGTTTTGCTGGTCTATGCTTCCTAGAAAAAACCACCATCTCTGTTTTCTCCGTGGAGAATTCGATCCCTAGCCCAATGGCCCAGGTTGAAAAATTGTTCAAAGTATCTTGTAAGGGTCCTTGCAGGTCGGATTCGTCTGATCCTACGACAGACACCACTCCATCATCTGCAAGTTGTCTTAGGCTGCAATTTTGTGTAAGGCAATTGTCGATGTCGCTTACATAGAAGTTGTACAAAAGGGGGCTTAAACATGAGCCCTGGGGGAGGCCCATGTAAGAGACCCGACTTACTGCCGAATCTCCGTGAGAAAAGTTCAAATGTTTCTCACAAAGCAAGTTATATAACATATTATTCAATAGAGGCGGCAGACCCCGAGAGTGTAATTTGTCCGACAAAACCTCTATTGAAACAGAATCGACGGCCCCCTTTATGTCCAAGAATACTGAAGCCATTTGTTTTTTTTCGGCGTAAGCCATTTGAATTTCTGAAGAAAGCAACGCAAGACAATCATTCGTCCCCTTGCCCCTGCGGAACCCATATTGTGTATCTGAGAGTAGGCCATTCGTTTCAACCCATCGATCAAGGCGAAACAAGATCATTTTCTCCAACAATTTCCGTATACAAGACAGCATTGCTATTGGGCGGTACGAATTGAAGTCGGACGCGGGTTTTCCGGGTTTTTGAATAGCTATAACTCGTACTTGTCTCCAATCATCTGGAACAATATTATTCTCCAGAAACCGATTGAATAAATTCAACAAGCGATGTTTCGCCACATCAGGGAGGTTTTTCAGCAAGTTGAACTTAATTCTATCCGATCCCGGAGCAGAATTGTTACATGAGAGCAGAGCAAGAGAGAATTCTACCATCGAAAACTCGGAATCAAGATCGCACCTACCTTGTGGTATATCTCGAACAATTTTTTGCACAGGAGCGGAATCAGGACAAACCTTCCGTGCAAAATTAAAAATCCATCGATGTGAATATTCTTCGCTTTCATTCGTTGAAGAGCGATTTCTCATGTTTCGAGCCACTTTCCATAATTTTTTCATTGACGTTTCTCGTGACAAACCTTCCACGAAATTTCGCCAATAAGCACGTTTTTTCCCTTTGATTAAGTTTTTAAATTGATCTTCAAGGGCTAAATACGTTTGAAAATTTTCAGGGGTTCCACGTTTCCGAACAGCTTTAAATGCATTCGATTTTTCTACATAAAGCTTGGAACATTGGCTATCCCACCATAGATTGGGAGGCCTTCGGGAAATGGTGGAACCTGGGATGGGTTTCGTTTGAGCGCGAACCGCGCTGTCATAGATCAAACGAGAAAGGAAGTTATACTCCTCCAATGGAGGTAAACCATCTCTGGAATTGATGGCTAGAGCAATCGCGTCCGTATATTTTTTCCAGTCAATGTGTCTTGTGAGGTCATATGCCATGTTTATAGATTCAGAGGAATTCGACCCAATGGTGATGGAAATTTTGATTGGCAAGTGATCACTACCGTGGGGGTTCTGGATTACATTCCACTTGCAATCTAACGATAGTGAATTCGAGCAAAGCGAGAGGTCAAGAGCACTTGGGTTAGCAGGAGGTTTAGGTACACGTGTTGTTTCCCCAGTGTTCAAAACGGTCATATTGAAGCTGTTACAAAGGTCATATATCAACAATGAACGATTGTCGTCGTACTGTTCCCCCCAGGCAGTTCCGTGAGAGTTGAAGTCTCCCAAGATCAATCGTGGCTCAGGAAGGAGTGAGCACATGTCATCAAGTTGTTTGCGGCTAACCGCAGCTCTCGGAGGCCAATACAAGCTGACAATACAGAGGTCTTTGCCTCTGATGTTTGCATGACAAGCAACAGCTTCGATCCCTCCAATAGGTGGAAGGTCAATTCTAAAAAATGAGTGGCACTTATTGATCCCCAAAAGCACCCCTCCGTATCTATCATCACGGTCCAAGCGTATAATATTAAAATCGTGGAAAGAGATATCATCTCG
This sequence comes from Toxorhynchites rutilus septentrionalis, assembly GCF_029784135.1. Classification (NCBI taxonomy): domain Eukaryota; kingdom Metazoa; phylum Arthropoda; class Insecta; order Diptera; family Culicidae; genus Toxorhynchites; species Toxorhynchites rutilus. The sequence continues at coordinate 291,889,911 of NC_073746.1, forward strand.
CGAAGAAAGCCAAGTTTCGGACAGAGCAAAAACATCACAATTGAAGTTATGAATTAAAAATTTGAATGTATCCAATTTAGGGACTACGACAATTCCACTGTAAAACAGTGGTATCTCCGACCTCTCTATTTGAATTAGACATCAAGAGAGATAATCATTGCAAGGAGGGGCCATGTTTGCATCAATTGTTGCAAAATTGTCTTTAATACTGGAAGCATTGAGATGACAAGGGTTCTGATGGAGTCGGAAACATTAAAACACGTGAAGATTTGATCCAAAAGGTCAGACAACTTTATAAATCCCGATTGGGAAGTTGAGCTTGACGGCGAAACAGGGACAGTTGGGGTTTTTGATGTCCCCTCGAGTGCTGGGTCGTTCGAAGATGAAATATTCCCACGGAAGCCAGGAGGAACCTGGTTTTGTTTGTCCGCTGCACTCGATTTTTTAGGCAAGCTAACAGAGGATATAACCGTGGGGACTTGTTCTTGAACTTTGGGAGTGGTCACATGTTTGCGCCGGGGATTCCCTTTGAAAATAAACGGTGTGCCCCCGCTAGCTGCGTCCGCTTCCATTTCATCAACTGGCAACGTGGAAAAGGTATTGTGTGTTGAGATTGGTTGTGCTTGTTGTTGGGTCAGTGGCGAAGCGCCCTTCAAAATTTCCGCAAATGTGCGCTTCGAGCGTTCCTTTAAAGAGCGCTTCTGTTTCTCCCAGCGACTCTTGTAATTTTCACAAACTGAGAGCTCGTGTGGGGATCCCCCGCAATATGGACATTTATGCTCAGTCGCACTGCAGGATTTCCCCTCATGTTGCTCTCCGCAAGTGGCACAGCGCTCCTTGTTGGCACAATAATCCGAAGTGTGACCAACTGACTTGCATTTGTTGCAAGTCATGGGCTTTGGCACGAAGAGTCGCACAGGTAGTCTCAATTTGTCCACCATAACGTAGTCAGGGAGGGCGGCACCAGCAAAGGTGACTCGAAACGAGTCGGACGGCGTAAATTTAGTTTGGTCCCCATCATGGGAAAGTTTCCCGAGTTGGCGACAGTCCAAGATTTTCACTTCCATTGAGGGGAGCTTCTTGAACTTGCCTTTTCCTTCTGCTTTTATTTGTTCGCTCGTCAGACCCGTTTCAGTTATCACCCCCTCAATTTCTACGTTATGGGAGGGTATAAATGTTCGATATTCGAGAGTGAAATGTTGATCAGCAACAATCTCGTTTGCGTGTTTCCGTTCATTCACGACAACTCGCAATTTGTTCGGTCTAACCCTGAGAATTTCAGATACAGAAGTGTATCTGGCCAGATCTTTCATGATCTGAATCACGTTAAGGTTTTTTCCTTTCGGTTTTGGCCGGAGGAAAACAACCCAAGGGCCAGTTCCAGGTGCATCTTCTGGATAAACTCTGACACGTGGAGCGGAGACAACAGAGGGGGAAGACGAGGACGAGGACGAGGAAGAGGACGAGGATGAGGATGAGGACGAGGACAAGGATTGGGTTGGATCGGAAGCATCAGAAGGGGGAAGCGAAATCGATGATGGGAGAGGGGGAGTGGAAGTAACAGTGGGTTGAGAAGGGAGGCTTGCAATTTTATTAGAGGGGGGCTTGGTAGGATGAGCGGATTCGTCCCCAGAAGAATTATCTTCCTTATGAGGGACTCGTTTATGTTTTTTCCCAGATCTTGTATGAGATTCATTATCGGAGATCTCCATCTCTGGAGATCCTCCACTATTCTCCATTTTACAAACATTTCTGTCCTATTTCTAAATTATTATTGATTTTAACAATAATCTTAACAAAAAATAGCAAAAAAAAAATTATGATAATAATATTAAACAATGAACAAATGAATTGAATAATAATATTAATAATAAATATGTGTACCTTAATCTAAGTGGTGCGGACTCAATCCACTTCATTTTCAAGCAAATTCATGCATTTTTTCAAGCGATTTCTTGCAATAAATTCTCAGACCACCAGAGATGCCAGATTTACATATATGTTTGTAAATTTACAGACATATCTGTAAAATACTTTTGACATGGGGCTATGTCTTTGATTTTTATATAGGGGGTTCACTCTACAAAAAATATAATGATTCATTAAGTGTTTTCAAATGCATAATACTCAAAATCGTTATTGTGACATATATTGTGTTATATACCATTAAACAGGAAATTTATCCAGTATTTTATTGCTTGAAATAAACAAATATAGCAAAACAATTTGACTATTAAAATGGTTATGTTTTTTCGATTGCACTAACCACTCGCTTTCCTCCCCGACGGCTACATTCGGGCGTTAGCTCACAATGTGAGTCGGGCGTATCACAAGCTATTCTCCATTTTCGAACAAACAGGCATTTATTGTTGGCAGAATCAATGAAAGTATAATCTTGGAAGATAGTTTTACTCTATTATCCTCAAAGTTCAATCAATTCGGGCTCAATTAACGTCTTTATCGTGTAGGTCTTGCTACTAACAATTTATGTGATTGTGGTCAAGGATTTCATAATATCGAGCATGTTGTTTGGTTACGTAAAAAATACAATAAATGAATTTAACTGGCTGATGATTCAGAAATTCGAAAGGGTACACTCACGCATATCAGATTATAACATCTTGAGTAGTCGCGATCGTAATATTATGTTCTCTATATATGTCTTCCTTAGAAGCTCGAATGCACTTGCCCATTCTCCTTTCCCTTTTCTATACTTAAGCAGAACTCAGCATCCAATGAGATCAGTTCACTACAGCAACTACACGAACTTCCCAAGAGAGCACCCAATAGGATACTCAATATACATCACCTGGCCATAATGTTATTACAACCCCCTACAAATAATGGTAACGTGACAACGAAGGAGTAAATGCTATTATTATCCTTAACACATTTTTGTAGTCATAGATTTACTTGGATTAGGCTTATATTTATGAAGATCTTAACTATTTAGACTTGTGTTTAAAAATGATAAATGATGATGTGCACATTATTGAATTGAATGTGGTTTTGGATTCTACCACGTTATCTCATCTAATCCGTAAAGGATACAAGTTCAGTTTCAGGGCTTCCATTTGGTGTATCCAAATAGAAAAAAATACAAATTTTGAACAATAAAAAAATCAATTCAAATGCAATTACTACACACAAACACAGGCCTATGTCAAGATCCCGTCCGTGCCCCTAGGCTCAGACCCATCAATGTTTTATTTTTGTTGCAGACTTTTTGGATATAACAATATTTCACAGGTTTCTGAAAAATGAGAGGCTCTACCCAGCAAACATTAAATCGTATAATTATGCACGTGCCAAGTCTTACAAGAAATCCGAATAAATCATAATCGCATATAATATCAATCGAAGTATGCATCGTGTATATTTGAAATCGCATAAAATGTAAAAACTCGATTTCATATACCATTATCAAATTAAGTCGCAATTCGCAACATCAATTTTATGATGTACATTGTCGTAAAATATATTTAATCCGCATCATATGCGTATATTACACTGATGCAGTTTGTGTGTCGTATAAGCGTATAATTTAAATCGATTCAGTACTGTAGTAAATCGTGTTGCATGCTGAAGAAAATCATGAAACAGTAAATCATATTAGATCCTAAGAAAGAACATTTTACATCATATTGAAATGTCAATGAAATGCTGATACACTCGAAAGTTTTAACCGCTGTTGAATTAAATTTCAGATAGCCGCGCGATACAGCTGGTGGATGATAATTCAGACGACCGGAGTTCGAACCCACATCGGAGCAGTTTTCACCAAACATCAATCTGTGCCATTTTAAACATTCATATTCTACTCCCAACACAAGTCAATCAAATAATTATTTCTACAAACATAAATACTCATATATAAAAATGGCGATTTGTGAGGCTATAATAAACATTTCACGAAAATATTTTGGGCCATTTGTTTTTGTTTCTATGTCTTTAATAAATCGTATATGAGTATGGCAAAAGTCGTATTTGGTGCTTTGACAATTCATGAATATATTCATACTAGATGGCAATTCAATTTCAACATAATCGCTATTATAGCCGGTCAAAGTTGCATATTCATCCAAACAAATTCGGTGAGCATTTGTCATGTATGTATATGGCCTCCACTTTTGCATGCATATGCCAACCAAATTTTAGGGCATATGATGTTATATATACGCTTGTTATGCGATTTAATGTTTGCTAGGTATTCATCAAATCACAATATTTTACTCACTGTATGACATTTTTCATAGTTTTAATACATAAAAAGTTTTTATATTCAGTTTATATCAATACACATGACGTTAGTCCTATTTTTTGAGTCATTCATTATCATTTTGCCGCCCGGCGTAACGACAGTGGTTATGTGCTCAAAATAGGTCGCACCGCAGTGATGTCGTGAGCATAGCATCGCTCAGTGGCCGATGACAGTACTTCGTATCTTTTGCATTCTGTTGGTGTTTTGTTCGGTAACAATAGCCTGTACACGTCCTTGTACACAAACCAAGTAAACCGAATTAGCGCTGCCGGCGCCCAGCAAATCATTTTCTAGCAAATATGCGGATGGCACATGTTGCTAATTTCCTTAAAAATGACTCTCCTAGAGGGGTATCTTTTGAGCAAACGACAATGAGTTGATTCTCAAAGCCCTAACTGAACATCTTTGAGAAATATTAAGATTGACTACATCCAAGCGATAACGGAGACCGTTTCTTCCCAGTCCTTAAGCATCCCTTCAACCTCGCACTGTTAGCCTATATATATCTATATAAATAAAAATGGAGGCCAAATCTATTCGTAAGCGGAAAACCCGAAAAAGGGATGGTTCGATTTTAGCCTTTATTTTTTTGTATTCATCTCTTCCCGTAGATCAATATAGTGGAGAGCAAAATCGGAAAATTTTCGGAAAACTCTGAAGGAATGTCGGAAAATTGAATTCCCATATGACCGAAAATTACAGCGTGATAAGCGTTGTTAGTCCATTCGATATTTGCGCTAGCGAAGTTGATCTTTGTTCAAAAGTGGAAATGGTTTTTCAGGCAAAACAACGAATTCCCATATCTTCTATCTATCCATATATCTATATAAATAAAAATGGAAGGCCAAGTGTGTTGTTAATCGCAAATTCCGATTAAGGAAAGGTCCCTTTTGAGTCGTCCCGACATTTTGTTGTATTTGTTGTATTCTGCCCATAGAACAATGCTATGATAAGAAAAAGTTTAGGAATTCGTTTTAACGAATTCATATCAAAACAATAATGTTGTGTGGGACGAAGTTAGCCGGGTCAGCTAGTATATATACAGCCATTCCATGTCAAATCGATAAAGTGGTTCTCAATGGGAAACATGATTTTTCGGACCACCGGTTAACTTTGAAAAACTATATCTCAAAAATGAAAAAATACTGTCTGGGAAACCGAAATATGTCATGTAAAACATCCTCAGCTTTCTAGAAAAATATGAAAAAATATAGAACCCTCTAGTCCAAAGCCACGAAAACAGTAAAAAACAACTACAATCGATCATTACGAAAATAAAATCCATTTTTTTGCGAGTTCAATATTTTTTTAATAAAGAGCTAGCTAATTGGCTTCAATTAGATGTGTCGATAATCGGTTCAGTGGGGAAAAACAAAAGATTTTTCGGACCACCCTAAAATGGAAATGGTCATCCTAACGAAAAAATTAAAAAATACGGGTCTAATATTTTGCGATAAAGAACAAAACTACCACTTTTCATCATAATCTGAGAACCACTATATCGATTTGACATGGAATGGCTGTATATATGCAAAATACACATATACAAAGTATACAAGAATATACAAAAAATAATCTTACGTGCATTGCGATGTACAAAGTATTAATGAATCTGTGAGAATCAACGTTAAGAGACATTTCTACAGATCCGTAACTTTAACAGACATTTCCACATTTTTAACAGACTTTCACATATTTTTACAGATATTTTTTTAAAAATCATCTGGCAACTCTTCGTTCCACTTTTCATCGAATGTTTTCAAAACGCAGGAGTAAACATTTACGTGACTGTGACTTCGTTTGTTTTTATTTCGTTCGGAAAAATATTATATCTGGGAAAGTGGACATTAAAAATGCGTTACTCAGTGAAGGCTGCCTGAATACGAGTGAAACGTTTTTACAAACGCGTTCAGAAACGTTTTTACAGACGCGCTGGGTCGATTTTTGCGGAGATGACAAACTAGTTCCGAATAATGGTTCCTGTATCTGTGGAGTAAGTACGATATTTGCCTTTCATACATATTTTCAGGATTATTTTGATACAAATACATCGTTACATTTCAACCGGAAAGGAAACCTCGTGAGAAACCGTAATGCCTTCTCCACTATTAAGCCGGTAGTTGACTCAGAAGATTAAGTCCATCATCAACACGAAGCGCAGATTGCTTCACCGTTACATTAATCACCAGCACTAGCGGATCATAATTACGTGGATTTCATTTGGCCAGCTTCATTAGCAAAGCTGTTTTCACCGACGTTAGAAAAAAAAACGTCCCCAAAACATTTCACTATTGATATGTATGTATGTATCAAAACTCGCCAATGTCGAATTTGGCTCCCACATTAAAATCTTGGAGTGAACTAAGCGTTATTCGTAGGTTATGATATTATGTCAAGTTCTGATGCCTTGCAATATGAGATGCTCTTTCAGAAATGCAATGGTCGATTAAACAATTGACGGAAAAATGTAATTCGTTCATCTTAAAAGTTTAATTATTTTTGCCTTTGATAACAATACCTTTTTTATAGTGTTGATTATCATAAGAAAAATAACACTCCTGATCGTTGGATCTTTTTTGACATTTCAATTGGATCTTTTTTGACAGCCGTTTTGATTCAGTCCGCACTACCTAGACCTTAATATATAAGTTGTTCCAATAATGCGCTCTACTGCCCTAATCAGGGAGAAACAGCTACGCGCTACGGAGACAACACAATAGCGCAAGAATAGCTTACGCAGCCACGTGATGATGAATCCCGTTTGCGACAGTCACGCGACGGCGATCCCGTTATGCCGAATCAGTTCAACAGCCGCAATCCGGCTCGCTGCAAGAGCGCTGCTTCCTTTATTCCTTCGTTTCACTTCACAAAAGGTCAGGTCGAAAGCGGACAGCAATGACCTTCACTCGAACACGATTCACTCGTACCAATAGCACAATAGCAAAAGTGGCAACGCACAATACCGACACTGAACTTTACTCGTCAAGAGTTGGATAGCGAATGGACAAGTGGGTTGAAGCGAACAATTTGTTGTCAAATACGCAGTTTGGCTTCCGCCGAGGTAAAGGGACAAATGATTGTCTCGCGCTGCTATCTTCTGAAATCCAAATCGCATTTGCTCGCAAAGAACAAATGGCTTCCGTTTTTCTCGATATCAAAGGGGCATTTGATTCAGTTTCCATGGAAATTCTCTCAGAGAAACTTCATAATCGTGGACTTTCACCAATTCTGAATAATTTCCTGTACAATTTACTGTCAGAAAAGCACATGTTTTTCAATCATGGCAGCTTGAAATCTTCTCGATACAGTTTTATGGGCCTACCACAAGGCTCCTGCCTAAGCCCCCTCTTGTACAGTTTTTACGTCAATGATATAGATGATTGTCTAACTAGAGACTGCACGCTGAGACAACTTGCAGACGATGGAGTTATTTCCATCACGGGTACTAATCCCGCCGTTCTGCAAAAATCCTTGCAAGATACCCTGAACAATCTGTTCACGTGGGCTCTCAAGCTGGGTATCGAATTCTCTACGGAGAAAACCGAAATGGTCGTTTTTTCTAGGAAGCACGAACCCGCCCAATTCCAGCTTCACCTATCCGGCAAAACGATCAAGCACTCGATGTTTTTCAAATACCTTGGAGTATATTTTGACTCTAAATGTACCTGGGGAATACACATTGCGTATTTGAAACAGAAATACCAGCAAAGAATCAATTTTCTCCAAACAATAACCGGAACATGGTGGGGTGCCCATCCAGGAGACCTCATTCAGTTGTACAAAACAACGATATTATCAGTGTTAGAATATGGCAGTTTTTGCTTCCGATCAGCTGCCAGGATTCATATTCTCAAGCTGGAGAGAATACAATATCGTTGCTTGCGTATAGCAATGGGGTGTTTGCATTCGACACATACGATGAGTCTCGAAGTTTTGGCAGGAGTACCCCCGCTTACTCTTCGGTTCACAGAATTATCCTACAGATTTCTCATCCGTTGCAAGATCATGAATCGACCACTTTTTTATTTTTTCAGACAGTCTCAGCTCATTAGAGGCAATCCGCTCAATGAAGGTTGATAAACGCTCATCTTATTTCCTAACAAGAATAAGACAACTATTGAGTGTTTTGGTCGAAAAATTATTCAAGATTACCTTAGCATGGGTTCCCTCTCATTGCTCGATTCCGGGGAATAAGAAAGCGGACTCACTAGCTAAGGTGGGCGCTTTAGAAGGCACTCTTTTTGAAAGGCAAATTGCTTATAATGAATTTTTCCACATTCCTCGTCAATATACGCTCGTAAGTTGGCAGCGCATGTGGAGTGAAGATGAGTTCGGTCGTTGGTTACACACGATTATCCCTAAGGTCTCGACGAGTGCATGGTTCAAGAGATTGAATGTGGGTCGTGATTTCATTCGCGTGATATCTCGGCTTATGTCCAATCACTACAACCTAAACGCGCATCTCTATCGCATTGGGCTCGCAGTAAACAATCTTTGTGATTGTGGCGATGGCTACCACGACATCGAGCATGTTGTCTGGTCGTGTATCCGGTTCCATGCTGCTCGCTCTCAGCTCTCTAGAGCACTGAGAGCTCAAGGCAGACAATCGGATATCCCCGTCCGGGATATCTTAGGTAGCCGTGAACCTGATCGTCTGCTTCATCTATACCTGTTCCTCAGAAACGCCGATGTCAACGTTTAATGATGTTTCCTTCGTTGTGTCCCCGTTTCATATCCCTCCTATCCGATCGATAAACTTTTACTTAGTCGCGGCAATACATACACACACTCTTTACAGACACACGGGCCAAAGGTTGTGCAGTCCACTGATCATTCAACAAGAGCCAAAGGTTGTACCGCTCATGACAACTCTACACGAACTGATGATTGCGCCGGCTAGAGACCATTCTATCCTGGATTCCTCGAGTCGAGAAAGACACACCACGCTAGATATGAGGTACAGACTAGGGGGGCGTTGCTGATTAATGGTCAGCTGCATCCCAATAGGAAGTATCCCGTGTCGGGCACACGTACAGAGCATTGGAGACAGCAACATCCCAATTACGAAAACACTTGCAATACTAACCTCGAGCCAACCGCGAGTAATCGGTTACATATTACTAACATAGATAATAAGAAAAATTGTATTGAACTCCCGGCCTCGTGAGGCTAACGCCATATGAGCCTTTATAAAAATATATATTTTGGAAAAAAAAATAAAATAAAAAATAAATCGGGTTACGGTTGCCTAATGTGTAGAAGGCCTAAATGTACTGAGCTTTAATGTTAGAAATCGTCGAATAATTAATAACCTGGATTTCTATGGGTTCAGCCTTTTGTTTAACACCATTTATGGGTATCGATACTACCTACCTATAATACTAAGCATTTGCAAAAAAGTGACTGTCAAAACCATCAATAAAATGTTTGCGTCAGCAGATTCCGTAAAGCGCCCCATACACGCACAAACCTATTGTACGAATTTATTGACATTACTATTGAAGGTTGTCCACAGACGTAAAATATTATGGCGTCACAGTCATATTTGTGCAATGAAATTGAATCATTTGGGGATGATATGGAAGTCGGTCCTGAATATTGTGCAAGGCTGGCTATTGACGTTCAATATTTCATCGCAAGTACTTGTTCGAACCTGACACTTGATATCACACAATGCCGGGAGTGAACGATTAGTCTCAATAAACTCGAGAATAAAATTCCCGTCGGCGTTTCTGATGGCCATCGCGACACACGCTTCCTCAAAACAGTCTGTGAAATTTTTTAGGATAACACTCATTTCACACCCGAGACGATGTAAATGTAAACATGAGATTTGACATTAACTGACATCGTATTGCACAACGTCACACATAGATCATGCAATATTGTAAGCGTTGCACAATAAATATCTAAATTTTTTGATATCATACAATATATTGTACAACATTTCAATATCTGAAACACACCCTCAATATTATTTCACAACCACCTATGTTGTGCAATAATATTGTAGATGTATGGGCCGCTTAAAAGCAAACGTGAAAGCAAACAACTACATAGAATTGTATTGGTGTGGTTACATTGCTTCCCCCTTGCTTCGTTCGAATTCGCCTGCTTCTAACGAACAAAATTGTTTGTTTCTTTTCTTTAGTACAATCAAATTTTCGTGCGTACACTGAGAGGAAAATTTAGTATATATGACCAATTTTTTGGTAAATATTACCAATCCTCTAGTCATTTTCTACCCTACTAATCATTGGTACATCCTACGAAAAAAAATTGGTAGACACAAATGTCAAACAAAACTATGGTTTGTAAGTCCAATGTTGGCTCGATTTCGGCTTTGGTAATGGCTAATTTGTTGTTCCTCCATTGGTTAAATATAATTTTTTTTTTAAATATTTTAATTTTTATTAATCTTCTTATTCTATTCTTATTTTTATAAAATATTGAAAAGCTTTTCCTGCATGCTTTTAGCGAGCGAGTTGGGTATCACAGTACTCAAAAGTGTGCTTTTTCGGACACTTGCGAAATTTTGCTGGATCGCAAATTGTATCAATTCGTTATCTTCGAAGATGATTTGACGCCGAAAATCGACACCGCGTCGTACGTACTCGAACGGGACGTCAAAACAGTAAACCTCGATAATGCATGCCGTACGCTCTTCGCTTTCTCTGATGTGGCTCACACTGGTCACGGGTGTCTCTTATTCGAATACGTTGCCAAATATGATAACCGCGTTCAACACATGGAACAGCGGTATTTCTATAAAATAAAACGAATTGCGTAACATAGTGCCAAATATTTTTAAAAAAATTGAGCATTTACCTATTTTTCTGGAGCATTTATTGAGCATTTACTGGAAATCCCAATGGAAGCTGCATAGTAAAAAAAAAATTCAGTTCAGTCACATGCGGATTGATCACTGTGGATCAAAATTGGTAGTACTTGTTCTTTAAATTTGATACAAAATTCTCCACTCAGCCACATGTTAGCTTAGAACCGCTGCATATTAGATGTGACTATTTTCGATTTTCCAATACCTCCCCCCTAGAGTTCGATGTCAAAAAAATACTTCTTCACGGTGGAATCTGTCATGGGCAATACCTTCGAAGAGATCCCAGTTTTCTCCAGTGGACTGTTGTTTTCTGATCCTATGCTGATGTTGTCCGAGGGGAACATGCCAGTAGGGGCAGTTGACTCGGTTTGGCGCTAGGCTTTTTTTTCTGCCGTGTCGACGATGGATTTGGATCTCTGTGTGATAATGATGGTTTTCGCTGGGTACCTTCGCCAAGTACTGCTGTAGAATTAATGTTGTCGTGACGATGTGTTTGAAATTGTGATACTTTCGCCATTGCATATCGTTCATCTGCTAGTGGAGTTTTTGCTGCAGACAATATATTGAATAACACAGACGATCTGCGCTGTTGCTGCTGCTTCCATCCGAGTCGATGTTGTCCGAATCGGTAGCTGTTGATTACTCAGTGTAAAACGGTTGTTGCTGGTTTCCTCGCTGCTGACGGCACAATTGGCCCAACTGATATCCATCGTTTCCTGGAACAACAAATGGATCGAGAGGCGATCCACTGCTGCTGTTGGTTGCGATCTGTGGATAATAGAATAAGGGGAAAAATCAAACAATAATCGGATCATCAATCAATTTTGCACAGCGACATCCGCCGTTTTTGGCCTCTGATGTATCTAAACACTTACGGCTGCGTGAAACCGTTGCTATGGATTTCTACGATTTTAAGCTGAAAAAGGAAAATATTTAGGTAAAAGGAATCATTATACAACCAAATGTTTACCTCCGTATCGCTTCGCTTCCATTAGAGAAATGGCAGTTGCATACACACAGTTGCCAGAAATGAAAATACTCAAGGTTACACCCAAGACGGGTCTATGGTACTAGGTGAGGCCGTTTCGTCACTAAGTTGGTTAGGGGAGCGGTAAATGAAAACAGTACGGAAGAAAGCAGAAGGGGAATTATTTGCTTGAAGCGTGAAAGAGACAGACTGATCAGGAACGAGCTTCGGCACTAGCGTATTGTGTTTTGTTTACAAACAAAACACAGTAGACTTCCAAGATGGCTGAAGAGTGGTTTTAGCAAGTTGGCCCACCTTAGGATATACTTCTACGCGCCTTGGTTACACCTAAGACAAGACGTGACAACTGGCTTCTTATTCTTCTTTCTGCATTTTCGTCGACCAAGTGCTAGATAACAGGGAAACGAGATGTGAAGGTTGCCAAATGTTATAATATTTCGAAAGTTTATTTTCCCATGAAAAACATGTGTTCTTCGTATCATGTATTTTCTGAGCTACACCATTTTTTGTATTAATTTTTCAACCGAATGTCACATATTTTAAACAATAAGTATTTTCCTGTTTTTTGGTATGCAAAAAAATTAAATGTGAAGAGATAAAGAAAACTAGAAAACGTAGATTTGATAGTAGGAGTATGATATGTTGAAATACATGAATTCAATTCAAAGTTCATTTCATTGATCAAGGGATTATGGGCCTTACCGTTTACACTTCACGATGAAAACGAAATGAACGACACGCCTTTTAATTTCGTTCTACGAGTTAAAGAAAATGATGGGTTTTCAGGTAGAATGAACACTTTTCAAATAGAAATTATGAATGAAAAGTAACTTTTCCGTTTCAAATTTGTGTTCAATGTGAATGGAAAACTTTGCTCTCTTCATTTGGTAAAATAATCTCGTACAAAAATTGTATCTGAAGATAATTTTATATTATAATGATAAGTTTTAGTGAGAATATCGGAGTGTATAGAAAATAGGTCATGTTAGGGTAAGAAAGACGTGCTTCGAGTGGATAAATAACGCCAAGTAAAAATTTTCATTCAGATTTTAGCAATTTGAAAGTGCCGAGTAGTAAGACTTTTTAAAAGCTAATTTCGTATCCAGATATCGACACCGTATCGTTGTCATCGCGGATACTTTCAATTCGTTTTCACCGTGAAGTGTATACGGGAATAAAACTTAATAATTCAACTTGGATATCGTTTATATACTAACAGTACTGAAATATTGATAAAATAATACATTCCCACATTATAACATAGCGATTATTCAGGTTTTTTTTGTAGGTATGTAGGTATGTATGTTTATTCAGGTTCCAACATGATTTTAAATACTTTTTCTGCTGTTATATTTGTTATTTGATCCTAATTTTATAGCTAACTGCTCTATGGTTGGAAAATAATTTAATGTTCTTCTTTGCTAGGCCGCTGCTATTATGCTATGTGTAGGGACCTACTACTACTAAGATATCAAAATAGAGTACTTACCTGAACGGGAGAGATCTTGGCTGGCGATGAGAGAGGCAATAGTGAGGGATAAAGATAGAAGGGATTACGAGGAGGACAGTGATACGCGAAGGTTGTGAATTAAAGAGTGGTGTAATAAAAGAGTCTATTACGGAGTTATAATTGATTAATTAATTTTTAATTTGAGTGTCCGAACGAGTCGATACATTTGGCGACGAGGTGAAGTAAAAAAGGGTATGTAGGATACAATTTTTTTTAATTGGAAATTTACATATCTATGCCATGGTTTTTCGTTCGGCGACGAATTCAAGATGGCTGACAGAAAAGCGAACGAAAAAAGAAAATATATTTGTGGAATGTGCTAGAACGTATGCCGTTATAAACCTAACGGATGTCTTATAATGAAGTGTGTGTATGTGTATGTGTGTTATTCATTGGAGGAATGGGAACATTGGGAACGGAACATATGACAGTTCGGGAAAACAAAACAATTAATATGAATGTCTTCAAAATTAGTATTTTCCAGTGATGAGAGAAGAAAATGTGTCTCAATGAGTTTATACAGGTAAGCTGAACAATTCTGTTAACTTTGTATTAAAGCGTGATACCGCTACTTTATTATGAAAAAGGAACCATCGTGTTAAGAAAGATGATGGTCGGTGTACTGTCTGATGGGAATCAGCTAACGGTGAATTGAATTTCTAATTTGGGAATCAGCTAACGGTGATCGGAGTGTCTGATTTGGGAATCAGCCTGTGGTGAGAAAAGTATCTGATTTGGGAATCAGCTAGCGGTGAATAGAATGTCTGATTTGGGAATCAGCTAACGGTGAATAGAATGCCTGATTCGGGAATCAGCTTGTGGTGAGCGGAAAGTCTGATTTGGGAATCAGTTATTGGTGCGTTTAGTGTATCATTTGAGAATCAGATGATATGGTGATATACAGTGAAATGATGCAATCGACGGTTTAACTAGATGCTCCTGCGTATGAGAAGAAGGCTCATGTTCCGATTTGGGAATCGGTATTCGAGTTGACTGGTCGGTGTGGAAAGAAATTTTAAAACAATAGTCAGCATTATATCATGTGTACCGGTTTGGGAATCGGTTATCCTCGAAGGATGAGATGCTTTATATTCAGATAATGGGTTGTATTGATATAATTGTTGTTTTTAATGCACTGTTTTATTAATTATTGATGGATAGATGATACCTGAATACACACATACACCCACTTATTTGGAATCACAAATGAATTGAATTGATGGAAAAGATAAATTATGTTTATTGGATTTAACAATATTGTTATGGTGTTTTATTTATTCTGTTCATCATACTTATATTGTTTTCAGATGGATTCGTCAAGGGTCATTCCGTCATTTAGATGCAATGAAATTGAAAAAACAAAATTGCATAAAGAATGGCAAATCTGGAAGCGATCATTGGATTATTATTTTGAAGCTGAGGACATAACTTACCAAAAACGAAAGCGTGCTAAACTTCTTCACCTTGGAGGTTCACAGCTGCAAGCGATATTTCAATCGTTACCTGACAGTGAAAAATTCGCGGTGGTATCTTTAGAGAAGGCTTATTATGATGTGGCGATTCAAGCATTGGACGATTTTTTTCAACCGGGTCGGCAAGATGTACTCGAGCGCCATAACTTACGAAGAATGAAGCAACAAGAAGGCGAGAGGTTTGCGGAATTTGTTATCAGGATTAGACAACAAATTAGTGAATGTGGCGTCGATAAATATGAACAGAGCGTTTGTAAGATTCTTACAGACATCATGCTGACAGATACTATAATAGAGGGCTGTATATCAGATGAACTACGGAAGCAGATTCTGCAGAAAGATCGATCAGTAGAAGAAATCGAAGAAATCGGAAAATCACTGGAAGGAGTTCAGAAACAAATGAAAGATTTTGGATCAAACCGCGAGGAGTTTAGGCAACATGAGCGCGTTTATGGTATTCAAACCAAACGACGGTATCAGCCATTGAAGCAGAAAGAAGACTTTCTACAGAAGTTCAAAAATCCGGAGATGAACTGTTTCAAATGCGGGATTTTCGGACACATTTCGAGTGACACACGATGTCCGGCCATAGGATAATGGTGCAAGCGATGCAAGAAAATAGGACATTTTGAAGCCCGATGTCGGATGCAAGTCAGACCTTTCTCACGTTGGAAGGAAGAAACAGTAGGAGCCAAGAAGATTCGAGCTGTAAAACGTACTGCTGCACAGGACCAGGAAGTCCAAGAATTAAATGTAATTGAGGCTACAGAACCGTCGTCGGATAATTCATCGAAAACATATTACGCTTTCTATTCTGGAAACGAGTCAAATACGGTGAAATGTGTGATCGGAGGTGTTTCTCACCCGATGTTGGTTGACTCAGGAGCAGAGGCAAATTTGATTACTAGTGATGCTTGGAAGGAATTTAAATCTGTGGGAATCGAAGTAATCAGCTGTAACAAAGGGAGCGATCGTATACTGAAAAGCTACGCCAACGACACTCCTCTCACGGTATTGGGCACGTTTACAGCAGTTGTCCGGGCTGGAATAAGATCCGTAGAAGCTGAGTTTTTCGTGATCCAAGGAGGTCAACGGTGTCTGTTGGGAGATTCTACGTCCAAACAATTGGGAATATTAAAAATTGGCCTGGAGATCGATCGTATTTCAGAAAATATAGAGCAACTTTCAAAGATTGCTGGCGTTAGTGTTCATATTCATTTGGATCCAGATGCTAAACCGATTTTTCAACCTATGAGGAGAGTTCCCGTAGCACTGGAGGAAGCTGTGAACAGGAAACTTGAAGAGCTAATTGCGAGAGATATTATCGAGGAGAAAAAAGGTCCGGTGAGCTGGGTATCTCCATTGGTAGTAGTTGGAAAGGCGAACGGCGAACCAAGGATTTGTCTGGATCTAAGGAGAGTTAACGAAGCTGTACTGAGAGAAAGACATCCAATGCCAATGATCGATGACTTCCTAGCTAGAGTTGGACCGAATATGATACGTAGCAAATTGGACGTCAAAGATTCCTTCTTGCAGCTCGAGTTGAATGAGTCTTCAAGAGATGCAATGGTATTCCTTACATCAAAAGGAATGTACCGGTTCAAGCGCATGCCCTTCGGACTAGTGTCGGCTCCTGAAATTTTTCAAAAAACCATGGACGCAATATTGGCAGGTACTGAGGGCACTTGGTGGTACATCGATTATGTGTATATAGAAGGAAAGGACAAGGAGGAACATGATCAACGTGTAAAGAAGGTAGTAAAAATTATGTAATTCTATCATGGTTTTTTTTCTTCTTCCTTTTTCTATGCTTGGTTGCTTGAGATCATCTTATACACAAATAAAATTGAGTAAAAATAGTTTTTCATCGATTTATCGTTGTTTACGTTTTTTTTGTTTTATATCTGATTTAATCCAGGTGCTAGCTAAATTGAAAGCAAGGAATGTGCAGCTCAACTGGGATAAATGTATTTTTGGGGCCGCAGAGCTCGAGTTCCTAAGTCATAAAATAACTAGAACTGGAATAATACCATCGGATGCCAAAGTGGAAGCTCTAGTCTCTTTCCGACAACCTGAGAATGCTAATGAAGTGCGGAGTTTTCTTGGGCTGGCCAACTACTTGAATCGGTTCATACCAAACTTGGCAACAGTAGATGCGCCACTAAGAGACATGATGAGAAAGGAGTTGGCTGGTCGAACATGAAAAAGCCTTCCGCGAGATCAAGACAAAATTGGCTGATTCATCTACGTTGGGTTTTTATCAGAAGGGAGATAGAACATTGGTAATGGCTGATGCCAGTCCAATAGGACTAGGAGGCTTACTGATAAGCATGGAAAACATCGAATTATAAGCTATGCGTCCCAATCATTAACTGAAACGGAAAAACGATATTGCCATACTGAAAAAGAGGCATTGGCACTTGTGTGGTGTGTTGAAAAGTTCTACATTTATTTGTATGGGATTGTCTTTGAAATTTTGACCGATTGCAATCACTTATCTATTTGTTTACACCGCGATCGAGACCTTGTGCTCGGATCGAAAGATGGGTTTTACGGCTCCAAGGATTTGATTATTTAGTAACGCATATTCCAGGGGAACAAAATCATGCCGACGTTTTATCGAGATTGTCAACATTAAAACCTGTAGCTTTTGACCAGCGGGAAGAAATCATGATTAAGGAAATTGTAGACTTTGCTGCAAACGCGGTAGCTATTCCATGGGAAGAAATGGTGGAAGCAAGCAAATCGGATGTGGAAATACAAACTGTTCTAGAAATAATTGGAAGCGGTAAACGTGATGAACTACCAATCGAATTTCGGGTTTTTGGTAATGAACTATGTCGAGTAGGATACCTTCTGTTACGCGGGGATCGTATAGTTGTTCCACGTGCATTACGGTCTCGTGTTCTTCAAATTGCTCATGAAGGTCATCTAGGAACTTCAATGATGAAGTCATCATTGCGTATATCAGTGTGGTGGCCTAAAATGGATAGAGAAGTGGAGCACTTTCTAAAGGATTGCCGGGGCTGTATACTGGTATCAGCACCTGATGTACCAGTTCCTATGGCGAGAAAATTGTTGCCAGCTGGTCCTTGGCAGGAGATAGCTGTTGATTTCATGGGACCACTGCCAGAGGGTCAGTGGCTTTTCGTAGTAGTTGACTATTACAGTCGATTTGTAGAAGTTGCAGAAATGAAGAACGTTACTGTGGCCGACACAATAAGAGAGTTATCAACGATATTCGGCCGTTTTGGAGTTCCTATTACGATGAGAGCCGATAATGGACCGCAACTGAGCGGTGAGTGTAAAGAACTTAAGCAGTTCTGCGAGGAATTCAACATTGAATTGGTTAACACGATTCCGTACTGGCCGCAGGCGAATGGTGAAGTAGAGCGTCAAAACAGAAATATCTTGAAGCGGTTACGAATAGCGCAGGAATTAGGCAAGGATTGGCGTTTAGAATTGAGAAAATTTTTACTCGCATACCATTCGACAATTCACTCGACGACTGGGAAGTCCCCATCGGAGCTGATGTTTGGGCGCAGGATCAGGAATAAGCTGCCTTCAATTCCGGAGCACAAGGAAGATGAAGAGGTTAGGGATCGGGACAAAATTGTCAAAGAAAAAGGGAAGGGATACTCAGACAACAAACGTAGGGCTTGTAGTAATGATGTTACGGAGGGGGATTTAGTATACATGAAACGACAAAGGAAAGAGCATAAGCCAGTCACAGATTTTTCTTCGGAGTTATTCAAGGTCATCAAACGAGTGGGATCGGAAGTTACTGTTAAGTCATTGAGATCAGGAAATGAATACAAACGCTATGTCTCACATCTTAAGAAAGCAGAAGATCGTGTTCAGGATAGAGACGTTCAAGAAGAATCATTAGAACAAGAGGAGGTTGGCAGCGAAAATAGATCAGAAGGCTCAGAAGGTCCTCAACATAATAATGATGAGAATATTGTTGTTCCTGAGAAACGAAAATGTTTAGCTCCCAAGAAGTTTCAAGACTATGTGCCTTTTTGAAAATTAAAAACAAGGTGGGATATAGGGACCTACTACTACTAAGATATCAAAATAGAGTACTTACCTGAACGGGAGAGATCTTGGCTGGCGATGAAAGAGGCAATAGTGAGGGATAAAGATAGAAGGGATTACGAGGAGGACAGTGATACGCGAAGGTTGTGAATTAAAGAGTGGTGTAATAAAAGAGTCTATTACTGAGTTATAATTGATTAATTAATTTTTAATTTGAGTGTCCGAACGAGTCGATACACTATGCTAGATGGCAAGAGAATTACAAAAAGATGTAGGGTGGAAATTCCGATGCAATGTTTCCCTCTCTTCGGAAACTGAACACCGGACGTAATAGAAACGAAAAAATACAAAGAATCCATTATAGGAATTATCGGTAAATTGAAATGTGAACGCAACTATTATTCCACTTTGAATATATTTGGCAACACTGTGAAAATGTTGAAAATCCCATTTTTGTATATTTATCTTTGTCAATTATTTTCCTCGTCAACCAATCAGAAGCCGAGTTGCAAGTGGTCCGAGTTTGACAGAAAAAGTGGTCCGGAATCGGCCCCCCTATTGTCATGTCTCGTCTCAGGGTTACACATGCTATGAAGCAAAATGTACGAATCATTGGTAGGGGTGTACCGAGATGAAAAATAGAAGGTGGGAAGATTCACGGGTTTTGCTTGTGTTAAACTTTGATTGTATTAGTAGCCAGGAAGATAAGAAGTTCACATATCAGGCATAACAGTCAGTTACTCAAATGGTACAAAATTGAATGTGTCAACGAATAACGTTGAAAGAGGATACACAGAAAATAATCACATATTTCCAAAAAATATTTTTCGCGTTACATTCATCATTTGAAAAATAAACAGAACATGTCACGAACCAAAATGTTTCATTTTTGTTATTTCTTCTTATATCAGAATTAGTATTCTAATTTTTATTATGTTTGGATTTTAGAGCATCTTCATGGCAGTTTATCTCTTGTTAGCAATTGTAATTCCTTTTCCCACAATTAGGGTGCTGAACACTTCATTCGTCTAAAACTAGGACGGAAGCAGAAAACTTTTCGTCTCAATTTAGGTCATATGGAGTCTATTCAATTTATTTTTCAAGTGCATTTTACGCGGAAAAAAAACTTGCTACTTTTTTCTCATGCGCTGTAAAATGTTTTCCGCCAAAGGAAAAAACGATTTTGTAACTCTGACTTTGTTCATTTACGTTTTTGGTCGATGTAACGAGAAGTAAAATAAGATTGAAATAAAGTTTAGAACACCTCAACAATACTGAAATTTCAGTTTCTGCTAAAATTTCAGTTGGGCCCCTATGATTTTGAACGCTAGCATTGATTTAAGAAAAAATACTAATTTGTTCATTTCATCTGCTTATTTTTACTTTTAATAACAACACTTTTCCTATGTAGTGGACTATTATAAGAAAAGTAACATACATAAACAAAGTCTGTGACGTCACAGATTTAAAAATCTTCCCACCTTTCATTTTCCATCTCGGGGGTGTACATTGCATCTGACATCAGTTTAACAAAGTTTTTGTAATATTTACAAAAAATTTGTACATTTTACAAATGTTTCGACTACTAAAGATATGGTAGCTGCATTTACTAAAGTTTTCTCCAGTGTACTCCGATGCAATATCACCTCGGCCTGAATAGATTGATTATGGAAATAGTCTTTCTACCTTGAAATTGAACGTATTTCTTAAGTATTTTTCTGTGTGTTTTGATACAATGTTTTTTATCCCTGGGCAGTATTTGACAAATAACATATTTATCAGCTACACTCGCTAAAGTGAGAGGGACTATATTTGTCGTGACTCCGGCACCTGAAGGAGCGAGACAAAGCTAGCAACGGTCGCCGTTGCTGCACTCGCCGTCACACATCGAATCTCAAAGCCAGACCCGTAGAAGTTTTTCGCTGCAATCCGCGCGAGTCATCGTCATCGTCTTCGTTTTCGAAGTGTCGTGCCCGTGTGACGCGAATAAATCCCTCTTTACTTGCTAAATACTAGGAAAAATTTGCTGGAAAATCGTACACAGTTAACGGATATATCTGCGCGGAGTTATTCGTGGCCGCTGATGGCGGCGAAGCGAATTCTGGCCGGATACGCCAGCTACAACAGTGCGGTGGATCAGTGTTAAAAAAAAAGATGGTCGATGAAAAATTAAAACGCATTTGATTCGCCTACTTCGTATCATCGCACACCGTCGTATTTTTTCTTTGCCGTGTGGAATTCATCTATTGTTTATTGAAGAAAGTTATTTTCTGGAACCGTGGAGAATTTAATCGCAAATAGCTATGACTCACTATCGTCGGGTTGCTAGGATTCATGTGACGAGTGTGGCATTAGTTGGAAATAATTATCGTTTTTAGTTCGACAATTGCATCACATCGGTTTTGACTAGAGAAAAACTGAAAAACGACGAAAAAGTTTTTGGATAAATCTGTTTTGGTGCGTACGAGCTAATTTTGCATGTATGCAAATATTGGAAAATTTGTGAAGCAACGATTTGTGGCCAATTAGAAAAAAAATTTCACCCGTCACTTTTCTTTTTGGCTGCTGAAATAAACTGTACAAGAGCTTTTTGATCCGCCTATGGGTGATTGTATGTGTGTGTGCGCCCGCCAGAAAGAGAGTGTGCATCGGCGAAGCAGAAGAGAAGCAAATCCCAAATAAAAATCAAAACACATTTCAACTGAATAACTGTCGTCGTCCTTCGTCGAAAAAATAACACAAGAAAGGTCATCGGATCGTGTGTGCGTAGTTCGCGTGTGTTTGTGTTCGCTGCGAACTGTGAAACAGCTGGAAGCGTGTCGTTTTGCGGCTTGTTGAAGGAAAAGGGTGAGATTGCGGCGGCAGTGCGATTGTCAAGATGTGGAGTCCATCGTACGAGATCATCGTTGAGACGCTGACCGGTTCCGAGTTCGAGGTCACCGTCAGCGATCGGGACACTGTCGGATATATTAAGTCCAAGATCCAGAAATATGAAGGTATAACATTTTCGTTAGAATACTTTTTTTTTTTTTGCTGTTTTCCAAGATATAAATTTTAACTCCTAGACATGACCGTCATCGTGTCTCCACCCTCACAGTGTATTGTGTTGATACAGGTGTACAATATAACCCTGTGGATAAATTAAAGATTTCTCCTTGAGGATATTATTACAGCAGCAGAGCAATAGAGCAATCATTATTCATTTGCAAATAATTTTTCAAATCTGCTTCGCATCGGGCGCCGCTTCATTTGTTTTTGCAAAGAATTATAGCTGCCACCGTCCAAACGGATTGCTTTTGACGTCTTCTTCGCTTACTTACCGGTCCGTTTCATGGCGAATCGGGTTTTGCTTATTTATGAGCGCCATTCGACGTTTAAATTTGAGAAGACGCGAAAACAGAAACGCTGCTTGCTCACGGAGGGACAGACAACAAAGCACGGCTCCACAGATACTAAACTAAAATTAAACGCGTCATGACCGAATTGATTGTAAAAAAAAGGTTATTTTGTCCACTGACATAACCACATCGTTTTGCGCAGAGATCTAGGCCAAGACGCAATTATGATTATAAGCACACAAAAGAGAGACGGTGGCCATCTTCCGAACGACTCACTATTTGTGCGGCGAAGACTAATGATGTTGTGCTATTCGCTGCGGTCAATTAGTAGCTCGTTCCTGCGATGTTTCTTCAAACCATTTTGGATACAATTAAATTGATGTCCGGAATTTAGCGTGGTAATCATTTTGATGAATTTAGCAACTTCTTGACTAAATATGTGGGTGTGAATTATCGGCACTCCGTTCCATATTGAATAGTGCTTGCGAAAAATGCAAAACTAAAACTAGAATGGCCCGGCCAGCAACAAGTCATTGCGTCCTTCATCATAGTCGACTACTTGCAGCTCAGAAAGCTTGCTCGCTCCTAGTTAGAACAAAATCGATTCGTTCTAGAACTAGATCTAGAAAAAAACAAAACTATAAAATAGAGCATTACAGTCAGTATGGAACAACGAACCATTGGTAGAGGCACAATATTGGATTCCCCTAAATACTGTTATCGCTATCACTCAACGGCCGGTGCAGGACAAACCGACACATACACTCTGGAGGGGAAACATTTTATAGCTCTTATCATATTGAAGGTCAAGGTCGGACAGAAAAGTGTGTTTCAGCTGTGGAGTTTGTTCACTCTTCTATTCCCCGATGTGTTTATTTTTAGATCAGTTCATTTTCGTTTGGCCAACATGTTACTCTTACGGATTCCATGACATAATAAATATGTGTATTACTATATAAGTTATTTTATTTTACAGGTATTCCGACCAGCCAGCAACATCTGCTGTACAACCACAAGGAGCTGCACGATGCCACTGAAATCAAGGACATTCCTCTGGCCAACGGTTCCCGGCTGAGGCTGGTGCTCGGTATGAAGGGTGGGCCTATCTCCTCCAAGCGGGTCGTGACCATTTCGGACTACGAGAATTGGTTCGACATGAGTGATGTGCTATCAAGGTCAGTACCGTTTGACGTCGCAACGTTCCATCCATGATTGATGAAACAGACTTGTTAGAATTTTCTATCCACGTGGGATGCTTGTTTTCAATGTTTTCTCAAGCAGATGTACAATGCGAGGTTTGGTACACAGAAGCAGCAACGTAAAAGGGTGTATGTTGCTATTTATAGAATTTTTTTCACTATAGCGTCTGTCTGTGACTCGAACTTTTTGTTTTACTGCAACGTTAGGTTCTGTAGACACAATGTAAAAATTGACATTGCGGGAACCAGCAAGCTAAAAGCTAGAAAATATCCATGTCTCAAATTAAGGCTTCGAAACAGAGCACAACCTGAACAGGTATACCTCGATTTTACGTACATTCTCGTTTCTGTGCGTAATGTGCGTATAATCGGAGCATATCGGTTTTTTTTAACAAAAAATAATTTTAGTAATTAAAAATAGGTAAATAAACATATTCTGAACCATGGATGGTCGAGAAAATTTTCAAACAGTTGGAATTCATCAAATATTGTTGGTATTATTCTATTTTTAGTTTTATAAAAATAGAACATTTCAAATTTTATTTGCCTTAATAAATCTAATCTATCTATCTATCACAAACTATAGAGTCTCGCGCGAGCAGTGATCGAGTGCGGTTGTGTTTTTCATTCGCTCTGTGTATATCTATATTTCGGGTTTTCTCTCGAAGCGTCAATATCGTAATAGAAAAAGGGCACTGTTTCTAAAAAAAATCCGAAGCGCTTGTTTGAAGCAAATGTTGCGTCGTGAGGTGCTTTCAAAATGTGTTTTTGTGTTTAAATGTATCGGAGAAAACTGCAGCAACATGTTTAACCAGTAATTTAATACGCGGTGCGCGAAGTTTTGCGAAGCCTCCATTTTGTTTATCCTTTGTGAGTGACGACACATATGGCTGCGTCCTATGTGTGTGTAGTGCGGAGAGGTCTTCAGAGAGAACATCAATGTAAACCGTGGCATGTGACTGGTGTTTGCGCTAGCAACGGGATGACTTAAACAAGTTAAGTCATTTTACTTTACTTTACTCTATTTATTTTACTTTATTTCTCTTAGTCTCTCTATCTTTCAACATTCTACTGTCGTAACTATTTTTCTGAGCTCCATTTCTATATATCGCATCATCGTAGAAAGGTCAGTCTCTCTCTTTTGTCAAACTGTCGCTTCTTTGCCTGAGTGTAGGGGGAATATGTGTGGTAGTCTAACACGGGGGGACGTGTTGAGTTTGGGCCCGACGGCCAACATTTATGCTCCGGGTGTGTGCAAGGTTTTGTAAATTTCATTACTTTTTCACCGTGAGGTGGCGTTTGTGATCGGGCTCCTTGGGGAACAAGGGTCTGTCATACAAACGAAGAACAAATTTCTGCATTACTCGGAAATTAATCAAGCAAACGAAACCAAAGTTGGCATGTGAAGGTTTTAGGGTGCATAAAATGTTTCTATGGTGGTTAGATTCTCCTCACCCGTCTCTAAAGGAGCGGGGGGCGGTGGGGGCTGCCAAACAAATGAAACGCAAATTTCTGTATAACTCGAAAACAAATCAAGTAAATGGAGCCAAATTTGGCATGTGAAGGTTTTAGAAGGCACGAATGGTTTCTATGGTGAAAAGACACTTCTCCCCTCTCTCTAAGGGGTGACTACCACACAAATAAAACACAAACTTCTGCCTAATTCAAGTAATAATCAAGCAATTTGAGCCAAATTTGGGATGTGAGGAACAATTACATATTGACAAGCGTTATTAGTTCATTTGATGTTTGCGCTAACGAAATTGATCTTCGTTCGAAAGTGTAAATGGGTTTTAATGTAATGAAACGCACTCTCCTATGTTTTCTTCTATATATATATATATATATATATATATATATATATATATATATATATATATATATATAAATAATGCCGTGACTTAACTCGCGGTTTAAAAAAAACTTTTATTTAATTTCTAATTACCCTTTTTATTCGTTTATAACACTTTACATTCGGTTCATAAACCTTTATACCCGTATTCAACTCGGCTACGCTCAAGACTGAATTCTATAGTCGTATTACAAGGCTTAAATAGACTACATCTGCTGATCTCATTATTTCCGTCGGTGGTTCGAACCTGATCGAACCTTTGTTCGCGTCGTTCGATTGATTTCCGCGGCGTCGGCAAATGTTGGTTTACACGCGCGGTGTAACTTTGACGCCTCTGTCTGTTGCTATGGGTCTCGGCTGGGCTTTTGCTGACGTCTTGACTTCTGGGACGCCTTGGTCGGTCGGTTGTGGTGTAACGCCTCCCCCCTTAGATTCTCGTCCGTCCTCGGACGATCTTTCGAAAAGGACGAGACTCGGTAATGGTCTAAATTCTCCTTTTCCAATGGTTTGTTTAAGTTCCGTGGTGGTTCCAACATGGCTTCGAATTTCCAGAGTTGCTCTTTCCTTCGCTTTGAATCTTCTGTCGATGATATAAATGGTAAAAGAACAGATAATGATTAGCATGAGGAGGACTCCTCCTCCGATGGTTGTTGTCCTTTTTGAACGATGCAGGTCTAACTTTATGTCCTGCAGACTGTTAAGGTTTTCCAATTTGAGGTGGTTGATTTCATTATTCTCCTCTGTATAGTTTAATTGTATCAACTTATTTCCGTATATTGGGAGAAGGTATTCTTCACTATTTCCAAAAGTTACTTGGTTATTGAAGGTGATGTTCATCACTTTGATTGTACAGTTGTTTGTTTCGATGATTGTCGGGGTGTTGATCAGTCTGGAATTGTTGCATGAATCAGAGATCAATACATTTTTGTTTGTGTCAACAAGTATGACTCCTTTCTTAATTTCTTCGACACGGATGGGTTGTCTGACGGGTTTTATGATACATTTTGGTGTTTGGTGATTCAGAAGGTTATAGATGCAATCATCTTCGAGAAGGGTTGTAGCTTCGCAAATGTCGCAAAGTTCGCTTTGTCTGTAAATGATGTCTCCATGCTTTGCCACCAGTTTTACGTCTGTGCTGATTCGTGTACTGTTTATGTTGAGCGTCTGAATGTTGATCAGGTCGAACTCGTTGTCCCCGAGGATGGGTATTTTCACCAGTATTATAATTTCACCTTGGCTTACAATAACGCTTCCTGAGCTGTACTGGAATATTTGATCTAAATAGTCTAGCTTTAGCTTTTGAGCATTGAGTCTGTTGAAAATGTACTTCTTCTCTTCAAATGAAAATAAATTTCTGTTTAAAATGTTGAGTTTAGCAAACTCGATTTGTTCTTCAATATTTCCGAGAATCTGAATTATAGAGTCAAGGTTTACAATCATGTTGATATATTCCAAATCTGCTCTGGTTACCAAAGAATTGTTCCTCTGTTCCACAATCTGTTTATTGATCTTTTTGAGTACGTCTGTTATGTTATTAATTTTGTTTTGTATTTTTTCGTTAATGATTATTTGTCTTGATATAGATTTCGATAGTAAATTTTCCTGTTTCTCTAAAGTTCCCAAACTATGGTTTATAATTTCTAAATCGTCATTATCAGGGTTTCCTGCTATTAATTTTATTGCTGTTCCTAATGCGTTTACTAATGCTCTTTTACTTCTGTGGGAATACAAGCTCATCAATTTACCTTTTGAGTTTTGTATTTTGAAATCTAAAGTACTTCTTAAGTGGTCTATAACTTTAATATTTCCTGCGATTTTTTCAATGTAATTGATATTATGTTCGATAGAGTGGATATTAATCTTTTGGATAATTCTCTCGAATCCTATCCTAATCCTGACTTGTTTTAATTTTATGGCAATTATACCATTGTTGTGAGATAGATCTTTAAGTTTTGTGCAATTTATTATGACGATGCATGAAAATCTGCAACGAGAGTTAAATAATTGATTTATCGGTTATTTCTTTATTCTATTTTTGTGGATTTTAATATTATTGACGTCTTCAAATGTTAGTTCGTTGTTGTGTTTAATCGTTGTTATTTTAAACGGATCTTTGTCCTTTGTTAAACGTTGAGAGTTTTTTATGTATTTAATTTCGCCTGGTTGAAGATCTTCAGGTTTTTCGTTATTCATATTTTGTTGTTCGTATTTATCTTTTCGTCTATTTAGTTCGATTTTAACTGCAGATTGCAGGTTTTTAGATTTTTCAGATATTTCTTCCATATTCGTAGATCCAGAGTTATTAAAAATCAAATTTCGCGGTTGGGTTTTTATTACTGAGTGGAAACTATTATTGTAAATGTCGATGGCGATATTTACTTGCTCGTTTAATGTTAAATCTTTAAATTTTGCTTTGTTTGTGCGGAAGGTTTCAATTAAAGTGGAGTGGAAACGTTCCACGATACCATTTGAATTGGATCCACTTGCGAGGTGTATCTCTATATTGAGATCATTTAGGAATCCCATAAAGTCTATGGACCTGAAAGATGGCTCTTGGTCACTCACTATAGTTTGAGGTCTTCCAAAATTTCGAATGTGTTCGGTTATTGCGGTTTTGATATCAACTATTGTTCTTGTGCTTAATGGAATTGCGTTTGCAAATTTTGAAAATGAATCAACTATGGTGAGCCACTTTTGACCTTTTAGGAAGAAAATGTCAATGTGGACTCTGTCGAAAGGTTTCTGTCCAAATGTGCTTTTTCTAATTAGTTTGGGTGGATTTCTGTCATATTTGGCTTTTTTGCAAATATCACAGGAATCGACATAAATTTTGACCTTTCGATCGAGTTGCGGGAAAAAGTGTGTTTGTAGAATCTGGTTCCGGTTTTCTTTGATTCCTCTGTGTCCGTATTGGTGAATTCTTCTTATGATCTCGTCTTGCTCGACTTCCATTCTGATGTCCTCCAACATGGTCTCTGAAATAAATACTTTGTAAATAATATTTGAGGAAAAATGTTTTTTATACGTCTCCTGCACTAGTTGTGCTAATGAGATAGGTACTTTTATACAACTCAAACCCTTCGGATTCAGGGTCCGTTTCAACGTTTCAACTATGTCTTCTTCGGTGTATGTTCTTTTTACTATTGTGTGTCTGTGATATTTTGGAAAAATTTGTTCGTAGGCTGCAAGTTCTACATTTCCTATTTTGAATATGACTTGTGTCCGAAAAACGTTGATAGGTTTCTCAGTATACCGAATAAAGTAATCATCACTCGTATCCGCTGAGTGTACTGTCGTTCCGTCACTTTCGTCGTCTGAAGGTTCGTTTCTTCGCTCAGAAGGTTCAACATTTAGGGAAAGCGATGATTGCGAGTGTGCGTTCAGGTGTTTTTCTATGTTTACGCGCGACAGCGCGTCGGCGACAACGTTTTGTTTTCCCGGTTTGTAGATTAGTTCGTAATCGAATTCCTCTAAAGCCAGCTTTCCTCTAATTATTCTGTGGTTAGCGTTCGTGAAAGAAAATGTTAGTGGTTGGTGGTCGGTGAACATTTTAAACTTTCTACCATAGAGGTATGGTCTGAAATGTTTCACTGCCCATACTATCGCGAGAAACTCCTTTTCGGTAGTGGAATATCGTTCTTCCGTTTTATTCAAAGTACGTGAGGCGTATGCGATGGGTCGGTCGTTACCTGCTGGCCCTTGTGACAACACTGCACCAATAGCGTGGTCACTCGCATCCGTTGTTAGTGAAAATTCTTTGCTAAAATCAGGGTAAATTAATACCGGGTCGATCGTCAGGAGTTGCTTACACTTTTCGAAGCATGTTACTACTTCTGGTGTAATTTCGAATTCAATATCCTTTCGGAGAAGTGCTGTTAACGGCTTTACAATTTTTGCGAAATCCTTAATAAATCGCCTGTAGTAGCCAAGCATTCCTAGGAATTGTCTCACTTCTTTTTCGCTTTTAGGTATTGGCCATTGCCTTATTGCATCAATTTTGTCGCTGTTTGGTCGTACTCCCTCTTCAGAGACTGTATGACCTAAAAATTGCGTTTCTTTCCTAAAGAACTCGCATTTGTCCAGCTGAATTTTTAGTCTTGCTTCTTTCAATTTTGCGAAGACTTGCGACAAATTTTTCAAGTGCTCTTGAAGCGAGCTGGAGAAGATGATGATATCGTCCATATAGACGAAACAACATACTCCTACTAAATCTCTCAGAATGCAATCCATGACTCTTTGAAAAGTCGCTGGGGCATTCTTCAAGCCAAATGGCATACGAGTAAACTCATATTTGCCACCGTTTACGGAAAAAGCAGTTTTTTCTGTATCTTCCTCCGCTAATTGAATTTGGTGGAAGCCAGAAACTAAATCGATTGTTGAAAAATATTTCGCCTTTCCTAATTTATCCAGAATATCCGTAATTTCTGGTATAGGGTATTTGTCATTAATTGTTTTCTCGTTTAGTTTTCGGTAATCGATCACTAAACGGAATTTTTTTCGTCCAGATGCATCGGACTTTTTAGGAACCACCCACACAGGTGACGTGTAAGGCGAGATTGACTCTTTTATGATTCCGTCTTTCAGCATCTTTTTAACTTGCTCCTGCACCTCGCTTTCGTACACGTAGGGGTACTTATACGATTTGGAGTGTATCGGAATACTGTCCACGGTGCGTATTTTATGTTTAATTTTATGGGTGAATGATAACTTATCACTTTCCACATATAAAACGTCGTTGTATTTCCTGATCAATTTCCTGAGGGTATATTTCTCCTCCTCATTCATATGATCGTCTCTTATGGTGTAATTTTCAGAGTCAACCTTTTTCGGTAGCTCTGTCAGCTCGAATGGGTCAACCTCTGTATCCAAGTCATTGCAAAGCTTGATCTCGTTCGAATTGATTTCCATCGATTTTTTTGTATAATTTTGCACTGCTACAAAGGCTGTGTTATTAGCACTTCTGTAGAGGCCTGGCAAGATAGAAAATTTTCCGTGAGGCTTTTCTTCCTCTATAAGAAAATCTCCATTTTTCTTGGTTTTCAATTTTATGAACTGATATTCTTGTTCATTTAAATTGATTTTATGTTTCTCGGGAAATCTCTTTTTCATTGCGAAAGTTTTTCTCCCGATCTTCAATGTATTTTTACTGACGTCGATTTTAGCATTTAAATTTCTCAATGACTCGTATCCGATGAGTCCATCGAAAAATTTATGAAATTTGAAAATGAAAAATTTCAGTTTTTTATTTATAAGAAATGGGTCGAAGGAAGCGGATTTATCGATTGTAAAGGTTCCCTTAATGTTGGTTACTTTTGAAATCGGTTCTGTTTTGCAGTTTTCTATGTTTACATGCTCGGGTGATATGTAATTTTTGTTCGCTCCTGTGTCGATCAAAAATTTCATCTCGCCTTTGGATGTTGCAATGGTGATGTAGGGAATAAAGTTATTATCGTTCATTATTTTTCTTTTTGTAGCGCCTCGGCCACGTGAAAATTTAGTTCATCGTTGACGAAATAATCGTCATCTTCCGAATCGAGGACGGATTCGTCCAGCTGTTCCGAAGTGTCAGGTTCTGTTTGATGATTTTTGCTGTGTTCTGCTGTTTCGTGGCTGTTAACCTCTGCCCGCGATTTCGCTGTCCTCATCGAGACATCGTCATCTGGCGGTGGAGCTCTAGCTTTGAATTTCGCAGACCCGTATGGTTTTTGATTATGCAAGTTATTGTTAGAATTTGAGGTGGATGGCTTCGCGTTAAAGTGATTGCCATTACTATTGGGGTTGGGAGACGGTTTCGAATTATGTGAACCGTTACTATTGTTGGATCTGATATTTTTATTTGTGTCAGATGGTTTTTGGTTTAACTTCTGCCTATATGCAGCGTTGGCATATTGTATGGTGATTGCATACGCTTCCTCCAGACTTTTAGGTCTGTAGCTTCGCACGTGCATAGACAATTCCTCTGTGAGCCCATCTATGAATCTAGTGAGAGTCATAAGGCTCACTAGATTATTTATTGCTCTTGTAGAGTTGTTATAATCATCCATTGTCGCTGCTGTGGATTTAATAGCAGTGTCTATGGTTTTGATTCGGTTGTAGTATTCAGTGATGGATATTTTTCCTTGGTTTATATAAAACAATTTCAGGGTGTCGACTACCTTGAAAATCCTTGAAAATCAGGGAATATCAGGGAATTCAAACAATGTCAGGGAAAGTCAGGGAATATCAGGGAATTTCATCACCAATCTGGAAAAAGTGAAATTCCGTCAATTATAATTTTGATTATTGATTAATTTTGATTATTAGAAAGTTAATGGTACCAAAAAAAAATGTGTTTGACTAGTTTGACTCTCTAGGTTTTTCAGTATATGTTGTTTACTTTTGCCTGTAGATGAACTTAGTCCTTCCGAAGAGTAAACAGCGCAAAAGTAAACGGCTTCCACATTCGCGATGTTTTACTGACATTTTCGGCATCAGTATTTGCCGTTCAGCTTCAAACAATTCCCATCCTTTTCTTTTTCGAATACTATCGATAAATTAATGCTTGAAAATCATACTATGAAAGCTGAGTTCCTGTGGTGCCTGGAAACAGTTTTGTAACACAAATCACTCCACCCTGCTGAAAGATACATTATTGTATTGAGAAGAATGTTTCATGACAACCAGGAAACTGAGAAGGTCTAACTAGGGCATGATAAAATGAACTTTATGACTATTTTTGGTTCGATGAAACTATGTAAGCTATACATTGCCTTTGGTTTCGGCGAGTCTTTGAACAAGACTACAAAGAGGATACAGATGGATCTGTATGTCAGATTTTGGGATGAAAATGAGAAGGGTTTGGTAAATATTTACATGACGTCAATGTTCTTGGGACATGCTCAAGCATCAGGACTTGCAGCATGGGAATTATATATTTGAACAAACTTCAGTTTGTGTCGATGGACGGTATAAACTTGAATTGGTCATGTTACGCGAGCTGCAACTGGTTTTTCAAAATGAAGAGAAAAAAAAGCGACTGACAAATCTTGAAATTTCGTCTGAGATGCGAAGCACTGCGTTGATGTATTCTTGATCTTTCCATCATTGATGCCGATAAAAAATGGAGGGAAAACGATTCGAGAAGCTTTTGACTATTGACTTTTTGATATTTTACGGATTTTGATCATATCAGTGGAGCTACAACAGATTTATCATTGAAATAATATTGCTAGCAACATAAACAAGTTTGCTCACTATGATCCGAAAAATGAACGACTGAACCATTTTTGAAATGGACAGGTTTACGGAAGTCTTACCCAGAACGGTCTTCTGTCTCTCATTACAAACCCCAACGTTGAGAGGGCTTTTCCATGCAAATGTTTTTATGAAAATATGTGGGAGGAAACGGTTGTGATATGCGAAAAGTTTTTGATGATATACTTCACTTTGGAAGGATTGCATCAATAAAGATGTTGCTTTCCTTATCATATGAATCAAAGTTAATAAAACGGCTACGGGAAACAACAGTGGAATCTCTGGAGGTAAAACGGGGAATATTTTGGAAAACGTACAGAAGGAAGCCAATAGATTACGAGATAAAACATCGTTAAAATCGTAACAGTTTCATGAAATTGATCCAAATCAAAATGAAAATGTCTCATTCTGTACTACTATTTGAGACTCCTTCAAGATAACTTTGAACTGTATTAGTAAATCCATTTTTTTAATCTTTTAGAACCCTTATCAGTCGTCGTTAAACTCAATTAAAAATCACAAACAATCCATTTATTGTAAAATATCGACAACCGTTCACAAATTTCATTGTTTAAGCTATCTAAATGTTTTAGGAGCTACAGCTAAAGTACTTTTAGAGAATTTAATTACTAGTCTATATCTGGAATTTTTCTGAAAAATTGCTGGAAAATCAGGGAATGTCAGGGTATTTATTTTCGGATTTTGAGTCGACACCCTGACAACGATTGGATATGAGATGTCAAATCTCTCCTATCGCCGTATGAATTTAGAATAATTTCTTTGATTTCTGCCCAACTGTTCGGGTTGCCGGCAGCAATCAAAATTTCTTTGGCCTCTCCCACGATTTTATTCTTTACCGCTCTGACCAATTGGCTGTAGACCGGATCATCTCTGTATCTTTCAAAAAGATGCAGGGTGTTTTCGGCGTCTTCAAGCCATGCGTTTGTTTCCCGTTTGTTTCCGGAGAATGTTGGTAAATTCTTAATAGGATCCGGAGTTCTAAACTGCATAAACGGATCCTCCGCTTTTGCTTTAAGTGTTCTCAATTGCCCAATCAGTTCGTTCTGATTGTGAGTTAGGCTCCTTATGTGTTGGAGTAACCCTTGAATTGTTATTTCTTGTTGCGGAATTGGTGCATGATCATCCAATTCCGGGGCCAGAAGTTCCGGAGAAATCATTTGCTCCCGCTCGGCCATTTTAATAAATTTGTTTTTTCAAAAGAGTTTGTTCTTTTAAAAAAAATCTTACGTACTTTATACGCGCGAGAAAATGTGTTGTTCTACACTTCACTTGTTAATGAATTAGTTATTCACTTTGTGATATATCAAGTGTCCGCTTACCACTGGTGGGGGCTCGCACTTCTGAATTAGTATTTTGTTGTGTTAGGTTTAGATAATTGTTCGTGTTTACTTACAGGAAGATTACTGCTTTCATCTCCTGGAGTCTGGGTAGGTTGAATCGGTTTCCTCGTAGATCGTTCGTTCCAGGTGGCGGGATTAGTTTTCCTAACGGCAGCGAGTCCTTGATTTTCGCTCAGGGGGTCCTCTCGCTTGTTCGTTTGGTTTCTTCAGTAGATGTAAACTTCTCCTCTTTAACTCGGTGGCGGTGCTTCCAGATATCCGCTCTATAAACACTACTCACTTCGTTGTACCACTTGGCCAATGACTGCGCCAATAATGCCGTGACTTAACTCGCGGTTTAAAAAAAACTTTTATTTAATTTCTAATTACCCTTTTTATTCGTTTATAACACTTTACATTCGGTTCATAAACCTTTATGCCCGTATTCAACTCGGCTACGCTCAAGACTGAATTCTATAGTCGTATTACAAGGCTTAAATAGACTACATCTGCTGATCTCATTATTTCCGTCGGTGGTTCGAACCTGATCGAACCTTTGTTCGCGTCGTTCGATTGATTTCCGCGGCGTCGGCAAATGTTGGTTTACACGCGCGGTGTAACTTTGACGCCTCTGTCTGTTGCTATGGGTCTCGGCTGGGCTTTTGCTGACGTCTTGACTTCTGGGACGCCTTGGTCGGTCGGTTGTGGTGTAACGTATATATACATATATATATATATATATATATATATATATATATATATATATATATATATATATATATATATATATATAAATAAAAATGGATCGCCGAAAAATATTGAACGAAAATTATGTCTGAAAATAATCTGACTTTATAATGAGTTTTGGTGGAAGTTCTAAGAATTTTAGAGTAAAAGGTAATTTTAAGGGTAGATTAAAAGATCAATCAATGAACAGTTTTGCGATTGGACCCATTAACGTGCACTTAATAAGAAAACGTGGATGTGATAACGAAAAATAAATTTCGGGCGAGACGAAGTTTGCCGGGTCAGCTAGTCTTCATATATAAAACAAGGTATTTCCCACGGACGTATAACTCATCATCACAGGCTGATCAGATTGATGTCGTCTATATATCGTTGAGTTTGTCTTCACTCAAATTTGAATGATGCAATACTTTGGAGAATATTCAAGATGAAAATCGAAAAAATTAGTAACGCAATTGTGCTGCAGTGGAAAGTGAGATCGAAATAAATGATTGGGCGTTTTTACTACAATGATAAGTTTGTCCAATAGAAGGTAATATCTTCAATTGGTTTCAATTTTGACGACATTGAGATTAATGTGTCGTTATTGTGAATATAATGATGGATTTTACTTTATTTTAATTATTTAGAGGATATTGAGGATGAATAGGAAAATTCGAAAAAAATCGACAATTTCGCAGTAAAAATTATCAATCAGATTAATTTTACAGATCTGAAACATAACATACAAAGTCTCTAAAAAAAATATTCGTTTTTTTAACCAAACAAATATATTCTCTAGGAATAATTTTTATGGCAGAATAACGTTTGCCGGGCCAGCTAGTGATATGTAATAAAAAAAACTATGAAGAGTGGAAATTTTGACTTGTATTTATTTGCGTTAAACATGTCTCGTTACATTCAAATCGATAAATTTTTAATGATTCAATATAGTGAAAATTCTCTAATAAAAACTGTCTCAAAATAAATTTCTATCTGATACTTTCTCCAAGATATCCGATCTCATCTCACGAAATGAAAATTGAGAATGAAGGGTTCTTCAGCATATCTGATCATAACGTCAATAGAATTCAACGCCGATTTATCAGAATCCTCATGGTCAACAGGATCTGTTATATTTAAAGTGTCATCTTCCGGTAGACTGAATGCATCATATAGGTCAATTCGTCTTCTGCTGTGGGATTGTGTAATCTTTCAACAATTTTTGAATCCTTCAAAAGTTTAAACTCTGCATTCTCTTTGTCTATGACAGGGATTCTCAAACTATTTTGGGCAAGAGATCCCTTTTGCAGAATGAAGTGATACCATCGTCAAATTTCTTGAAAAAAATTATCTCCATTGTAAAAAATGCCCAATACGCAAACTCGGTTGATGCGAAGGAATCAGCCTTGCGAATCTGGATTGGCACTTTACTGGGTTGAAGTAAGAAAAAGTGTCGAGTGAATTACCCTTGTTCCTGGAACAAACTGAATTGACTGCCTTCGCACTAATTCCCTACGGAACGAGCCACGAACGGAAGCTAACCAGTGTTATTCCTTTCAACAAATTGAACTGACTGCTTTCGCACTAATTCCGTACGGAACGAGCAACGAACGGGAGCAGAATCAATCTATTACATATCAACTAAGCGGGAGGATCAACGAGTACAAGATCTTCACGGACTCCGAGCGCAAATTATACAACGATTGCTGCGGACGTTGGAAAACTTGAATCTGAAGAACTCTCGTCAGTCGATTCAATAGGAAGTTTCGGATTTAATCGTACGACACCAATTCAAAGACTACTTACTTTATTCAGAGAACCTTGGGTTTTTATACAATTTTTATCCTATTCTAATTCTAGCCTAAATTCAAATCTAACATGTGAAGGCGAAGGTGGAAGCTAGCCATTGTAGTAGTATAGGTAAACCCACGAGTAAAAATGGGGTAATAGTGTTTGTGAGAGAAGAGCAAAGCACACGTAAATAGATCAATTTACTTATCAGACTGTGTGGCGCTTCATTGACACGAGTCTTTGAATACATTTGAAAAAAAATAACAATTCAATACTAAAGTTAAATGTATGAACGATATGTTCCGATGAACAATTGCAAATATAAATATATATAGAAGGTGCATTTGCATATGAAGCAAAATTCTGATTATACGCGAGCGTAACATGAGCAAATTTATAACACATGCGAATTGGGGGTCTTTTGGTATTAATTTGGTTCTTCCGCATAGTAACTCGATGTTGATAATTCCTTAATATTTTCCTTCGTTGATCGTATTGTTTTCACATATTCACGTTGGAGAGCCTTAATTTTGATTGAATGTAATACTTTTCCGTTTACTGTTTTTGAGAGCATAGGCAGCCATGGCAGTGTTCCGAGCTCTGCGATACAATTTTCTTACCCAATGTTAAAGTTGCTAAAACATACATTATAGACCCATTAAACGTAAAAATAATAATTGTATTGATATCAACACAATTTCATTCTATTGATTTTCATGACATGAAACGCTATGACTCACAAATAACATTTTATTGAGTGGTTTTTATAGCTGTTTCGATGACGTTGTCGGAAAAATAACGATGCTTTCACCAATACAAACAAAACCAATGCCGAAGATTGAAAAACGAAAATTTAACTTTCAGAGCACTTGCTAGAGTTTTCCGACGTTTTTCACTATACAGTGCGACAGCAGATGAAAATTCAACATCTTGTAAGTAATCGATTAGAATTTGGTTGATATTATTTGATGGGAAGTGTGCGAAAACGATCATTTTCTTCACACTGTTTCGCAAAATTATTGATTTTCGGGCGAGAGGTGAGGGAGGGAGATGAATGAAATGAGCGCCATTGTGGCAGCCATTTGTGGCTAGCTTCCACCTTCACCTGAAAGAAAGAGAAAACTATGCACGTTGATACTCCTTTGCATATAAGTCCTTTACTTATCACTTATCTGTATTTCACCACATGCAACTCCTGGCTAAAGCTTATCTTTCACTCATATTGCATTCTAAGGGCTAAGCACGATAGGAGATGTGAGCGATCTTTTTGGTCCCTTTCCTTTTCGTTATTTTATTGCACTGGGTTTTATTGCACCGCTCCCGATAGGTTGTTATTTTTCGATCGTACACACGGTTCGCTCTTATCGTAAAGTGTTTTCCGTCTGTCCTTTCGATCGTTTATGATGTTAAAATTTAATTGCCTAATTCTTTCGATTTCTTACATCCATCTTATTCATACAATATACTTACCAATTCAAAAATCTTGCGGTTGGTTAAGTAAATAAACCCCTCACTGCTCTTCAGGTTATACATTTTGGTCCTTTAAAAGTATATGCATAGCTTGTCATGCTTTCATGTCCCATTATTCCTTGAACGTTACATAATTCTTGTACATTTCCATTTATTACGTATCACTGCAATGGTAATATAGGTCCATCTCACCTTTATAAATTTTTAAAACATATCTATATAAAATGTGCGTATGGAAGCAAGAGACGCCTTGTTCAAACAGTTCATAGGACAGGTAGACAATCTGAGAATAAAATGTATATTATTTCACACTTGTAACATGTATGAGGAATTATCGAAGGTATTTTTTTTGTGATTTCCATGTTATCCCGAATATCCTTATTATGTTTTCTATTTTGGTGGTACTCAAACCCACCGTATAGAATATAATCTGATAATTACATTTCAATAAACCCCAACCCGCGCGCAACACAGCTTTAACGCTACGAAATAAGCAGTAATGACTACCAGGTTCAAACCATTCATCTGAACCCGCCGTCATTCAAACACAGGGCAAACACAGTCAACTACGTATGAAACGATCACTACTACTAATGCGCCGCCTTGCGTAAAAACGACGTTTTCGGTTCAATATTTATGCTGAACAAAACCGATGCAAACGATGGAAAATACACACCACTATTCTTCAGTGTTTGTTCGTAGTTGTCATCGTTTCCCTTTCTGTTTCTCTTCCTATTCCTGACGTCATTAAAATTTGAGAGAGGGCACGAGACCGCGAGAGTACACAGCACCAAACACCCCGATCGAGCATGATACAAATAAAAGAACGAACTAATTCATTCATGATTTCTGTGGATGTGGTGTTATTCTGTTGATGTGTGGTTAATTCGGGCGTTTTTATCGATTTTGTTCATTCGACAACTTGAACCCGGTACATATAGTACATGTATGTCTGCTTACGTTATAGAGACGAACGAACTCCCAGAGTTTAAAGTCTCTTTAATCCATCATCATCATCATCATTGCTTACATTTCAAAACCTCCGCTGCATTGGCCGGAATGTGGATGAAATAGATGCGTACTTTGGTGTTAATGCTGACAAAATTGTGGCCCAGAGCTATGATGGCGCTACTGTAATGTCCGGAGATAAATCTGGTGTGCAAACATTGGTTATTCACTGGATATATTCAACTATGATTGACAGTAACGTCATCAATTGTCTTCGTTTATATGAATCGATTACAGACAAAATTATTGACGAAATGACGAAACGATTTAAGGAACTAGATGAATACAAATTCGTCGCTTTGTTGAATCACAAAAAAATTGCCGAGAAAATAACCCAAATCCTAATGATTCCATTTGTGATCAACATTCGATTTCCTTTTTCACTTTCATAAGCGGCCTACTCACTTGCGCAGATCATAAAATCAACTCTTTGCACATGTAAATAAGCTCCTACTGACACCTTAAAACAAACAAAACAAAACATGAGAATGGGAATCAACTGACACAGTCCCTATGTAGAGCGATAGAATACATATCAAAGATAGTAAAAAATGAGCGAATACTTCATTTTCTTTCAAATACCGCACAAAAAAGTCGCACCAAAAAAATCGCATAAAAAACCGCACAAAAATTGGTTTTACTGTATATATAAATGTTGAGAAATAAAAATGTTAAAATCTGTCATCGCAATACTGTTGATTTAATGTTGCAAATGAAATTGAACAGGTAGCTTAGTTGGTCACGCGTCGCCTCTGTATGGAAGGAGATCGGCTCAAAATTTGGCCATTTCAACGTTCCATAATTTGTGAATGGTGGTTAAAATATGTAGCATTCGAATGAAAAAGTTGATGGGTCTGAGTCTAGGGGCACAGACGAGATCTTGACATAGGACCGTGATTGTGTGTAGTAATTGCATTTGAATTGAGTTTTTTCATAGTTCAAAATCTGTACGTTTTTCTTCTTTGAAACATCAAATAGAAGCCCTGAAGAAAAACCGTTACCTGTATGAACTTGTATCCTTTAAACGGGTTAGCTGAGATAATGTAGAATCCGAAACCACATTCTATTCCAAAATGTACACAAAAATTGAAACCATTACAGGTCGGATTCGATTATATACAATTTCGGACTCGATTATATACAGTTTGGATTTTTTTTATATTTCAAATATGACTTATTTCAAGAAGAAATGTAACCTTTCAACGTTAAGGTGTAATTTAAGTGGCTATTACATGTACAGCGGGGTCAAAATCGTGATTTTTGAAGATTTTGCTTGAATTTTCACCTGGAATTGTTTATATCGATATTGCAGCCAAATTAAGAAAGATAGAAGTTGGGTGTCAAAGAACAAATTGTAGAACGGTTAGAAAGCTTAAATTTCATTGATAGAAACGTTCAGGTTTAATATAAATTCTTAGGATGAAATTAACAATAACATATTAAAAAATATTAACTTTTTTTGTTTTTCGCTTCCAAAATGTTATTAGAATCCACTAATTTAGATGTTCCACTACTATATCCTGTACTAAATTCTTTCATCTTTCAAATGAAAGCAAGCGAATCGTCTTCTGTAGCGTACTTTGTAATGTAGAGCCAGTTTGAGGCAACAATATACTGTTTTCCGAATTAATCGACCGAATGTTTTACTAAAATAAAAACAGACCGAAAAGTAGAACATTTTTTCGATGATTACTCGTATGGACATCTAGTGGGGGAGTATGGACAGGTTTGTAATATTTACGTATGAAAGTGGAGAACAGGGTTGAGAACTTATGAAAACTAACTATGAGATTAGTAAAACATAACAATTTATAATTTCCCGATAATGTCAAGAACGGGCGGCGACAAGCCAAGTAATCCGAATTAGCGCTGCCGGCGCCAAGCGAATATTTTTTTACGAATCGTGCGGAAGTGTTAAAAAACGATCAGTTACAAGATTTCATAAGCAATTTGGCTCATAATATCATGAAACCGTGAGTTATTCAAACATTGTTTTGTTTCTCCCATATACATTGCATATTCGATGCAAATAATGACGACACCATATTTTGTTCACCAATCCAAATATACTCTGCTACTGCTCCACCTCATATATACCTCATTGGGGCAACCGCATTTTTAACGTAACGTAATTTGTGTACCACGACTAAGTGACGAAAATTCATTTTCCTTGTGTCTTTGAAAAGCAAGACTTTGCTTAGCCAGGAAAAATGTTATATCGAGTAATTTATTTATGCAACAAAAAAGAGATGAGATGTTCGCAAAAAAAAAACAAACCCATATACACTGGGAATTGGTACTACCTTCTTTAATCTCTTGCTAATGGCCTCCTAATTTGTTCTGGACATTTGGCCAATACAATGGGCTGAAACAAATAGGAGGATACAATTACTCATTCATTGAAAGAAACCGGTTTAAATTGAACCTCTGAAGAAGACGCAGAAGAATCATATCAAGAGTTTCACTGGTTTAATTGTGCAGCTATTGATTTTTTTCAAATTTGCAGAGTTTTGATGAAGGTGTAAGTATGTGTACGATGTCAAAATGAATCTTAGTATAAACCAACTAACGAGCTGTTCCGCCGCAAATGACGATTTTTTTCATAAATTTTATTTTTGTATTTTTTGATTTGGCTCAAAATATGCAGACGCATTATTTATGACCAAGAAGGACAATTTGCATTATCGGTTTGCCATTTTGACTCTAGCTTTACGCACGATCTAAAGCGATCAGTATGTCATAGCACGCGATGAGCTTCAATTAATCGCTTTACATCGCATCGCGTTTACTATGTCTTCGACCTTAGTGTCAAAATCTTTTAGATATCTTTCGGTCCGGATCCAGATGTAATCAACCCAGATAGATACTGATGGATCCGTAGAAAGATTGCAAACTTTTTCACAAGCTTGAAAATGAGATCTGGCCGAGACGGAATCCCTTTATTACACTGCCTCGGTTCTTTGGAATGGCGTCTATCTCGATTGGGCTTTTCACAACATCATCATATGAACGGTCGATTATTAAGTCACGAAACATGAATTTGATTACATTTAAAAATAGAAATTATCTCCAGAGGCTAGCGGAAGGTAACAAAATATTTCCAACTTTTGAAAGCGTTCGACCTCATTTATCGTTCGTCACACATAGCTACAGTACATCGCACTTTTGCGGGCCTTTTCCAAAGCACACCCCATTTCTCCTGCCAATCGATGCTGAGTGATCTATATTGATATCCCATTACGGTGATTTCCTGTACGGCTCAGTCTAGCCAGGCTTCATTCGCTCCTCTATAAATAGCTGCACAATTCCTTCCTTCATTCATCACCTCACACTGACATGATTTTTCACTATCGCTTATTCTCGGAAATAGCATTATAAGCAATCTTGTTACAGCCCCGCTCCCGAATAGTTTTACGTCTGTCTGTTCGCATATAGAGGATAGAGTAAACTATTTCTATCTATCCCTCCTCACAGCTGTGTGGCGAGGCGCTTCGAACAATTCCAATTTTCAACTCAAATTGCCTTCGTCCATAATATGCGCTTAGAGATTCCATACGAGATAAGTGACACGACGTCAGCGGTTCATTTGTGCGCCTGTAAACTGTGGTCGGTTGGTTGTATGCGGGTTCCGAGAGCTGCTGCAATGCCATATTCCTTCCGTACGTTGCTTACGTGATCTGTTAATTGATTTTATTGTGTTTCTGCCTCTGCGAGAGAGGGATGTTTTTTTGCGAATTATTCCGGCCGAGTCATCATCGCTGTTATTTCCACATGAATCTGCTTTGCACCCTGCCCTCGACAGTATGTGGAATGCGGAGCGCATTGCATGTCTAGGTGGGGCAAGCCAAATGGAATCAATGGAATGCTGTTTTTGTGACGTCGGCGTTTTTCGATTCCTTGTTATTATTGGCGACGGATGTAGATTGTTTTCGAGAGAATTCAGTTGTGTTTTGATAGTATTTTTCTTTATTAGTTCCCTTGAATCACTAGAAACCTAAAAATGTTTTTTACCTTCTGCTTTACAGACAAGATGCAGCCAACTTGAAGACTCCCGGATTGAAACTGCTAGTCAACAAAAAGAACATACACCGGTTGATGAAGGTTCGCGCAGAGAAAGCTTCAGACAGCATCAAGGGATCGATTTCGAAGATCATTGGTAGTCAGACCGGTGACGAAGCCGATAGTGAGGATTTAGAACGTGTGCGAAAAGTTCGTGATGATAAAATTACCACAGAGGTTAGTATTGATTTCCATTTCATTTTTTCGACATCGCATTATGCTATTGTTTCCGGTTTGATTAATTTCAGAAACTCAATCAAATAAAGTCAAAACTGAACATGAAGAAGAAGAAAATGAGCAGCTCTGCTCTACAGGTACCGGAAACTGAAATGGTGATCAAGGAGGAAAAAACACCCATCGCTCGTCCCACTTATTCGGCTGGTCCGATCGGTTCGGCGATTCCCCACAGCTCGCGTTCTTTTCCACAGGCGGCCACCATTGCAACAGCAACCCGGGAGCCGTTCCTTCCCCAGATCAACTTCCACAATGCCATCACTCGGCAGGCGGAGCTGGACCGTCACTCACAGATCCGTGAGAATCTCCAGCGCAATCGTTCCTTCAAAACC
This sequence comes from Toxorhynchites rutilus septentrionalis, assembly GCF_029784135.1. Lineage (NCBI taxonomy): Eukaryota > Metazoa > Arthropoda > Insecta > Diptera > Culicidae > Toxorhynchites > Toxorhynchites rutilus. The sequence goes on from NC_073746.1 coordinate 291,933,603, forward strand.
ATCAGTGCTAAAAATTTAAACGTATCCGCCCACGATATGACGGTGCACGATTCGAGCAGGCTCGAACGCTCATTATCGTTTCACTCCAACGGCATCCTCAACCGCATGGATGCTGATCCCACGGGAAGCAGTCGCGTTGGTTACAGCCAATCGCAACATCAACTTTCATCCGCCTCGCTGCATGATATAATCGAGCTACTCAAGTACAACCCAACCAAGCTGCGCACCATCTCCAACGACGCGCTTAACAAGATGGTCAACAAAAAGTCACACCATCACAATTCAGCTAAACTGTTGGACAATAGTTCACTAAAGAACATTGATGAGTTGATCCGCGATTACGACGTGACAATGACCAATCGTGTCAAGGCGGCGACAGCAGCCGCGGCAACTGCGACAGCTGGCGATTGCTCTAATTTACTTGCGGAAAGTGTGTTTAACAAAGAGCCAGGATTCTCAACGGAAATCGCATTCGATGGTGGACCGAATGCAGCTGGATTGGATAAATCGTTTCGGACGGTGTACAAATCTACTTCGGATGGTATGTATAGACTGTGTGCCATTATCCTAGAACCGATGAAAAAACTAAAACTACCGTGTCTATGTGATGTTTGGGCTGAAATGCTGTCCGATTAGGATTCAAAGTTATTGTTTGACTAAAATAATAATCTTTTCGGCTCCTTTTGCTGTTTTTTTTTTTTTTTTTTTTTTATCTTCGCTTATTTTTCGTCGGCCTATTTCCGCCACTTTAGTGCCAATCACCGACATCAGGGAGGCGACTCCACCTGTTCCTACCTATCAGACTCAACAACTCATGAGCCGGGCCAACTTCTTTTACTTCCGCTCCGAAGGAAGACGTAACCAGAGATTTTTCGCCTCAGAAAATCCCAACGACGCCAGCTGGGATTGAACCCAGGCCGATCGGATTGTGAGGCTGTTACGCTAACCATACAACCACTGGCGCCGTCACCTTTTGCTGTTGTTTGAGCATTTACTTATAATATTGTTCAAAGTTGTAGAATGGGTAGTAGATTTATGGATGGATAGTGCTAATATTGAGCATATATTTAGTTTCTTTCGTATAAATTTCGATAACAAATCCCGTATGGACAAATCGTCCATATAAAATACTATTTGAAATTTAGATGCATTCATTTCAATATCACGATAACATCGATTCGATTGCTTGACGACGACTTTGTTTGAAACTGTCAGTCACAACTATGAAAACGGTGTTGACCACTGCGACTGCGAAGCCCAACACATGTATACGTGTAAACTTTCTCAAAGTTGGCATTTTATCTTGTCCGAGCCCAGAAACAAATCGATAAATGAAAGGAGGCTAACTATCGGGAGCTCGGCTCAAACGAGTTCTTGCTGTTATCAACACAATGTTTTTCTATATGTCTATGGGTATAATTTAAGATCTATAGGGATGTACAGACCCAAGGGAAACGAATATGCTATTCCGAGGGTTTCTTTCTTTATTTATTTTTGCTCAATATCTTTACAGCATGGTTGGATCCACTTTTTTCTTGTGTATCGTTCGTTGCTTGTATTTTGTTTGTGATGCGAATTGCAGAGTCTGCGACCAATTCCATTTTTTACAGTAAGGCCATCTAGATACTGTTGTTTTACGACCTACCATCAAGACTGGACAAAGCCGCTCATAGTGGCATTCCGGATTTGGTGGCTTTTCTTGGAGTCAGGCAATGCTCATTTGCTCATACCACTACATACTAGACCAGGGATTCTCGATTTATTTTTTGGCCGGATACGGCCGTTCCAGCATCTACAACATCTTGGCACTATTGGACAACAATCAGAGCATCGAAAAAAAGCCCGGTTCCGGACGACCGACGACCCTGAGCGACAAGAAGCTCCAAAGGATGCTGAAGAGGAAGATCGTGGGAAATGTGACTACACCACTGCGTGCGCGTGCGTTTCAGGAAGGGGAAGTCCCGTCCACTGGTCTCGAAACTTGTGGAGGTTCAACCCGATGTAGTATACAATTTCTATCACTTTGGGGCACTTGTGATATATTTTCGGAATGAAAGAACTCAGGCACATTCCACTAATATAAATATCACTATATTCTTAGTTCCGTCCTCGCGTGCATTCGACACTTGTTAACTTGATTGGTTGGAAATGTAAAAGACCTGTTGCTTGCATTCGACATGTACTTTTTATAATGCTTAAACTAAAACTCTACACAAGGTAGCTTCTATTCTAGAGGAGGAGGAGCCAGCAAGGAAATATGTGAGCGCGTTCGATTGGTTCGAACGGGTCAATACGGAGAACAAAAGGGTAGTGGTTGTTTCTGTGTGTTGTCATTTCACACTTGGTTGAAGTGGGTTAGTTCTGCATAATGTTACGCTGCAAGGGTGAGTGGTTGTTATTTAATATTATCGTATGCAGCTGTGAGCTTGTGACATAAAAATGCATTTGGCCTACAAACATGTATGACGATAATTTATGGCGTGGGAATGAATTTGTGGGAATAGGATCGTTGGGATTTTATGACAAGTGGGAAAGGATAATGGTAATAGGTTATCCCGCTACACCATCCCTCTTTGGGAGAATGATGTAACCGGGTGGAATCATTTATTATTATTATATTCATTATTATTGGGTGTTATAGCTTCTCCTCTTACATATGGTTATCTAACTATATTTACAGGTTGTGATAAATTCGTAAATTTAATTATATAGTGTATTTAATTTATAATAGTTTTAATTTGTTCTGTGATGCTTATTGTATAATATTTGTATTTAATGATTGTCGATAATTATGATGATAATAACAGTGATGATTTTAATAATAATTATAATTGGGAAATAATTGAGTAAAAATGAACTTAATCTCTGATACGTACCAAATTTCTAATACCCCCTTCCCCCTAACGGAGGAGGGAATTATAAGTAATTAATCTATTTTTATGTACAGTATGAGTGTTTTGGGTTTTCTCATCTAATAATGTCGCGTTTGGGTGATTTATTGATATGACCTTGTATGGTCCTTGATATACCTTGTCTAGTTTTCTTCTGTTTTCGTTAGTCATCATAACTAAATCATTCTCATGTATTTGTATTGGGTTTGTATCTTTCTGCTGATCTTCACGACGCTTTTGTTTGATTCTGTCAATTATTTCTTTTGCTGATTTTGTTGCCGTTTTGAGTTTGAATTGTAATTCTTTATGATATTGCTCGATATTGTATACGGGTTCAATGTGTGATTTTAGGTTGTATGGCAGTGTTGCGTTTCTGCCGAAAACTAATTCAAAAGGTGTGTATGAAAAATCTGTATGCGGAGTGGTGTTGTAACAGAATGCGTAGTAAGGCAACCAATCATCCCAGTCGCTCTGCGATGGGTTGATGAATTGTCTCACGTATTCATTAAGACAACGATGGTTTCTTTCTAAACTTCCGATTGATTGCGGGTGATAGGGGGTAGAAAATTTTTGTTGAATTTGGAGTAATTTTGAAATATTGTCAAATAATTCATTCTTGTATTCGGTTCCTTGATCAGTTTGAACAATTGACGGAGTACCGTATACGAGAATGCAATTTTCTATAAATGCTCTCGCTATTGTAGATGCTTGTTTGTCTGGGGTTGGTTTTATTATTACGTATTTGGAGAGGTTACATTGGATAGTTAATGCATATCTATTTCCTGAATTAGATTTGTTAAAAGGTCCGATAGTGTCAATAGATACACAATCAAAAGGTTTTTCTGGGGTGGGTATTTTTATAAAGTTTTCCTTGGTCGGGGTTTTGTGTTTATTTTGTTTGCATTGTATACAATTTCTAACATATTCATAAATTTCTGATTTCATTTTGCTCCAGGAATAGAGTCTACTGAGCTTTTTATATAATCGATTGGCACCTATATGTCCTCCAATTGGTGCATCATGATAATTTTTCAGGATTTTTAATTTTTCTTCTTGGCTTTCTATCACACGCTTGGGTGTGTAGAGCACTATTTGCAAGTCTTTTAGCGAGTCGTTACAAGTCTTCTTGAAGAATTGAACGCTGCATAATTGGAATATCACGCTTGATAACGCTAGAGCTATCGCGCTTATTCTTAATTTTTTGGCCATATTTTCAACTTTCTGTAATAGATTCCCTAAGGTCTCTTTCGAGTTGCTTGCAATTTTTGTATTTGTCGACATTAATTCTTTGAATCCTGTTTTATTTTTAATTGCGCATTTCATATTATTAAATTCATTCTCGCTAGCGTTTTCATTATCTTCGAGTGCGCGTCCGCATTGAAGTTTGGGTAGTTTTTCCCATTCGGTTGGTTCAACTGCCTCGTATACTTTGAGTTGATCAGGCTCATTGACATCGAGTACAGTGTTATTATTCAAATGTTCGTATTCCGTCTGATTCATATTTTGTTCTTTTCTTGTCATTGCTCTCGTTTGAACGGCTAGGACGTTTATTGTTTTCAAAGTTTCAGAATCAATTGCTATTCGTGATAATGCGTCGGCAGTTACGTTTAGTTTTCCTTGTACATATTGTACGTCAAAATTAAATTCCTCTAAATCTAGTCTCATTCGTGTTAATTTGGAAGATGGATTCTTCATTGAAAAAAGGTAAACAAGCGGTCTGTGGTCTGTTTTTACCGTGAATTTTCTTCCGTATAAGTATGGTCTAAAGAATGTTATTGCCCAATGAATGGCAGTAAGTTCCTGTTCAATTGTTGATTTATTTGCTTCACCTTTGGTGAAGGCTTTACTTGCGTAAGCGATCGGTAATTCGATTCCATCGCAATCTTGGGCCAATACTGCGCCACAGGCAGTCTTTGATGCATCGGTTATTAGTGTGAATTCTTTTTTAAAATCGGGAAATTGTAAAATTGTGGGAGAAATCAGTGCTGATTTTAAAGAATTGAATGCTTGCTGACATTCAGAGCTCCAATCGAAGACTGCATTTTTTTCGAAGGAGTTTGTTTAAGGGATGCGCAATTTGGGCAAAATTTTTAATAAATCTTCTATAATAGTTGCAAAAAGCAACGAATCGACGGACTTCATCCGATGTGTTTGGTGTAGGGTAATTTAATATGACTGAAAATTTTGATTTATCTGGTTGGATGCCAGATGCGGATATATTATGACCTAGGTATGTGACATCTGGTCTAAAGAATGAGCATTTTGCGGGGTTAAGTTTCAAATTATATTTTTGGAGTTGTTTAAAAACTTTTTCCAAATTACTTAAATGATGATTTATGGAACATCCGACTACTATAATGTCGTCAATGTAAAGGAAAGCACACTCTGGTGGTAAGCCGCTGAGTGCAATTGTCATCATTCTTTGGAAGCTGTTTGGGGAAATATTTAATCCGAAAGGTAGTCTATTGAATTCGAAATGACCGTTTGAAGTAGAGAATGCTGTTAGTTTTTTGGAATTTTCGTCAAGTTCTATTTGGTGGAAACCTGACATTAGGTCTAGAGTAGTAAAGTATTTGGCTCTTCCTAAATGATCGAGTATTTCATCTATTCTTGGAAGGGGAAATTTATCTGGTGTAATTTTTTTGTTGAGCTGGCGAAAGTCTACCACTAATCGCCACTTTTTATCTTGTGTATTAGATTTTTTTGGCACTAAAAGTATAGGGGAATTATATGGAGAGGTTGATGGTTGGATGATTCTATTTTCTAACATATTTGATATTTGTTTATTTATTTCTGTTATTTGGGCCTCTGGAGTTCGATAATTTTTTATGTAGACGGGGTTTTTGTCGTTGAGTTGAATGTTTTGTTTATAAAAGTTGTTGGTAGTTAAGAAGTCATCTTTTAAAGCGAATATTTCGTTATAGTTTCTGCAGAGATTTATCAGTTTGTGTTGGGCTTCACGGGGAGTGTTAGTTAGATTTAATTCTTCAGTTAATTTTGGTATACGATTAGGGTTGTTAGTTGTGTTGTGGTTGATTGTAAAATGTGTTAACGGTTGGGTTAGTGGCTTGAAATTTTTGGGTAGAAGTATTTCAGACGTATTGGTATTAATGATTTTAACGAATTGTGTTTTAGAGTTAACTATGGAATTTGCGCAAAATACTCCAGGTTTGATTTCTTGAGAAATTATGACAGTGTCTTCTTTTATATGTGGAATTTTTATTTCTTTGATAATCTGGCATCTGGGGGGGATGACTAGATGATCGTCCCATGTGTCATGGATCGGTACTTCTAGATTAGTCTCATTGAAGAAAAAGGATAGTAACCATGTCTTCAAACACAGATTACATTCATATTTTGTTAAAAAGTCTTTTCCTAGAATGCCGTCAGCTGTAATTGGGAATTGTTTATTCACCAAATGGAATTGGTGTGGAATTTTATTATTTTCTATAAGTAGACTAGTGTTGGTACTACCTATTGTTTCAAGTTTGCCTTCGGTCACGCCGTTTATTATGCATGTATTATTTTTGTTAATTTTCTGGGTACGTTTGATCAAATTTTCCTTTAGGATTGATATATCTGCCCCTGTATCAAGAATAAGAACGCATGGTTGTTCGCACATGCTTAATTTAACTATAATAAACATTGAACAAGTAATATTTAGGTTGAAAATATTTGATGTTGATTTCGGTTTTCCTCCTGTTCTTCGTCCGACAACGCGCGGAGGTTCGCAGCCGGGTTTTCGGAGTTTTCCGCAATTCTAATGAAATGTTGCGGTCTGTTGTAATAGTTTTGGCTGCCATTGCCCCTAAAGTTTCTGTTTTGGTTAGGGAAATTCTGTTGATGATATTGGCGATTTTGGTTAAAATTTTGGTTTTGTTGAGGTTGATTATTGAATCTACCACCTCTTCCTCTATAGTTATTAAAATTTCTACCACGATTGTTCTGGTTGAAACGGTTAGGATGCGGGTAGGGCGGTTGTCGCTGCCCGCGATTGTAAATAAGCACATTTGCTGATTTGGTTGTCAGCGATTTATATTTATTGACCTTCTCCACTGCGTCAGCTATGCTGGTGAAGGCTCCCGCACGTAATATAGTTTTTAATTCAGGGTTATCAATGCCTTCGATGAGGGCATCGATTCCTGCTTGGCAAGCGAGTTTTGCTGCTCGTTGCGGTGGTGTCTCTTCCTTGATGTGTAAGTCGATGAGTTGTTCGGTCAGCTCTTCAACTTCCTTACATAATTCGTCTGCTGACTGTTTTTTTATAGACTTCAACTTCGCTAATATGCTGTCGGCGCTAGTCTTTGATATACATGTAGTTTTTAAATTTGTTAGCAGTGAAGGTATATCCACGCTATTATTAATTGCTCTTCGGGCCTTTTTGTCGAGTCTGGTCAGTAGGAATTGATATACCAACGCTTTATTTGCGCTGGGGGAGATCTCATTTAGTAGTGTGGCTGCACTGATGAACATATCGAGTCCATCAGGTGAGCCGTCGTAGATTGGCACCATTGCGGCTGCCTCTTTGTAATCGAATTTGGACATTTTCGGTTTTTGTATTCCAACAACGAACAATATCGCAAGAGCTACTTCTTTGAAAGATTTTTGTTTAATGATAATGTTTATTTTATTTCTAATATCTTGATATATTAGATTAGCATTTTCGGCAAGCAATAACAATTCTTCAGCCTCTTTATTGTGTACGAGAGGGTCTACTATTGTTTTAATATCTTCAGCTAATTTTTCAGCTTCTGCGAGCTTGGTTCTCAATGTAGCTTTTCTTAACTTTTTAGTTTGCTCGGATCGCAGTGATTTTGCAATTACTTGTAATTTCTGTATTTTGTTTTCTATTAAACTTGCCATTAAATTAAAGGCGAAATTTTTTTATTTCTGTTTTTGTTGATGTCTACAACAAGTAGTCTTACAGCTTAGCACATATTTTACATGAACATTTTGTGTTTTTTTTTTTTTTCATTAACAATTTTTACTTCAAAAATTTTTTTTTTTTCATATTTTACATCTTATAATTGACTTACCATCTCTGTCGGCGGTATCCTACTACAGTATCAGTAAGGCTGAGCTTTGTGAAAGGTGTGACATAGATGGTTGCTCCATGGATGTCTTCAATTTTGATATTGAAACCTCTTTTCGGCTGCTTCGGGTGTTGCTTCCTATATTGCCGCCATCCGATTTTTTCCACTAATGCGATGTGTTCCGCTTGGGCCTCCGCCTGGGCCAAGATGTCCTTGATGTTCTCGTTCCACATGTTTAGTTTTTCCAATGGTCACTAGTTCGTGTAATGAGTTTCTATTGGTTCGTTCACATGGGTGGTTAGCACAGTTCCGTTTATTAGTTCACTTTGGTCTAGTTGGCACGTCTTCGTTGATTAGTTCACTTTGTTCAAATTTTGAGAAAAAAAAAAAAATAGTTCACTTCTGCCCTTTATACCTGGTTGAGCTGTGCCGCTCTCACTGCTCGGGAGGCTACTCTCTCCGAGTGATTCTTATAAAACGTGTGCATTAACCGCACAACACCGTAACCTAACGCAGCACCAGCAAGGATGCATAAAGCAATCGTTTGCGGTGAACTCGACACTGGGGCGCTCGACACTATCTCGTCTGCCGAGAAAAAGCCCATTTTTGAACGTTCACTGTTTCGTCAAAACAAAAAAATTGTTTGGTTTCACTCATAGCCGAAGATTCAGGCTAAAGTCTCGGTCGCCATGTGGAGGTTCAACCCGATGTAGTATACAATTTCTATCACTTTGGGGCACTTGTGATATATTTTCGGAATGAAAGAACTCAGGCACATTCCACTAATATAAATATCACTATATTCTTAGTTCCGTCCTCGCGTGCATTCGACACTTGTTAACTTGATTGGTTGGAAATGTAAAAGACCTGTTGCTTGCATTCGACATGTACTTTTTATAATGCTTAAACTAAAACTCTACACAAGGTAGCTTCTATTCTAGAGGAGGAGGAGCCAGCAAGGAAATATGTGAGCGCGTTCGATTGGTTCGAACGGGTCAATACGGAGAACAAAAGGGTAGTGGTTGTTTCTGTGTGTTGTCATTTCACACTTGGTTGAAGTGGGTTAGTTCTGCATAATGTTACGCTGCAAGGGTGAGTGGTTGTTATTTAATATTATCGTATGCAGCTGTGAGCTTGTGACATAAAAATGCATTTGGCCTACAAACATGTATGACGATAATTTATGGCGTGGGAATGAATTTGTGGGAATAGGATCGTTGGGATTTTATGACAAGTGGGAAAGGATAATGGTAATAGGTTATCCCGCTACAAACTGCAGGTGATGACGCAGCGACAGCGGCCGAATAAGATGATCAAGTTGATTTTCCCGGCAAATCGCAACGTCACGGTGGTGATGGACGACGAGAACTATCTCACCCTGGATAGCAACGACTGGCAGGGCACTTCGTATTTTACTTCCCCCACGAAGGAAGTAAGGTTCGAAGTGCAGTTTATTTCACACACCAAGTTCCCCAAGAAGTTGCTGCTGTGGCTGACAATCAGCTAGAAAAGGATTTCAAGGCCGCTCTTCTTTAGGACTTCTTCAAGACTTCCGGACTGGCCGTGAACGGGGAAATCTATGGTACCAAGCAGGGATGCAAAATTTCGAAAGAACTTATTGAAATCGAAAAGCTATTTTTATCAGTGCAAAATATCTCCACCGACACTCTTCTTTTCTTTCTATCGCGGTGCCGTGGTGCCTATGACTGCTGACTCACCATCACGTTTGTTTTGATATAGTTTTCGTTCCATCGACAGAAATATCAGTCCATTCTCGATGTCAGTGAATGCCCAAGCCAAAAATATCACCTTTCATTGCGACCTGGTGAAATTTTCGTTGGTCATACACCCATAAACTCAGCACTCGAATGCGCCGTTGCCCATCGATGTGTGTGCAATAAGCGGCACAAAAATGGGACCGGGGCTAGAAACATACCAGGGAAACATACACACGAACACGCGTTTAAACGTCTGACGCGGTGTCAGTGAGATGATATTTCTCTGGATGGATATTTGTTCCCATCCACTGTCAGCTGATCGAAGATGCGTATGATTATTTCGGGTGTTCATTGTCAGTGAGACAGTAGGTCGTATGAAAAAAAAAAACGTATTTACTTATTCTGCCCGTTTCCAAGTAAAGTAAACTTTCCTAGTATTTACTCGAATCCGTATGAATAAATGTTTACTTTACTAATTTCATTTTCGAATTCGAACATAGTTTTTACTTTGTCAAACATCTGTCAACTGATTGTTTAGGTTTCGTTTCAAAACGTTTTTTGGACAAAGCGTGAATTCGCGATGAAAAAGGAATAGTGTCGACGTCTGGTGGCGACTTTCAATTAGGGACAATAGTTTGGGTCCCTATCTTGTTAGTATAACCTATCATATTAGAAGACACGAAGCCAGTTTTCAAATGTTAAAATTTGAATGAAAATGTTCACATCATGTTATTTAATCACTTAAAACACTTTTTTCCGAATTTTATTTAACCCTTTGTCTACATTTTCAACATTATTAGTGAAACTTTTCATTATAATATAAAGTTGTCTTCAAAAACAATTATCGTACATGATTTTTTCACCACCTGCAAACAAAAGTGTTTTTCATTTAAACAGAATGCCAAATTTGTACGGAAAGGTTATTTTACATTCATAATTTAAATTTTAAAAACGTTTTCAGGCGGAATGAACGCCTGAAAATCAATCAATTTTTTTACGCTCCCCTAAACTAGTAAACGAAGCTTAATGCCATCAATGCGGATCGTTAACTTGTTTAACTTCAAGCGCAAGATAGCAGCATTGAACATATATAGGATATGAAATCAAAACGAATGAAAGTGTTTTCAGATCCAAAGTATGCTCATGAGCATACTTGATAATTACGAAGTAAATACTTGATGAATGCTGTTTTATTCGTACGAAATCAGCTAAACATCCATTTTCGAAAAGTAAATACTTTGTTGTTTCTTCTATTCATACCAAACGTAGTAAAAACTTAATCTCACTGCTCGACTGCACGAATGAAGTAAAGTAAAGATGAATTTTGATTTTATTCATACGGCCTAGTGAAACGAATGAGTGAGGAGAATAATGCAAAAACCAAATGTTGCACCTGACGGAGTGTCAGCTGCATGTAATTAAGTTCGGTTCATTTGTCATGAACTGCAGGGGCATTGGTGATTGAATTTGGTGTTGTCTCAATATCTCGCGCTGTCAGTAAAATGAGTGTGAGATTTTGCTACTCTGGTACCAAGTGCTTACCGAAAGTTGCATCGTTCATCAAGAAAAAACCATAAGGGTTAAGACGCGGTGTACTGGCAGGTTCTGGTGGCTCACTACTCGAAGCGATCGTTAGACGAGATGAAGCGGCTGAATATCGATGTGGTACCCAATTCGGTGAACCCGCCCAACGTCCCCCAGTTGCGTCCCATCGAGAATTTCTGGGCAAGCCTGAAGATCTACTCCAACAATTTTGTCGCGAAAACTGAGAAGGAATTGATAAATAAAACAAAGAAAGAACTCAAAAACATGAAAGCATGCCTACACACATGTTTTCGTCCGCCATGGCGAATGTTCTGGTTAACTGCCAGAAGAATTTTTTTGCAAGTAAACTAATATAATTACCTTCCATGGGAAATTTATCAAACTCAATTATCTGTCTTAGTCATATTCATATCATATGTATTAGTCATCACTGCCGTTCTACGCATAGTTGTCCCATGTTACTTTTTGACAATTGTCACTTTTCTTCATAAAACGATGTTGTTATGCATAAGCTTTCGGGAAAACACAAAAAAAACTTAAAAAACTTTGTTCCCAATATTTCAAAAAACAATATCAAGTTCAATCGTCCCATGTTGATATTCTAGGCATAACTGTCCTACCATGGATTTTTAAAGTTAAAATCAAACTTGATTGATTCCTGTGAGGAGAACTTTTCAAAATTCATTGGACAATAGTTTACTGTTCATAAAAAATCCGGTGTATTGCTAAACTGAAATGCTCAAAGCTTCTTGTAGACAAATATGCTAGAAAACTTCGATGGCGTTTTTGTCAGATGCTGATTTTGAAACATAGGACAACTATGCGTAGAACGGCAGATCATCCGAAAAAAGTCAATTTTTCAAGGCAAACGTTATAAGTCATTCTTATAACAAGTTGGTTTACGTAACACAACTTATACAGTATTTTGAAAGTTTCAAATAAAAATTCGTGTTGATCAATAAGGGTCGATTTTTAAACACCGTCGACTCCCAAAATATTTTTTTGTTTATATTGACCCCTGGAAAACCGATATCGAACCCTTGGGGTCCCTGTCCTGTCCCGAAGCCCCCATCATGGTAAGCGCCACGCTAACCACTAAACCATGGGAGTTACAATTTGTAATCTTGCAGTTTCTGAAATATAATACCAGATGAAAGCATAAAGCTATTCGCTACGGAACGTATATTTTCCGCGGCTTGTTGCACGTGACGGTACGGTGAAGAAATCCCGGCGGTATCAAATCCTAGGTGATGATGCAAATTTCTACAGGTAATCAGTGGACTTATTGTTGCTGCGATCCATGCTGGAAGCATAGTACTTTCGTTAGAAGCTTCCATCCTGGGCGATCTGCAACTCTCGCCTTAACCCGTGTCCAGACCAAATTTGGGTCGATTCCTCTTATCTCGTTTGTGAGGCTCCGTCGCCAGGAACCTCTGAGTATGCCTCTGCTGCGATGTCCTTGCGGGTTCCAGCCTAATGCTTGTCTGCAGATTTCCGTATCACTCTTCCACAATGTGTGGGCAACCCACCGCCACTTACGCTCTGTATATATCGGCGTCTGCCGGCAACGACGATGGAGTTCGTTATTCGAGATCCAGTTGTCTGGTCACCAGGTACGAATTATATGCCTCAGGCATCGGTTCACCTGGACCTGAAGCCTCCGCGCGTTCTCTAATGTCACGTCCCACGTCTCATAAGCATTAAGCAGCACTGATTTCACGTTCGAATTAAAGATCCGGATTGTTGTGTGGTGATTGACTTTGATTGACTTTCATGTTGAGCTTGAGCTTGAGCTTGGGCGAACTGTACAATTCGTAGCTGCTCTCCGTGATTGACCTGAACCAACCAAATTGCACAAAGAACACACAGAATGACGCTTGGGATAAGCAAATCATTCTCGTTGTGCAATTTTCGGCGATTCCAGCTTTAAATGGTCAATAACGAAGCCGGCCACGTCCTTACAGTCACCAGGGGAAGGGAAGGAATGTTAGTATGATATCCGCCGCCCGAAGGCCAGAAGGGTTGCCTCTATAGCGTGGTTCTCTAGCGTTTATCATGGGAGGGAGAGTTGTTAGTGGGAGAGGTAAGAATCAGGATTCACTCCGGTAAGTGATATGATTATGTAAACGTGAACTGACGACCACTTGACGAAACTGAATTCCAAAGATCTTATGAGTCATAACACATAGTATATTATCTTTAGGTATCCTGTATAACTAATTGGATCGGCTATATATTCTGTTATTTATCACGCGTACCCTTAGTTATCGCGAATACTCTTTTTTGAATTCCAATCACAACTACGGAAATTTATCTTTAGTAAACCTGAGAAGGTAACCGATAGAATTTCTTCGAACGTGTACTGTTTATCGAACACTAATCAAGACGGCGAAGAGTTTGTGAAACCTGAAAAGATAACTGAAAAAACTCCTCTATAATCAGTTGGAAACCGGAAATATATTATAATCAACGAGTGCACTCTTGATCGAACTCTAATCGCGACGAAGAAAAGTTATCCTTGTGAAACCTGAGGAAAATAAAAATTCTAGAATGAAAAAGTCCAAAACCTAAAGCTCTAAGCGTAAATCTCGCAAACAAAATCTAACCCAATATTTGAAATGAAAAACAAAAACATTATTCACAATACCAAATACACGATACAATTTTTTCATTCCTTCATCTAAATGCAACAGGTTTCTAAAACCTACTATAAATCTTCATTAACTATAAATCTAAAATACAGCAATCGCAAATTCGAGCCTGACACGTGCCGCCGTTATACTATTCTTGCACTTGCAGCTATCACCTACTGTTTAAAAATCATCTCTGATGTTGGGCAAAATTATTGGAATCTATCACTGAAAATATATAATACGATGTATTACGCAATCATTGGAAGATGACTGAAAGGAACGAATTTTCTTATATGTAGCATACATCATTACCCCGGAATTCGCTAGAAATTAAATAACGAATTGACTATGAATAATATATAATAAATTATATTAGTGAATAATAATAAAAACGTAATTGATATTATTGAAGAAAAACGAAATAACAACCACCATTATCGTAAAGGCTTTCCCGAGGGATAGAACGAATTTTAGAGGCGAATGAACTTTTAAGTCCATAGCCTACACAATACGAACAAGATAATAGAAGGGATAGTGAAAGCAACATTCGAAGAGAGGAGATATGGAAGCAAGCGTATAGTTCGTTTTCTAATTGGAATGAAGGAAGGAAGGTATTGTATTTTAGAGACTTTAAACTTTTGCAGTTCATTCGTCTCTAGCCTTGAGAAAAGCCCTTTGAAAACTCTACTCTATTCTACTCCAGCGCCTCCACCTCCGCCCTCTTGCCTTGAGAAAGGCACTCGATCCCTCGCTGTCCAGCCCGTCCAGCAACGATGTTGTCCATTCGGTGTCCACACAAAGAATGTTGGAATGAAACTAAATAAAATATGTAATATAGGAGGGAGAAAATCCTTAGATATATGTGAATGAGAGAGAGGAGAAGAATTCGAAAACGAGAGAACTTAGCTCACGCTACTGCCTGCTCAGACCGGTACCATGACGGTGATTTTTGGACCGTGATATCTACACTCCGAAAAAAAACAACCACTAGAATCCATAAACGATCAACGAGTTCATATAGATATAAGATGAAGCTAAATCGTTTGCATCAATATTGCAAACACACGTCGACAAGGGAACTACATCACGGAACAAATTGCACGACGACTGGTTAACACAACGAAACGGAAAGTTTTCACCAACATAAACGAACTGGAAAAAATGGCTTCGTTCGTTTCACTTTACAAATTTTTGTTTCCAATTTATTATCTATGCAGTGAATTTAATAAAACCTCACTGCTTCCGAATTCACTAGAAGCACACAAAGCACACGTTTCAGCCATTTTCAAAATAATAGGTTATTAAAACACAATCAATCGGAAATAACGAAGCGCGCACATCTTGTCCATTACGTTGCTCAACCCGAACTGATTGACTTTCATGTTTTCGTTAAACTCGCAAAAGCAGCTCTCACCTTTTTTTATCCTTGCGATGTCGATGTTGGTTCCGCCATCTAACGCGATCTGGCAGCCAAGATATTGGAAATGGTCGACCCTCTCCACTGCTTGCCAAGCTACTGCAATGTCATCAGCAAAAGCAAAGTCGTTGAGGGGCTCCAGCCTAATACCCCCCAAAGAACCCCAGCTCATAAGCACTCCCTTTCGAACAGAAATATCTTCCACTACGATAAGAAACGATGGTCCTAATACGTTTAAATATGGCCATCCAATCGCTATAAAACCGTGACACTCAACGTGTTAAACATCTTTGCTAGATGATGTGATGCTGAATTTTCAATTTTGTGAATTTTGATAGAATTCTGAATGAAGCCTATCACCCTCATTCTTGTTTTCATTCAAATTAGATGCGTTCGAGAGTTCTGTCCATTTGTATTCCTGTTTTCGCTCGAAGCACGAAAAACTTCGTTCGATTCGAATTCTTCTAGAAACGTTGTTGACATCGGTTAGAAAAGTTGAAGTGCACCTGGTATATGTTCGAATCGAGTGGCTCGAACGAAAGTCAGACATAATACCTATAAATGAATAGTAAAATTTAACTGATGTTTCTCCCTCTCTTTCTTCCTCAGACAACGGTTCGTACGAGCTGCCGAAACTTCTGATCCGAGAGGATTCACCGGTCGAATCGTTTCACAGTTCCTATCCACATCTGGAAACGGTCGCACTGCGTGGCGAATCGCCGAAGAATTTCAACTCGCTCGCGAAGCTGCAGGACACCGGCCACGCTGGATTGTCTGAGAATCAAGCATCATTAGCTCCCGGAAGTGTAACGAAGGCCAACAGCGAGAAGAGCAAATTAGCGTCTGGTTCCCTGTTACAACTGTACGAGCATCCGCCGTCGGCAACGGCCGCTGCAACTGCGATCGGGAGCATAGGAAGCGGGCCCTCGAACAGTGGTAGTACCTGGACTCCTCACTATGGCGGCGTTGGACACCACCATCACCACTCGGATCTGGGAATAAATGAACTCGAGCTGAAATTCATCAACAATGGACTGCTGGAAAAGGGTGCGAGCAGTGGTTCCGTGTTCAAGCTACCAGCAGTTTCGAATTTAGAGATCAATCATTGGAATGCCTTGTCCAGTGATTCGATGAATAACTATGCGACTGCCGGCGAGGGCAAGGAAAAAGAGGAGGTCCCGAACTCGCGAACATCTAATGGGTTTATACACAGTGATCTATCGATTTCATCCGATGAGGATGACTTGTTCAGTATATCGGACCTCATCTACAAGAACCAGGCCAACAAGTCGAAATCGATCGATCTGAATGAATTTCGTAAAACGTTCGGCAGTAGTCCTACGTTGTTAAATAATTTCGGAGGGACCAACTGTAATTTAGCCCCGCAACTGTCGCGATTGGACGCAATCCCATCACAATATCGGAGGGGTTACACCAATTTGAACGATGCGGGTCTGTCAAGTTCAACCTCCGAGCTGGAGTGCGTGAACGCTACCACGAAGAAAAAGACTGGAAGTGGTGACAACGGAGAGTTGTCGCCATTGCTAAAACATAGAAATAATGATCATGTTTCCTACGTCAGAAGCTACGAGAATTTAAACCGATATAAGGCTTTTTCTATGAAGAACGGAGAAGCAAGCGATATTTTGCGATATCAACAGGGTGGAGGGCAATTGTTGCCTGGTATTAGTAATTTAAGTAGTATTGCAGATCCGGTTCTAAATAACAGCGGTGGAAGCGGTTCGAATCTGATTGACGATAGTTTCACAGATTTCGAATATAGGTTCTCTAGGTTAAGTTGTTCGGGTGGAAACATTCATCACAATGGAAGTAGTATTAGTAGCAGTAGCAATAGTAGTAACAATACCAGTAGCAATACCCAGAATACTACCAGTAGTCAGCAAAATAGCAGTTATCACAGTGGTAGCAATAATCGAATGCCATCCTCGAACGATATAAACCAACGGAATCGTTTGCTACCCGGTCATCCTCCGTATAACTATACTTCTTCGCCCTTCAACAACTGTTCTACACCTGCTACGAATTACTGTTTTCCATCCGATGAAAGTCTCTTCAATGCTTTCTTCGACGATTTTGTGGAGATTGATACGAGCGATATATTCGACAATGCGGAGTACATCAACCTCGGGGGAAGTCGAAACTCTAACACTTCGACCTCGAAGATGCTGCAAAAGGCCAACAACACAAACCTTCTTTTGCCTGAAATTCTCCAACAAGATGAACTTCTGCTGAAAACCCAGTCAAGTTTCCCCGAAACTGATGATGATTTGCTCAGTGATGACACTCATTACTCGGCTATCCATCAGGTGGATGGTGGGGAGCCAGCCCATCCCACCCAGTCGGATGAGAAAGGATTACCGCCCATTATTTCCCAAGTCAAATCGCTAGATCAATCTTCAATGCACCATCACCCTGCCGAGCCGCTGAAATCGAAGAAACTTCGTTGTGCGCAATGCAACCGCAAGCTGGGCGTCATCATGATCATGAAATGTCATTGCGAGAAGATTTTCTGCGCACAGCATCGTTACGCCGAGGCGCACAACTGTTCTTACAATTTTAAACTCGAAGGAAAGAAACTTCTCGAGCGTGAGAATCCACTTGTGGTGGCTCAGAAATTACCCAAAATTTAGGAAGTTTTCGAATTGAATTATGTTCTGTTGTGAGACGCTGAAATTAATGAAGAGGTTCATTTTTTGTTGCTTTCGAAGATAATTTGTATAGATGAAAAATACTACTCTGAATTATTTTGTAGCTTGGTTTTGGATAAAGCTAAACATTCGATTATAGTCGAATGGAATGTAAATACATTTTGTTTTCCGCTCCAAATTTGTTTTCATAGTAAAAACACTATGCTAATGCTGGAGATGTAATTGAATGGTGTTCCTAGTGGATTCGTCATTAGTTTCATTATTAGTTTCATCGGACATTTTGGGAAGATTTGAGAAAATGTGGTCTGATGAAATTCACTCACGAGGAAAATATCAAATTTATTTTAATTAGTTTACTATGAATTGACTTGTAAATTACTATGAGCAGTTAACTTATAAGTGACAAACCTTTGAACTAACAATTAACTTTTGTGACTATATTATAAATAATTGTGGAACGCTGCAATGAAACACAATGCGATAACACTACCAGCAGTCATATTCACGTATATTTCCGCCTTATATCGCTAGTTCCATTATCTTTGTTAACGTAGAAAAAACTTAATTTCAAGTATCAAATGCGTTTGTAGGAAATAATAAAAAAGTTACTAAAGAAAAAAAGACAAAATACAAAAATAAAACAAAAAAAGGAAAACATATTTAGCTAGATTTTCTATTTCAATTTTAATAAACCCAAGTACACCTATAATACACGAAACGAATTCGATGAAAATGAGGAATTTGAAAGTAAAATAGCATTACATCTAAAATATAGCGCTTCAGCTTAATGACGAATTCAGTTTCAACAAATTTTTATTAGACCGAGAAAAAAACCAAAGATTTTCAAAATTACTATTCGACTGGAACAAATAATGTTGACATTATTTCCCCCAGTTGAGTCTAATTAAGGAACAGGGATTGGAATAATTGCGGAAGGGTTTTTGAAAACAATAGGCATCCATATTAACATTCAACTGGCGCTGATTTTTCTTTTGTTCACTTTGTAATTTTTCAAGTAGTTTCCTATTACCATTATAATCAATAGAAGATATACTAGCGGTAATCTTATATATGATGTGTATAGGATATTGACTGTAAACTGGATCAAAGTAATCTATTATACTACTAATAATTCATCTATAACTGGCAGATATAGTGTTACTTGTTAAGCGCAAATTCAGAAGCCCTTAGGCGTTTATTCTTTGCGAACGTAATAATTTATTACTCATTCAAAATAAAAAAGGGAAAACAAGGCCCAATAAAAAGACAGGTAGAAAAATACGGACATGGTTAGTATCCTGAGATGACATCCTAATAGTCTTAAGGGGATAGTACACTATGAAAACTTGGAAAAATTGTAAAACAAAATTCTGGCCTAAAATGTTTTATGGGACGTCTACTTTACTGTAGTTTTTGTCCCAGGTTCGTCCGATGCTCCGTTCCAAAGTTACAAGCCAATTAGAGGACCTAAGTCTTTGCGTTAGGAGCGCAGATCCAAAATTTTATAACGCGTTTTACTCGAAATTAAGTTTTGCAAACTGGTAGGAGTTCTACCTACGGAACGGTCCAGCCGATTGTGGGCCCTATTCCAGAAGACGAGACGAGCAGACGAGCTTGGGTGAACAAACATTGGCCCCAATAAATCCATAATAACAAAACATCTGAGTGATGAAGCCACATGCTAGAAGAAAAAATATTAATGAAACCAAAAGATATATGAAACTTATTTCTTTTTGTTATGATTTTAGTATTTTGGCACTAGAAGAAAAGTATCGATTGATCAATTTTAAAAATGTTTGTAGTTTTCCTCGAAATAAAAACATGTCCTCACATCTGACATCACTGATCATACCGAGAAAAAGTGACAGAAATCTTTCCAGTTCACCAAATAAAACATTTCTATGAAACTCGTGTACTGGAATAGGATATTTTGCTCGTCTCGACAGTGACTAAAACCGAAACGAGACCGTTTTCTGGAATAGGGCCCAGTTTTTCCCAGATTCTCCACCTGTCATCGTACGTAAGATTTTTTTAATATTTTGAAAAATAAAATTTTGGTGAATGCTTTTGTCTCGATTTTTGAGGCAAAAACGCATTTTTTTTACAAAAAATGTTGCCATTTAGTCAAAAATCAATATTTTTGAAAAATTCAGCGTACGGTAACAGGAAATATATCCAAGTTTACGTAAAAAAATCGTCGGTTGAAATCGGTCCACTAGAAAAACTTGTGGAACTCCCACCAGTTTACAAGGTTTTGGCTGCAAGAGTTCAACAAACTGGTTGCGGCTATTCAGGGGACCGTCCAATTGACACCAATTTGTTTTTTTTTCGTTTGTTAAGTAATATATGCCTAATAAAACTGTGATATCAGATTAATCATAGGGCCCTATTCCAGAAAACGAGACGAGCAATTCGTCTCGTCTCGTCTTGGCTTCAGTCACTGTCGAGACGAGCAAAATATCCCATTCCAGTACACGAGTTTCATTGATATGTTTTATTTGGTAGACTGGAGAGACCTTGGTCAGTTTTTCTCGGTATGATGAGTGATGTCAGATGAGAAGACATGGTTTTTGTTTTGAGAAAAGCATCAAAAAGTTATATATATATATATATATATATATATATATGTGTATATATATGTGGAGTGATGTCTGTCTGTCTGTCTGATTCTTATAGACTCGGAAACTACTGAACCGATCGACATTAAAATTGGTATGTACGGGTTTTTGGGGCCGGGGAAGGTTTTCGTGATATTTTGAGACCCCTCCCCCCTCTCTAAGGGGGGGCTGCCATACAAATGAAACACAAATTTCTGCATTACTCGAGAATTAATCAAGCAAATGAAACCAAATTTGGCATGTGGAGGTTTTAGGACGCGTATTCTAGAGCTTGCCACTCAGAATGCATTGCAAGGCGTGTCATTTGGCATAGAAATCTCAACTAAGTACTAATAAAAATTACGCAAGTAATACTACGTTGAGACGGCGAAGTTCCTCTAGGAACGTTAGTGCCATTAAAGAAGAAGAAGAAGGTTTTAGGATGCAATAAATGTTTCTATGGGGATAAGATACTCCTTCCCCCTCTCTTAGAGGGGGCTGCCATACAAATGAAACACAATTTTTTGCATTACTCGGAAATTAATCAATCAAATGAAACCAAAGTTGGCATGTGAAAGTTTTAGGGTGCAATAAATGTTTCTATGATGATTAGACAGTCCTTCCCCCACTCAAAGGGGGGGCTGCCATACAAATGAAACACAAATTTCTGCATTACTCGAGAATTAATCAAGCAAATTAAACCAAATTTGGCATGTGGAGGTTTTAGGATGCAATAAATGTTTCTATGGTGTTAAGATACTTCTTCCCCCTCTCTTAGAGGGGGCTGCCGTACAAATGAAACACAAATTTTTGCATTACCCGAGAATTAATCAAGCAAATTAAACCAAATTAGGCATATGGAAACTTTAGGGTGCAATGAATGTTTCTATGGTGGTTAGATACCCCTCCCCCCTCTCTTAGGGGTGGCTGCCATACAAATAAAACACAAATTTCTGCATTACTCGAGAATTAATCAAGTAAATGGGCGGGACGAAGTTTGCCGGGTTAGCTAGTATATATATATATATATATATATATATATATATATATATATATATATATATATATATATTAGATTAGATTTGTCGGGCCAAAACCACAATCGTTTAATAGTGTTACTGGTTTTCTTGCGTTTTTAATCATTACTCCAAGATGTTCGATTGTCTTGATTTCTGCTGTTTTTGATGATTCGATAAAGGTGCAATTACTTGTATTTCCTCTTAATATTGTATGTATGCAATTGTCAGTGGAAACATTGAACAAATTTTGGATGTCACAGACGAAATTTTCTTCGATATTTGAACATGGGTATGTTACTAAATATGATTCGTTGTTGCTTATAACAGCATTTGTTGCGTTTATTGCAATAATTTTGTTTCTTACGGGTATTGTTTCTAATTTGAGTAGTTCATAATCGCCTTATCTTAATTTTGGTATTTTAACGAGAATTGTTATGTTTAACCCGCTATGGAAAGCTATCGGTTTTAAAAACTCGTAAGTTTGATCATAGCTTTGAATTTTAATGCCTTGTGATTCTAGGATTTGGGTTGCGAAATCCAATTCTGATGGTTGCAGGAGTAGCTTGGAAATTATTCCGACTTTCATGAGTTGTATAGATTCGAAGAGGTCTTCCAGCTGATGCCTAACTGCGTCGATGTTGAATATAATACTATGTATGTGTAATGTATGCTCGTATTTAATTAGTTTTCTGAGTTCAACCTAGCTTGTTTGATAATATCATTGATTGCTATAGATTGTTTAAATGCATGTATCGTCAAATTGTTTATTCTTTCTTCAAATAATTTGTTTATTGCTATTTCTTCGTTATTTTCTGTGATAAGTGCATTATTTGAACTTTGTATTGTCTGAATTTGATTTTCAATTTTTAATAAATCTTCGTTGTCTAGGTTTCCAGTTATCATTTTGATGGCCGATCCTAAAAAGTTTAGTGACCTCTTCGTCTTTTTCCTAGGGATTAAGTTTTCAATTACAAAATTTGCTTGATTATGTTTTTGTTTGATGATTTTAACAATTTCACAAAATTTTGGATTTTCTTCTAATTTAGCTATTATTGGTTCGTATTGTTTTAGTACAATTTTGAATGAATTCAAATTGAATCTATGTAATAATGTGTGGAAACCTTCTTTTATGAAAACTTTCCCTGTCTTTGCGGCAAAAACGCCATGATTTTGATTTAGGTCCATGATTTCCATGTGGGATGAGTGGATAGGATTGGATAGGAATAAGAGGATAATTGTGATCATCCTTCTCTTCTGTTGTCCTGTGAAGTAAAAATTATAGTTAGTTTCCAGAGTATGATGTGAGGGCTCAAACGGATCTAAGTTGACTTTATAATGAAAAGTTCGGTAAATAAAAGTTTGTTTTTTTACACCACCTATGGAGTATAAATCATAACTATATATATCTATGTATGTATATATATATATATATATATATATATATATATATATATATATATATATATATATATATAATATGTGTTTCCAATAAAGTAGTTGTTATGAATTACTCACTTTCGTTCAATATATGAAGACAATTGATATAGTGAAACAATTTTTGAAGATAAAGACGGAGCAGAACAATACCGATGCTTTCAATCAACAAGGTGAACAAACACATCAAACAAACTAGACGATTCGACTCGTCGTCTCGTTTTCTGGAATAGGGCCCATAGTTATTCGAACCCTCGTTGAAAAAAAACGCGAAAATCACATACTTTTTTATTATGTTCATAGTGTACTACCCCTTTAACTCACCGGCTGGCGCTAACAAGAGTCGCACGGGAGTGATTTACAGCTGCAGTAACATTTGCACCATGAGCATTGTTTTCACCTTTCGTTAAAATGATAAACATACACAAAACTATCCGCTTATTATATACTAAATTTTGAAGTTATGCATAAAATCAGCCCCTTTTTCGCCTTCCCGCTGTCGAGATAAAAAATCTTGTAAATTTGTGTGAAAATAAAACTTATCTATCCCCTTTATGAATTCAGCTCATATTCTACATAGATTCACATACACACACCCACATTCACTTTAACCCTTTTACTTGCAACATAGAGTGCTAACACGATCAGCAGTACAGTGAAAGAGTTCGATGCGTTACCGACCGGAGGGTTTTTCCGCGTTGGAAGTGTATTCGGCGTCACACGCTCTTGCATGCTTAATGGATATCGTCATGGAAAGTAATATGGGACATTAGCGTTCCAGTACTTCAGCTTCTGACGGCCCTTCAAAAAAGGTCCGGACACTGTCTGATACCTTAGTGAATGCAGAAACAAATCAGCTTCTACAGAGCAATAAATATTCGGTGCTGCCGGAAGATAGTGGAAATGGCGACATCGTCACCAAAAAGGATCCCCCGCGTTTCCCCGCTCTTCACACGCTATGGCAACGGGAGCACTGAGTGTTCTTCACATCCAAGAAGGTTATAGGGAAACTCGAGGACGAGGAAAGCCAAAGGTGTGCATCTCTACACATACGATATGCAAATGACGAAGCCGTTTAAAGTGGTTTTGCGTGAACTGCCGCTCTGTAACTCGGAGGACTTGAAAGCTGAGCTGTCTTGAAATCGGAAAACGTCTTCGCGATGACTCGCTGCCCAAACAACATTAACACATTCAGAGACCAACTGTAGCCGCTGGTGTAACCTCGGACAGTTTGGTATCTACCACACAGGAGATACTAACTCTTGTGACGGAAGTCATCACCATAATACCTTTTCTTTCTTTCTTTGTTTTTAAGAGGCTTTAAACTTTGCAGTTCATTCGCCTCTATCCATAATACCTGCAGAACGAAAACTGAGCAGCTGCAAGCTGTATTATCACTGATCGACAAATATGTTCCGTGAAGCTGTCAGCATTGCAAATTGGAACGATTGCTCGTTGAGAATCAAGCACATCGAGCTATTAGATTCAATAACAATAACAAGGAGATCGATGTAGCTGTCATCACCGAGACGCACTTAACATATTAAGGACCGCACGTTTTGTGGTAAACTTGTTTGCTTCATTTGTTCGGATTCTACGAATGAGATCGTTCCCTTCGGTGTCGATGAGACGAATGCGATCCATCGGTAGGCCTTGTTAGATTTTTGGCAGACCAAGGATTTAACCATCAAGTGTAGAAAACACGGGTTATTTCGTGATCCATTCGTAACAGACGGAACGCGAAACACGAGGAAACTCGTGAGCGGTCCGCAATGTGTTAAACCGGAAATCAACATGTATCTTTCGGAATTCCGGTTCTCAAGATTCGACAGAACCAGTGCAGATAAAGGGGGAGTGACCGTTCCTTTGAGGCGAAATATTAACAACTGCCTGCTGCTGAACATCCAACTCAACAGCTTCAAAGTCATCGGTATCAAGGCTCGCATATCGATTGTGCCAATCATCATCATTGCGGCATACTGTCCTAAGCAAGTCAACATCAAGGACGGTTCAGTCGCACTGTTAAGGAACGGCTTGGCGAAACCGAAATGGAATGATCCTTGCAAAGAACTCGGAGAATTGCTATTATAACATTTTGAGGCCGAACAGTTCTATAAGAATCTCCAGATCGGGAGTTCCTTCCATTCTGTACATTTTTTGACCCATGTGGTCATCTCCAAGGATACACTCGTGTTCGAAAAACAATCATCCAATCACTACCTGGTGGTGCGGGGTGCGTCTGCTCCACCGTAGTCTTTCTTTAGTCACTATCACCGTGCAAACTCGGGCGAATACCAGCGTGTTGTTGTTAGCAACATCCCCCTCGAAAAATATGGATTTGGCGCTAGAATATTTTCAACAAGCGATTGCCATAGGTCGTATGAGTGGGGTCCCGATACATCAACGTCAGGTGAGTATCTCTGCAAATAGCTAGCACCACCAAACATCTCATTCGTTTACGAGTCACTGTTGATAAGCTGAAAGGTCTTATCAGATAGTCTGAGAACATGAAGGCCCCCGGTTTCGACAACACTTTTAACATCGGGCTCAGTCACTTGAGCCACGGCTCATTTAATTTCGCAACGAAAATTTTCAACCGATGCGTGGAGCTTAGTAACTGTGTGGAAGTTAGTAAAAGTCATCCCAGTCCTGAAACCAGGAAAAGATCCTTGTGTCCTCAAGAACGATCGACCCATCAGCTTACACTCTGTCCTTTTCAAGCTGTTCAAGAAGTGTATTCTAACATGAATTCTTTCTTTGGCAGATGAACATGGTGTCTTTCCTGATGAACAGTTTAGTTTCTGTAAGGGAAGATCCACAATACATCAGCTCACTTGAGTTGTTAACATCATTCAGCGGAATAAATCGGTTTCCGAGACGTCTGCAATGGCGCTCTTGGGGATTGACAAGAACTTCGTCAATGTGTGGCATGATGGTCTGGTGTTCAAGCTGCATCGATTTTCCGATATCTGGTAAAGATAATGTAACAATAGGATCTGCTAATCTGCGCTTTTCGCGCTAACCACCACATGCATGCATGCAAAGAACAAAAAATCGGTCCCCCTGCACTCACCAATGGTTTCCTTCAGTGATCGTCATCATTTGACCAACGCCGGATGGTTTAGCGGAACCTCCGCCGCGTTGTCCGGTTGTCGCTCGTACCTGTAGCAGATTGCGGTGAGGTGTTGCCTCTCTCATCCTTCGTATGGCGGCCGCCAAACATTGTTTGGCCCATTTCATATAACTTTAGCTGAACCGGCAAACTTCGTCCCGCCAAAAATTTATTTTTCATTATCGTTCCGTTATCCACGTTTTCTTTCTAATCACACGTTCATGGGTCCAATCGCAGAACTGATCATTGATTGATCTTCTAATCTACCCATCATAATTACCTTTTACTAAAAAATCCCTAGTACTTTTACCAAAACTCGTCATTATAATATCAGATTATTTTCAGACACAATTTTCGTTCAAGATTTTACAACCACTTGCAAATAACATGTGTCTTCGTTACGTTGAATAAATTTTTGATACAGAAAATATGATAGAATAAAGACAGCCCTAAATCGGACAATTCCTTTCTCGAGTTTTGCTCTTATCAACACATTCGGCGATTCATTTTTATTTATGTAGATAGAAGACGATATAGGAGTGCGTTTTATCACATCAAAATCCATTTTCACTTACGAACGAAGATCAATTTCGTTAGCGCAAACATCAAATGGACTAACAACGCTTGTCGATATGTAATTGTAGAACATATTAGGCTGTCAAAAAAGTCCTGCGGTATTTTTGACGTAGGATTACGTCTTTCGGGAACATATTGGGGTACAAATTGAAAATCGAGTACATTGTGAAAATTGTCCAATTTCAAATGCTTATTGCTCAGTCATTTCATGATGGATTGATGAAATTTTTGCGTCAATCGATTTCGGCACTCCAAAACAATTTTTTATATTGAAGAAAATAATATATATCATGAAATTAACTGTCAAACAATTGAAAAATCTCAACCCCTAGCCTAACGGAGATATCCACTTCTGATTGGTCGAAATTGGCGACACATGCGGTGGGTCCCTAACAGAGGCATCAAAATCAAGCTGCCTGGGGGAAATTAGCATTGCAAATACATAAAAGTAGGGGGATCTTTAGCTCCCACCGAAATGTGTTCCCTAACAGAGACATCAAAACCATGCTGCCTGGGGGAAATCGATATTGCAAATACATGAAAGTAGGGGGAACTTTTGTTCCTACCAAAATGTATTCCCTAACAGAGACTTCAAAACAAAGCTGCCTGGGGGAAATCGGCATTGCAAATACATGAAAGTAAGGGGCATTTTTGAATTACAGGCAGGGTTGCCAACTATTTTTTTGAAAAATCAGGGAGAATGAAAAAAAAAATCAGGGAAAATCAGGATAGCTCATATTGGGTTGTCCGGAAAGTTCGTACCCATTTTTGAGAAAACAAAAGTATTATTTTTTGAATTTTATATGCACAGTGTTGTTTTGCAAACAATTCAGGAAGTGCTGAAATCTTTCAGGTAGCCTAACAATTCTAAACATTATTTAATTATGGAAGCTAATTTGTTCAGTTGGGAGCAGTATTTGTGGGAATGTATCGACTGGTTGCTTGGTAGAAACTCACAATACAGAATTCCTCTTCAATACCACCTGAACCAGATCATAATTGTTTTTCAGGTGAAGACCGGGTCAGTCTGATTATTTAAAATGACCTGTTTTCATCACCCGCCACGATTTGCTTAAAAAAAATCGATGCATAGATGAAACGCACAAGTCGTAACGATTTACGTAACCATGTTTCAACTGATGCACATGAACGGAGATTTTAAACATATGTAGTGTACCTGCTAATTCATTTGTCGTGTCTCACGGATCATTCTTACAACTTCTTGCTTTACAAACAATTTAATATATTTTCTTCAAGAAATAAAACACTTTTTAATAATAATTACAGTTTAATAAAAAAGATGCTTACACATTCTTACTTCTAAAATTCTTGTAAATTGGATGTTATTTGCTGCGAACATGTAATGAAACCTGTATCGTTTTTATTTAACTGTACATAATTTTTGGTCGCTAATATTCCTTTCATCGTTTTCGTTCCAATTCTGTTTCTAATCTTCGTTTTATTGAGATTGAATTGCAAGAACCTTCGGGCATATGATTCTTATAGATTATATTTCTTTCACGTTAACTTCAAAATTCAAAAAATGTCGACATTGTACCTTCGAAAATGCGAAAAGTATAATCGAAAGAAAAAGTAAAAATTATATAAGCGCGGATCGTAGAGCTTTTTTATGTAGACTATTATGACAGTTTTCATATACAACCAGCAAAACTCCCAGTATATTTATATGTATTTTTTGTTCTGACCAAAAAATAAAAAGTAAAAAATGCAAAAAGCAAAAAGAAAAAAATCAGGGAAAATCAGGATCATTTTATAAAAATCAGGGAAAATTGAGTGTTTGTCAGGATATCAGGGAGCGTGCCAAAAAGTCTGGGAAATCCTGAAAAATCAGGAAGGTTGGCATCTCTGATTACAGGTAAGGTGAGTGATACGATTAAATCTAGCAAATAAAATTCAAATTTGGAACTTAATGTTGGTTGCTTCGTGAAAAATCATATCAATGACCGATCGTATATTGTGAAAAATATAGCACAAATGTAAGTGTGAAATTGTATATGGTAGCAGTTGTGTTGAAAATGACTTGATATATGAAACGATTTTTTTCAATTTTCATAAATAAAACCAAGGTGTGTTCCCGCTCGAGAACGGGTCGATTGGTTTAAGCTGTCTGTTTTGATGTGTTCATTTTTACCCAAGGAAAATTTATACGGCGAGAAAAATTGGAAAAGTGAAGATATATTACAAAAACAGTACCCAACAACCAAACAACACGGCCCTTTTCAGAGCCACCAAATAGTTATCAAATTGTTTAACAATGTAATTCTTCAAATATATCCAAAATCAACAGATAGCCCAACGGAATCCTACGTCAACTATGCGGTCGTGTCTCGCACACAACCCTCCTGTGACTTTTTTTTGAATTTTCATTTGTTCATAAAATTAGTTACAATCATCTTTTTGACGTAGGATTACGTCTTTCGGGAACATATCGGGGTACAAATTGAAAATCGAAAATCGAGCACATCGTGAAAATTGTCCAATTTCAAACGCTTATTGCTCAGTCATTTCATAATGAATTGATGAAATTTTTGCGTCAATCGATTTCGGCACTCCATAACATTTTTTTATATTGAAGAAAATTGTATATGTCATGAAAATAAAAATCTAACAATCAAAAAATCTCCCTATCCTAACGGGAATACCCACTTCTGATTGGTCGAAATTGACGACACTTGCGGCGGGTCCCCAACAGAGACATCAAAACCAAGCTGCCTGGGGGAAATCGTCATTGCAAATACATGAAAGTAGGGGGAGCTTTTGTTCCTACCGAAATGTATTACATAACAGAGACATCAAAACCAAGCTGCCTCCCCCCACCCCACACCTACTCCTCCCCTCTTTCCTTCCCATACCACTCCCACCCCCTCCCAATCCACTAATCCCACCCAAATCCTTTCCACTCCTTTCCTTCCTATCCTCCTGAGAAGGGCCTTTTTGTTTTTTGGCTTTGGAACACGCCTTTCGCTGGGTCACTTGTGCTTCGTTACTGCTTTGGTCCTCGGATCAGTAAATTTTTACTTTTCTTTACAGCATATATTAAATATCTTATGAAGCATAGGATCCCTTCCTACCTTCTTCTTTAACCGAGAGTCGAGCGGACGGGTCTGATGAGTGATTTTGTTGGTTTCCCTTTCGCCAGTCCCCTCTGGACTGGTTTTATTGTGGCTCTTCACTGGGCTGGAGGCGAATGAACTGCAAAGTTTAAAGCCTCTTAAAAACAAAGAAACGTGAAAGCTGCCTGCCACATGATGGTGCTACTGACACTCGACCGCAACGGTTATGTTTTTAGCGCCATTCTAAAAGAGAATAATAACTATAGAAGTTTTCTCCTACAACCGAATGCATAGCTTTTTTCAAAGCTGATTTCGGTCCTAAATATAGCGTTTTTTTCAGCAACAGTTGTCCGGATACCAGGAAAGGAGGAAGCAGCCGAAAAGCCCCCAACGGCCATTCAGGAAGTTGGTTCGGTCGGATTGGCCACTTTGACCGGCAGTTTTCACTGCCCCTTGCGTGTCCCGCTGTTTGCGCCCGTCTCATCAGCAACGTTTTTCCTGCCAGTGACGCGCGATTTTGGCGCAATTTCTACTTCAACCACCAGCAACTCAGGAGGTGTGAAAAGAGGTTTTCTTCGCTTCGTCGCTTCGAACCGCTGCGGCGATTGCCCTGCCGTCGGCGGTATCCGGTCCCTTCCCCGCTACCCCACTACCATTAGGTGGTGAAGTCGGAGTGGTTCTTCAACACGATCGGTGAGTGACCAAACCTTTCTTAATACCAGGAGCTAGTGAGAAATAGGACGCCCATAGGGTATAGGTTAGAAAAATTTTTTACTACATATCCCAAATTGATTTTAATTTAACTGACATTTAAAAAGTGATTTTTTCCAAGTGTTTTTAAAAATAGTGTTTTTCCGCCAAGTGATTTCGGTGTTTAATCTTGTAACTGCGTTGGCATTGTCCCCCGCCGTTACTGTCCTCCGCCGTTTTCGTCCCCCTTCGCACGTCGTATAGTCTACTTTGGTTCGTGAATATTTTTCCGCGCCAGGCTGTATTTCGATATAGCCAGGCCCCGATCATGGCTTCCAGCAGCTCCGGCGCCGGAAGGCCAACCAATATTTACAGAGGTGTTACCACCACTCGTACCTTGCCCAGATGGGCTGATCCTTTTGGTGGCAACTTGCAAATATTACTGTTGAGAGCCACTGAAGGTAACATTCTCCCATCGAACCCTTTCACCGTTTCCAAATCGATCCAAGGAGTGATCGGTACGGAATTTAAAGACGCGAAACCTCAACGCGACGATAAAAATCGCCTGCAATATGTGCTACATCTACGAGATGAAAAACTCGTTCAATTGCTTCTGGGTACAAAGTCGCTGATCGACGAAACACCCATTGAAATTTTATACCATCCCACCTTGAACCAACGCAAATGTGTTGTGTCCTGTCGTGACGTAATGTTCTTAAACGAAGACGTCCTCCT
The DNA here is from genome assembly GCF_029784135.1 of Toxorhynchites rutilus septentrionalis. Taxonomy (NCBI): domain Eukaryota; kingdom Metazoa; phylum Arthropoda; class Insecta; order Diptera; family Culicidae; genus Toxorhynchites; species Toxorhynchites rutilus. The sequence continues at coordinate 291,964,746 of NC_073746.1, forward strand.
AGCTGAACTAGCCGACCAAAATGTGATCGATGTTAAAAAAATTCTACGATTTGACCCAGTCTTGAAGGAAAGAGTTCCTACTTCAACCATGATCCTCACCATTAACGGAACAGTTATCCCTGAAGCAATTAACTTCGGATTCCTCCGTGCTTCAACAAGAAACTTCTACCCAAACCCGATGCAATGCTTCGGATGCTTCGCTTTCGGCCACACTTCCAAAAAGTGCGCCAAAAAAATCCAACTTTGTCGTAACTGCGGTGTAGCCCACCCTGAACTTAACACAAATAGTAATGATAAGGACAAAAATCACAGGAGGGTTGTGTCCGAGACACGACCGCATAGTTGACGTAGGATTCCGTTAGGCTATCTGTTGATTTCAAATATATTTGAAGAATTACATCGTTAAACTCTTTGATAATGATTGGGTTTTAATGTCTCTGTTAGGGAACACATTGTGGTAGGAACAAAAGTTTCCCCTACTAGTGATTCCCGATAATCGTTCGATTAATCGATTAATCGAATACTTCCTACAGAAATCGATTATTAATCGAACGAATACTGCGCAACCAATAATCTAAACGAACGAATAATTTTCGTCGATTAATCGATCCAATGAGAAATATTAGTCTAACTAATTATTCCTCTCAGTGTGACGATTAATCGATTAATCGATTATTTGGGGCGACCAATCGTATCGAATATCAAACTGCTGAAAAGTATTCGATTAGCTGATGAACGATTAATTTCATAAATCGGAGATCACTACCCCCTACTTTCATGTATTTTCAATGTCGATTTCCCCCAGGCAGCTTGGTTTTGATGTCTCTGTTAGGGACCCGCCGCATGTGTCGTCAATTTCGACCAATCAGAAGTGGGTATTCCCGTTAGGATAGGGGCTGAGATTTTTCAATTGTTCGATAGTTAGTTTCATGACATATATTATTTTCCTCAAAACAAAAAATTGTTATGGAGTGCCGAAATCTATTGACGTAAAAATTTCATCAATCCATCAAGAAATGACTGAGCAATGAGCGTTTGAAATTGGACAATTTTCACGATGTGCTCGATTATCGATTTTCAATTTGTACCCCAATATGTTCCCGAAAGACGTAATCCTACGTCAAAATTAAAAATTTTATCTGCAATGCACCTGCCTCTTGTGTGAACTGCAAGGGAAATCACGCCTCTACCAGTAGGAAGTGCCCAGCGTGGATCGCAGAGGATAACATCACCAGAGTCCGAATTGACCAAGGTGTGTCATATAAGGAAGCTAAATCCATTTTTGAGAACAAAATGGTCCTTCCTTTGCTAGTAAGCTTCAAGAAAGACTAGTCAAAATCCAGAATACTGGTTGTTCTCAATGCAAATGCATCTGCAATCAGGCTAAGCAAACTTCTTCAGAAAAAGCAGTTCCAATCCCGTCCAGTAATCCACAGGAATCGGAACTCAGCACCTCCTCGTCAGATTCAGAATCCGACCCAGAAATTTCTATGGAAATTGAAACTACCCCCTCCAACAAGAGGAAAAATACAAACAAAAGGTCAACCTCAGATGAATTCAAATCATCAGAAGAGGAAATTTTTAGAGGAAAAGAATCCAATAGGAAGAAATCCAAAAACCAAAAATATAACTCAACCCAACCAGCCAACGAATCCAAACCATCCACTTCCCCCCAACCATCCACTTCATTCCAACCAACCACCGCATCCAAAACTAAAACCTCCAACCAATCCAACCATTCAAACAAACCCACCCCACCTGGCAACAAATCAATTGCCAAAGTTTCCAAAAATGATTCTAGACTGAAGAACAAATCCAGCAAATCTACCCATTCCTAATCTCAAGTCTTCTGATGAGGAAAACAAGCAAACCAAAGAAGTCCAACGGAAACGGACAAGGAACGAACAAACAAATCAAATAAATGAAAGAAACAACACACACATACACACACCAACAATAAACACCCACATAACAACAATCAACAATCACATGCTAACACTCTATACCACTCCACTCCAAATAAAAATAACACTAACACAAATAACACACACACCAGGAAAGTTTCCAGCCCTCCAAAGGGTAATAATAAAAACAAATAAATTATTCCTTCTATTACATAATTTTAACCTTTGATCTGCAGCATTTTTATATCAATCAATATTATTTTAGTTAAACTGAACGGCCCGGAGTTGCCGCCCACCTTATTTTTGAGGGAGGTAGGATGGACGGCGGCTCCAGCCCTCGATCTCTTGATACTATTTACCATACTTTTCATAAAATAATTCATAAATCGAAAGACCTGGAGCCACCTTCCGCCTTATTCAAGGAGGGATGGGACGGAGGGCGGTCTTCTGGCTTTCACTTATTCATATTATATTTAATCGGATTATTTCTTTAAATAACTTTCATAATCGTAGGACCGGAAACCGACTCTCACCTTATTTTGGAGATGGTAGGGTGAGCGGCGGTTCCTAGTCTAATATTATATTTTCTCTAAAGGCCGGGAGTTGTCCTCCATTTCACTCAGTGGGATTGATGGCGAAGACTCACGGTTGCAGACACCATAAGGACAGCACTATCGGACGACGCCGTCGAGCAAAAAAGGACCATCGAGTTCCTAAAGGATACAGGTTTATTCGATCAGATCTAATGACAAATTACTAAATCTACCTATACTGATAAAACTACGTTTGTTTTCTCTTCTAATTTCAGCAAAAGATGAGCAGGTTTTTTACGCCCTTTTTAGAAGCGAGCTCGTCAAGCACACTAAAAGGGGCTTTTTCCCTGCTCCATTTGTTTGGTTGTGTTTTTGGCCCCAGAGCCGTGTAGGGTGCGGCGATACGACATACATCCATAGCGGTTACTAGGACTGAGTCGAGCGAGAATAACGAATTTTGCAATAGTTTTTCTTAGTTTTTCTTCAGTTAAATTTCCCGCCCTCAAGGGCAAGAGACGAATGAACTCTCAGAGTTTAAAGTCTCTCTAATTCATTACCAGTACCAGTACCAAGCTGCCTGCGGGGAATCGACATTGTAAATACATAAAAGTAGGGGGAACTTTTGTTCCTACTGACATGTGTTCCCTAACAGAGACAACAAAACCAAGGTGCCCGAGGGAAAGCGGTATTGCGAGTTAGGGGAATTTTTATATTGCAAGTAAGGTGAGTGATACGATTAATTCTAGCAAATAAAATTTAAATTTGGAACTTTAATTTTGGTTGCTTGGTGAAATTTCATATCAATAACGTTTATTGTGAAAAATTTAGCACAAGTGTAAGTGTAAAATTGTATATGGTAACAGTTGTGTTAAAAATGACTTGATGTTCAATATATTTAAATTTTAAATATTTAAATTTATTTAAATTTTGGTAAATAAAAACCAAGGTATGTTCCCGCTCGAGAACGGGTTGTTTAGTTTAAGCTGTCTGTTTTGTTGTGTTCATTTTTACCCAAGGAAAGTTTATACGGCGAGAAAAGTTGGAAAAGGGAAGAACTATTAGAAGAAGTGATTTTTCATATATTTTCCATATTGCTAGTCCATTTAAAATTCTTTTCTCATTAGTTTAAATAAAAACCCAGAAAGTAGAAATTATAAAAGAAAACCACCTTCTCCATTTTAATATGTTTTCTCTACATTAAAGTAACATGTTTTTACTGATGAGATAAATTGATAATTGTGTTCTGTTTTGGTAAAAATCTTATATTACATTGATAAGTTTTTTTTATTTGTTTCATCCATACATAACACAGAAGGCATCTCGTCTAGGATCACAGAGGGCGGATTTCATCAAATTTCGTTTCACTTCGGTATATTTTATCTGATACGCACCATCCGACGACTGTTTACCATCCTTCTGTCACCATCACTCAGTAAACACTGATGGAGTGAACAAACAATACCCAACAACCAAACAAATCGGTCCTTTTCAGGGCCACCATATCATTATCAAAGAGTTTAACGATGTAATTCTTCAAATATATCCAAAATCAGCATGCAACAGATAGCCTAACGGAATCCTACGTCAACTATGCGGTCATGTCTCGGACACAACCCTTCTGTGACTTTTTAAGTCAAATATGCGCCGTTTTGTTCGATGACTTGTTCCCAACGAGATGCCAACTTTATAATACCCCTGTTATATAAGCTCGCTTCCTTATTGGCAAAAAAACTCGGATAGCCAATTTTCACAGGCCTCTTTTGTGGCTAACTTCTGACTACCTAGCTCGTTCGCCATGGACAAAAACAGGTGGTAGTCACTTGGTGCAAGGTCCGGACTATACGGCGGATGCAAAAGAACCTCCCATCCGAGCTCCCGGAGCTTCTGGCGCGTCACCGAAGAAGTGTGTGGCCTGGCGTTGTCCTGATGGAAGACAATGCGGCCTCTGTTTATCAAAGATGGCCTCTTCTTCATGAGTGCTACCTTCAAGCGGTCCAGTTGTTGGCAGTACAGGTCCGAATTGAGCGTTTGGCCATAGGGAAGCAGCTCATAATTGATTATTCCTTGACAATCCCACCAAACACACAGCAGAACCTTCCTGGCCGTTAATGAGGGCTTGGCCACCGTCTGAGCCGCTTCAGCGGGCTTCGACCACGACCGTTTGCGCTTCACGTTGTCGTAAGTGGCCCACTTTTCATCGCCAGTCACCATCCGCTTCAGAAACGGGTCGATTTTGTTGCGATTCAGCAGCGATTCACATGCGTCGATACGGTCAAAGATGTTTTTTTGCGTCAACGTGTGTGGCACCCATACATCGAGCTTCTTTGTGAATCCAAGCTTCTTCAAATGGTTAATAACGGTTTGATGACTTATCCCCAGCTCTTGGCCGATGCTACGGCTGCTATGCTATGCCGGTCTTTCTCGGCTAATTCAGCGATTTTGTCGCAATTTTCGACGACAGGCCTTCCGGAGCGTGGCGCATCTTCGACGACCTCTACACCAGAACGAAAACGTAGAAACCATCGTTGTGCGGTGGAAATGGAAACTGTATCGGGTCCATAAACTGCACAAATTTTATTGGCAGCTTGAGATGCATTTTTGCCTTTGTCATAGTAGTACTGTAAAATATGTCGGATTTTCTCTTTATTTTGCTCCATATTTGCGACACTATAACTCACGAACGACTTAACCAAACAAAACACTGTCAAGGACTATATTATAGCGCGCAAAAATACCTTTCCAACAAGCTATAGTATTACTCGATACAATGAGTATCTACTATCTCAATTCGCTCATTATATCCCGATTATGTTCGAGGGTCGTGTAATCAATGCTCTGACACGAAGCTGCAGGGCGTCTGAATGCAGAATATTACACCAGTTGGAAAATTATAATCAATGCGGCGAAGGCTCAGACTATTCTTTTCCCGCATTCGAGATCTCCTAGATTAGCTGCGGCTGACAAGGTAAATTTTCGATTCGGCGACTCATCTACTGAATGGTCCAACGAAGTCACATATTTAGAACTCACATTGTGATAATTCATCGGATAAATGGATTTAGTGTAATTATTCATAACAAGTGGTTGTTGCTCTACTGCATGGAGTGACTTTATTCACATTGCTCAAAATGAGATACAGTAAACATTCACTAACTGGGCGAAAAGGGAGGACCAGTTATCGACATTCGCGTTTTAACTGGTCCGGCATGTTAAACGTCAAATAAAATTTGGGGGGAACTTCAATTAATTGTTTGATTCGCGTTGATCATGAAATTGGATAAACAAAACAAACCAATGGAATTTGGCATTGAGTGCGACAACAGGTATGAAATATAATTTGAGGAAATAATTTTTCTGCAATCAATATTTTTGTCATTCGAAAATAATGTCAATTTTCATAACATTTCGAATGCCCCTCACAGCATATCTTCCATTTGAATATGGCGGCGATTGTTTACGAAATTCTGCTTTTTAACTGGTCCAAGGACCAGTTAACGTTCGCCTAGTTAAAAAGCAGACCAGTTAAACCAGGACCAGTTAGCGAACGATTACTGTATCTAAGATTGCTCAAAGAATATTGTAATTCAAAGTTACGTCCAATTCCTACAAAAAAAAAAGTCACAGGAGGGTTGTGTCCGAGACACGACCGCATAGTTGACGTAGGATTCCGTTAGGCTATCTGTTGATTTCAAATATATTTGAAGAATTACATCGTTAAACTCTTTGATAATGATTGGGTTTTAATGTCTCTGTTAGGGAACACATTGTGGTAGGAACAAAAGTTTCCCCTACTAGTGATTCCCGATAATCGTTCGATTAATCGATTAATCGAATACTTCCTACAGAAATCGATTATTAATCGAACGAATACTGCGCAACCAATAATCTAAACGAACGAATAATTTTCGTCGATTAATCGATCCAATGAGAAATATTAGTCTAACTAATTATTCCTCTCAGTGTGACGATTAATCGATTAATCGATTATTTGGGGCGACCAATCGTATCGAATATCAAACTGCTGAAAAGTATTCGATTAGCTGATGAACGATTAATTTCATAAATCGGAGATCACTACCCCCTACTTTCATGTATTTTCAATGTCGATTTCCCCCAGGCAGCTTGGTTTTGATGTCTCTGTTAGGGACCCGCCGCATGTGTCGTCAATTTCGACCAATCAGAAGTGGGTATTCCCGTTAGGATAGGGGCTGAGATTTTTCAATTGTTCGATAGTTAGTTTCATGACATATATTATTTTCCTCAAAACAAAAAATTGTTATGGAGTGCCGAAATCTATTGACGTAAAAATTTCATCAATCCATCAAGAAATGACTGAGCAATGAGCGTTTGAAATTGGACAATTTTCACGATGTGCTCGATTATCGATTTTCAATTTGTACCCCAATATGTTCCCGAAAGACGTAATCCTACGTCAAAACAAAGTTTCTAAAATTGTGCCCATTGTTTTATTACATACAAAGTAAAATCAATATTCCACACCGCACACAATACAGAAGAAAAAAATGTTATCGTCTTGCGTTGATAGTATCAGTCCACCGTTTCAGAAATAGTTTTAGCAAGTTTTCTCCTCGAGCCAGATTCTACGGTCCATGCTTTACCGCCTCGCAGTGTGCTGGCCGTGCGATGATCGTGCACGGCCAGTGCTTTTTTCGAGTTCTGCACGAATTCCATCAGTCCTCGCGACATGTAATAGGGCCTACCGATGCCATCATTTGTCTCGCAGTCCTCACAGAAGCACAGAAAAATTGTATCGACCGTCATCTGAGGGAATAGAAAAATTTTCGTTAGCGAAAGGAGAGATTGTTCAAGCACGGGTATGAAAAATCGTCACACCTCGTAGACAGTCATGAAGCAATGCGCCACGAGGTAAGCAAATATCCCCACGAGGATGATAGGGACGTATGGGTGGTGTAATCCGGTTTTCTTTTGAACTATCTCCATTCCAATCAGGCACGTGGCCACCACTACAAACACTTTGGCTAGGATCAGTACGAAGTCTCCCACTGAGTTGATCGCGAAGACTCGAAGCGCGTTGTTTGTAAGCAGGCGGAAAGCATTTTTTCCGGCCTTACAGAATGGATCCCCATGCATGGCGGTTATGATATAAGCATTCCGGGTAATGTACTGTAGAAATCTCTCGAAACATTTCAAGCAACATTGACAGCATTCGAAAATGCAGCTCGTCACTTTGTTCCGGCGATCACGAATGGAATACTGCAAAATAAAAACAAATGATCGGCAACTCATAACATCCGTAGAACATCTTACCATCAGAAGTTTCAACGACGCTCGTAAAAACTGTACAAGTGCTATGATGAAAGACCCGAACGCAACGGTGCCCATATGGTAGCGTAGCAAATTGCCGAAGCTTTTTGCAATGGGATTTTTCAGGCGTGATTTATTGCGAGTGAAAAACCAACAAGCCACCGCACCCGCGATAACCATGTGCTGGCAGCCGATTATAAACTGACAAAACCAGAAAAATGCCAGTAAATTGTACCAGCGGGTGAAAAGCATTGTGGAGTCTTTCACGTATTTTGCACTGTGATTGTTTTCGACCTTCAGCATTCCGGAACTCTCGATCCACATGGTGAAGTAGATATATAGCGTGATTACCACCGCAATTGATATGAATGTCTGCGCGAACAAAATAGTTTGAGTGATCTGTGCAATATAAGAGATTGTAAATTGTCACCAGTATAGGCTCCAACAGTAGAAAAGGCATATTGGAGATGGCCTTCCCCGCTTCCCGAAATAGCTGCACCACAAGTTTGATTCTTTTCCGCATTACCAAAATTACTAAGTACACCAGCAGTGTGGCAACCGTGGCCGCAATGGCGTAGTACAGGTAATTGTTGACTCTCATTCTAGCCCCTGCACCCATCGACTCGGGTATATTTTCAGTTTCATGATTCCACTTGATCCACAACCAGACCGTGCCCACGGTGCAGACAACTACGACCGCCAGCAGCACGAGCCACACTATCAATCCGGGTATGAACCTTAACAGGACCAAGGTGAGGAGTGAGAACACGAACGCTATGACACAAAGCCACAGCATTTCCATGTAGCACGCCTCGAGATCTTCCGAAACCTCCTGGAAGTAGTTCCGCAGCCCCGTGCGGGTGATGACATCCTCCGCGGGATTCTCCCTGCGCACGCAGCGGTTGAGTAAAGGTTTGCTAAAAAGGAGAAAATCAGTCAGCTTTTGACTCAAAGCAAAATAATTTCTAGATCTTTTCAACATACTATCCTTCGATGTCTTCGCATCTGCTGACACACTGCCGGTGGAGATCGGATGAGACGCCGGAGGACTCAACCAGTAGATACTTCTGATCGGTGCGATCCGAACCCTTGGGAATAGAAGATCAGTTATGTAGTATTTCTACAAGGTAAGATATCATTGTTTAAAACAGTGCCGGCATCTCATACAGTGAATCAATTTTAAAATTCTGTTGACAAGGGTTCATGGAAATTCCAAAACCGAGAAAAAGTATTTATTTAAATAAAAAAAGTCGAAGTATTCTTCATCACATTCTACAAGTTTTTTTTTTGGAAACGATTTCAGGTTCGAAGCAATGTATTTCATTCACACCGTGATATACAGTCAATCGCAAAATTAAGTATACAACTCGTGCTGGTTTGTTATTGTTGAGTTTTTCGGGGTTAAAAAATAAATAATTAAATGCGATTTATATTCATCGTAAAATCGATCCATTTTACTCTCATGTAGTGATAAGAAAAAAATTAAAATGGTCACATTTCTACTTCATGTTTAAAATACAAACAAAAAATCTCCAATTAACATATTAAGGACCGCACGTTTTGGGGCAAACTTGTACCCTTCATTTGTCCGGATTCCACGAATGAGATCGTTTCCTTTGGTGTGGATGAGACGAAGGCGAGCCATCGGTAGGCTTTGTTAGATTCTTGGCAGACCAAGGATTAAACCATCGAGTGTAGAAAACACGGGTTATTTCATGATCCATCCATAATAGACGGAACGCGAAACACGAGAAAACTCGTGAGCGGCCCGCAATATGTTCAGACGTTGCAAAATTGAGTGTACAGTTCAAGTTTTTCTTAAAACGAAAATTGAAATCAGTTCGAAAATGTTAATAGATAACAAAAATCCAGTCGTTGGTTACACACGATTATCCCTAAGGTTTCGACGAAAGCTTGGTTTAAGGGATTGAATGTCGGTCGTGATTTCATTCGCGTGATATCTCGGCTTATGTCCAATCACTACAACCTAAACGCGCATCTCTATCGCATTGGGCTCGCAGCAAACAATCTTTGTGATTGTGGCGATGGCTACCACGACATCGAGCATATTGTCTGGTCGTGTATCCGGTTCCATGCTGCTCGCTCTCAGCTCTCTAGAGCACTGAGAGCAAAAGGCAGACAATCGGATATCCCCGTCCGGGATATCTTAGGTAGCCGTGATCCTGATCTTCTGCTTCATCTATACCTGTTCCTCAGAAACGCCGATGTCAACGTTTAATGATGTTTGCTTCGTTGTGCCCCCGTTTCATATCCCTCCTATCCGATCGATAAACTTTTACTAAGTCGCGGCAATACATACGCACACACTTTACAGATGCACGGGCCGAAGGTTGTGCAGTCCACTGATCATTCAACAAGAGCCAAAGGTTGTACCGCTCATGACAACTCTACACGAACTGATGATTGCGCCGGCTAGTGACCATTCTATCCTGGATTCCTCGAGAAGACGCACCACGCTAGATATGGGGTACAGACTAGGGGGGCGTTGCTGATTAATGGTCAGCTGCATCCCAATAGGAAGTATCCCGTGTCGGGTACACGTACAGAGCATTGGAGACAGCAACATCACAATTATGAAAACACTTGTAATACTAACCTCGAGCCAACCGCGAGCAATCGGTTTCATATTACTAACATAGTTATAAGGCAAAAATTGTCGAAATATTGAACTCCCGGCCCCGTCAGGCTGACGCCATATGAGCCTTAATAAAAATATATATTTTGGATAAAAAAAAAACAAAAATCCATCCCCTTAGGCGTCCAGCACTTCCTGCAAGCACCGAGGCGAGATTTCTGGTCATTGTAGACGGAAGTACCTCCCAGAACTCCGTACTCGTCGTTTTGAGTTCCGCTTCGTTCCCTGGATTTTAATGGATGGATGGTTCTTGATTTCCCACCACTTATACTTAATAGTGTTCAAGTTCGGTGATTTCGGAGGTGTTTTGAGTTGATTGGGACATAATAGAGCAGGCATTCCAGCACCACGAAGTCGAAGATCGATTAAGCCATCTTGTCCATCGCCAAATCGATAAACACCATGAATCCAGTTCCAGAAGCCGCACTACCGCCGCCGTGATTTACTGTGATAACCAAATGCAGAATCGGAAGCACCGATCCTGGTTTCTTCGACGCCATCTGTCTTCCATTCGATTCAAAGATATTGGGTTTCGGCTCATCTGTATAAAAGACCTTGTTACAGAACTCCTTAGGTCTGTTTACATATGCCTTAGCAAACTGTAGTCGTTTTTTTTCATATTCACCTTTGAGATGTAATACTTTTCACGGCCAGCACGACCTCTGAGATTGTTCCTGACAGGTCTTCCTATGATGCCGGCTGCTTCGGTAGTCAATTTAGGAATGTTTGTTTTGGCGTTCTTTTGCAATGTTCGAACAATTACCTGTTCATCATCAGAAGATAGAATCCGTTTGCTTTCTCTACCGGGGGATTTTCCATGGTTCCTTTGTATTTCCAATTGTTTATGATTTAATTTACTGTAGAGTGGGTTCTTCCGACAACAGCTGCTATTTCCTGCAATGTCTTTCCACGATAGTTCATAATTATTATCATTGAACATGTAACAATATCTATTTCTTTCCTCTAACTTGCCATTTCGATAAAAAAATTAAACATCAATAAAAAACAAAAAACCAACCAGCTGCCCAAGCAATGGTTAAGTGTTGACACCAATCACTGATGAAAAAACAGGAAGTGGGTTATATCTATGGTATAACCGCAATGGTGACGTAGGACTATCGTTGATTTAGTGATCATTTGTTTGAAGTTGAATCTGAATCCATTCTGAATGAAAGAATAAATGAATAGTTGGGGGACTTCGAAAACGAGAGCGTTACGTTGGAGGTACAAGGTTTTATGCATCCAATATTGGATATGAAAATATCCTACTGATGGGGAAGAATAATCTTCAAAAGCTTTCCTGCTAATTGCACTTGATTGAAAAATAACAGAACCAAATGTATTTGGTCGCAGAAAAACAAAAAAAAACATTAAAATAAACTCTTCCGCTTGAATGTAATTTTCAATCCCAAGGGGAACTGGCAGATTGTTTTGCAGTAACGATGACATCTTTCTGGATTCTTCTCGATTCTTCTCGAAGTCCACCACCAGTGGTTAATGCTAACTTGATAACCACCTGTTAATTGCACTTGATTGAAAAATCCCAAAACCAAATGTATTTGGTTGCAGTGTTATATGGATAGAAAACATTAAAATAAACTCTTTCGCATGAATGTATTTTTCAATTCCCAGGGGAACTGGTAGATTATTTTTCAGCAACAATAACATCTTCCCAGATAGTCTCCGATACTCGAAGCCCACCAGTGGTTAATGCTAACTCGATAAGCACCTGTTAATTGCACTTGATTGAAAAATCGCAGGACCAAATGTATTTGATCGCAGTGTTATATATTAGAAAACATTTAAAAAAAACTCTTTCTCATGGATGTATTTTTCAATTCCCAGGGGAACTGGCAGATTATTTTTCAGCAACGATAATAATTTTCCGGAATCTTCTCGATGCTGGATGGCATTTAAACGGAAGAAGTTCCGCACGTATATATATATATGTGTGTTGTGGCGGCCGCTTCGATATCTCAAATGGAATCGTTTTTCGGTGCTGATAACTTCTCGGTCGTCTTCTCTTCTTCTGATGGTTCGGCTTTTCTGTCAAGTTTTTCGCCGTCCAGCTCGTCCAGCTCGTTCAATAACGATGTTGCCTTGTCGATGTCGTCACGAAAAATGAATGCGTTTCACCACCAGAATATCGCTTAAGTATGCTTTTTGTGCGTGATTGAATCGAGAGAAGGTGTGGTTTACGAAGGCAATTTGGAAGGCAAACTAGAGGGGAATAAACTCTCTGAGTTTGAAACTTTCGGCGACTGAGCAACAATCAATTGAAAATTATATAATTTTCGCGATGCGAAACATTTTCCGTTGAGCGCGCATACAATATTGGATACGAAAATTTTCTACTGATGGGGAAGAATAATTTCAGAAGCTTTCCTGTTAATTGCCATTGATTGAAAAATCACAAAACCAAATGTATTTGGTTGCAGTGTCATATGGATAGAAAACATTAGAATAAACTCTTTCGCATCAATGTATTTTTCAATTCCCAGGGGAACTGGCAGATTATTTTTCAGCAACGATTAGATTTTTCCCGATTTTCCTCGATACTCGAAGCCCACCAGTGGTTAATGTCACTCGATAACCACCTGTTAATGGCACTTAATTGAAAAATATTTGGTCGCAGTGTTACATGGATAAAAAACATTAAAATGAACTTTTTCGCATGAATGTATTTTTCAGTACCCAGGGGAACTAGCAGATTATTTTGCTGAATGGCATCCAAACGAAGAGTTCCGCGCGTGTATGTGTGTGTGTGGCGGCTGCTTCGATCTCTTCCCGGGGAACCATTTGCGGCGTCACTCTCCTCCTGATGGATTCCCTTCTGGCCTAAGGTGCACAAACAGGCTCTTGGTGACACCGTTCATTCGCGCTTTCATGATAAACGAAGAGCTTCACCACAACAGCGACAACATGCTCCAATCGCTGTTCAATTAGAACTGAGTGGATTTCCGAGTGGCGCTCGCTTATATACCGATTGGTGTATTCAATAGCCTGTTTTGAGATCAATTTTAAGACTATTGAAACAAGTTTTTGGATTAAAAAGTAACAAGTATATAACGCGTAGACATTTTATCTTTCGAATGAAGTGTTCATCATACCATTTCGTTCAGTTGTTTAGGAGCTATTAATGCTCAAAATCTCGGTCTCCGGCGTAACGCTTTCGTTTTCGAAATTTTGATTTTACACCCCGGTATAGAAATGAAAGACGTAGTCCTACGTCAAAAAGTACGCTAATTAGCAAAGACACTTACTTGCAAGACTAATTTGTTCGGAGAAATTTAAGGTGTACACTCAATTTTGCGATGCCTAGAATAGAGATTGTTTTCAATTTTTAGGAATGAACAATCAGCAGAAAACTTTTATCCGAACTTTATTGCACATACAGATAGTTAAAAGTGTGAGTAATAAATATGCATCAAAAGAATCAATGTATTAAAAATATTGTATACCAAATAAATGGAAAGTATCGTCAAGTAGCATTTGTACACTCGATTTCGCGATAGACTGTATCTATGTTAAGAAAAAGTGATCAGAAGGCGTTCTATCTAGAAAGTACACGGGGTCGTCGTTGACCGTTGGGTCGTCATGTTCCTTGTTCCATGTTGTCTACATTTCTTGTAGGACGATATCCCAGCGCGTTTCTCGGCTCACTACACTTAGTGATGTCTAAATTTTTCATTTATTCGCTTTTTTGTCGTCGCTCAGCTTCCGATTTTCCCCCGATCTAGGCTTTCTGGCAGTCGATTAACGTTCCGTGATCACCAAAGCAATAAAATTACTTTTGATAATTTTGCAAACTTTTCAAGTGTCGCTTTTTTTGATTGGACGCCATCTTGAGAACTGAAGCGCACACGTCAAAATTGCACACGTTGCACAAATGCACATTCACAAAAAAATCGTTAAATTTAAGTTTATCCAATTTTAATTTGGGTGCAATTCGAATTTTTCGCCACGGGTACTCTTCCCTGGCAGCAAATGTTTCTACTTTCTGGCGGAAGGAGGGGGTGTAAATTAACTCTTCCGTCCCGGATGCAAAAGCTTCACTCGACGCCACTGATGCTTATATTAGTAACATTTAGTATCATATGTTACACTGTCAGTCATCGGTTACAGACGCAGCCTGAGCGAAAACTCGGTGTCAGTCACCGGTGACTGGCGTGGCAGTCAACGCGTTAATTGGAGATGTGCTTGGTCAACAACAAGTATTAGACAATAAACGGTATAATTTTGCCACGCATTGCGCTTTGATCCTTTTCAACCTGAAACCAGAACGCAGCATCAGCTAGCTGAGCATAAGTAACAAGAGTACCCTCTCGATGGCCTCGCAATTCGGAATAACTCCTACATGTCGGTCGGCCACCGACCCGTCGTCGGAAGCTGTGGAAAAATTAACTGGGTGAACGTAATGGACCGATTAATTTTTGTTCTGAAATATATAATTCACTGCAATTCAAACTATCTGAAGAAATTTCCACACTCATATGTAATTTGTTTTTTTGGAAATGTTAGAATGATAAAAATCCCTTGAGGATTTTTCCGCGTTAGAATAGTTCTAGTAGGCTTTCGTGACATTGCGCCTTTATTGTTTCCGTTGCTGTTATTTCCTTTGTATTTTTTTTTCCGGGAATCGGTGCCCTCCTAGTTGCTCGTTTATATGGGAGAACAACTGTAGCAATGAACATGATATTCGGGACCGACCCCATAGTGGTTTTGGAATGGTTAAAGTCCTCTCCCTATAGTTGTAGAACCATTATAGCGAATCGGACATTTGAAATACAGTCGATAACCGATGGTTGCAGGTGGTTGCACGTTGCTAGAACGAAGAATCCCGCTGACATGATTCTCCGCGGAGTAAATCCCACTGCGCTAATCACAAACGAAAGGTTAGCGGAAGGAAGAGAGTGTAGGCTAAACTGACCAGACGTCCCGCGTTATGCGGGACAGTCCCGCATTTCAACGAAATGTCCCGCGTAAGATTCCGTCTCGCGAAACGTCCCGCATTTGGCAAAAGAAACGAAAATGTCCCGCGATATCAATATATTTCAATATCACAATTTGATCATGTTGATTTTCTTAAATGGATAAACCTCAAAAAAAAACTTTTATTTGGCAGACTGTTCAAGAGCGCTTCTAATGCATTCAAAGATTAATACGTTGAGCTGGTTTCATCGCACCGACATTGGGCTTTTTGTTTAGAGAGCAGTGTTTGGATTTCGATCAAAATCGAATGATACACAATGTGTCATGCAAGTAAACTCTCACAAACATATAACCAAATATGAGAGGATCATTAAGATACTTGTATGAATGTCAGTAATCACTTGTGTAATATTTAGTGATTAAACTGAGAGAGGAACGAAGACTGTTGATTGCATATCCGATCTGTATCAAACATCGCATACCATTTTCGAAGCCTGCATACAAGTTTGAACCGCATATATCGTCCCATTTTACTATAGCGAAACCCACTGCACAGAAAAGTGCAAAGCAATAAATGATACAAGAAAAATTACGTCATCATTCAGTCACCATTTGCGGAGAGCAACAAATGGGGAAAGAGAGCGGTGTTGCTAGTAAAACTATGCGGTCTATATGAATATACACATTTCAAGGGATAGAGGCGTTAAAAATGGAAAATATAATCTGACTACCCTTCCCTTAGCCTCTATCGAGCTAAATAATCATATAGTTTGCACTCTCTGAGACTTAAAAATCAGGATCTGCTACATTAGCTGAATATGAATCTTTCGCTTTGCGTTGTCCGTACGATCCTGCTGTTTCATGATGCATGGAGAGGTCGATATGCATATGTTAGAGGCAAAGAAGAAAATAAGCTTTCTGCACCGAAAGCGTATATGATAGCTTTGCTTGCATGCTGGTGTGCAATGAAGTGCGAGCCGATGCAGAGTTGTCTCGTTCTCTTTTGTGTCGTGATTTGCAGCACATAACAACAATAGAATACCGCTGGGGGAAATGTTTCCTGAAAGATCATATTTGAACGAACGAAAGCGATTTTTTCAATGAGTGGATCATTTGGCAAACACTGTTAGAGAGTGTCAACTGGAAGCGACAGCAACAAAATTGGAAAATGATTTTTATGAAAGTCCCCTATTGATCCGCAGGGACCAACGTGAATCAGACGAAAAGTTCATCTTTGGTCCCCTAGCTCGGTCAGGGCTTAACGTTTTCAATAAGCCGGAAGAACTAGTGTATACTCGATAGGAAAAGGCAGAGTTGTTCGATGAAGTATCGTAAATGAAGCGCTGGGCGGTCTTACGGAAGTTGGCCGAAACCTGAACCATGGCCGATGAAAATATGTATATCGGCGTGTTATTTTACCTTTTCGTGGCTTTGGTGGTCGTCTGTCTCTCTATTTTGGCCTTTCGCCCAAAAGTTTTCTATCAGGCTAAGCTGGGAAATGTTGGGAAGGTTGGTGGTCTTCGCAACAATGTTTATCCCCAACCGATCCATCCTCCAGTGATCTTTTGGCATAATGGGCTGATCCCAGGTTCGGCATAAAGACCACATCACCTTCCCAACTCCGGCAAGCACTTCGTACAATATATCTCCCCGTGCACCATATGACTCGAAAGATCCGGAAAGAGCGGCTTGGGCATTCCCTTCACGTCTGTTAGAGAAGGACCTTCTTCGAGAACTTGATGTGAATGATATATTCAAGCATCAAGTACGTCTCGTCTTTCATTATGAGTACGAAAAGAAGTTTTTTAACAGAGCCTCAAGCTACTCCTTCTGGGTGATTGCCTGCTGCTCAGATGTGGGGTGGAGTTTGCAGTATGGAAAAATCATCAAGTTGCTTGACAGTGCTGCTGCTGCTGCGAATCAACATCCTTGAAGGCTTAATAAACGTAAGATTTAAAGAAAATTTGTTCCTATAAATTATCTTTCATCGCCATCCGAAATAAGTCATTTTTTTTTTTGAATGCATACGTTAACATTAAAATCGATTAAAAATGAATTGGAATTTTCGAGCCTTCCATTCGATAATTCGAAGAAAATTGTAGAATTTGAATCGTGCTTGCCAGGCGTAAATGCTCTGATTGAGCGAGTGATTTTCGGGCGTAAACAAAATCTAAACCACCGAAAAATCACAACTGAGTGCCGATACTCAGAAAAAAATAATACTGATCAGTTTAGAATCGCTAAACTATGGTTTATGTTCACATAACGTATATACATAACGTTTTGTTTTTTTTTGTGTCCCGCGTTAGACCTCTGACCATCTGGTCACTTTAGTGTAGGCCGATGTAGAGTTTCACCAGACCAAGAGACGAGATCCTCGAACAGAAACCGATTGTTCTTGCTGTTCAATCAATATCGCCAGAAGTATATCAAATATTTTACAGAACACTCGTACCCAAACTGGATGAATCTACTCTAGAGTTCCTTTGATGGAATAGCTAACTAGTGCCAGGACGTTACTAGTGAAATTTACCCTAACTGAAGCCTTCAAAGGCGACTGTTGTATCAACTGTTGTATCCAGAAAAATCAAAACACTCATTTCTGAATCCATTCATCGACTCTGGAAGTATAATTCACGTGGGTGACTGGTTGAGGTAGACAGACGGGTTGTATCCAACCATATATCCGATCCCATCGCCAAGTTGCTCGGCATCTCTTATCATCGGTGTCTCATCCATGGAGGAACGAATCTAACTCTCGCAGTAATTCGAGATCATTTTTGCTATATTCACGTGAACCGACTTCATGAGTACCAGCGAATTCAGGGGAAGATGCTACATTTCAGGCATGTCAGAATATCTACGACAACTACATCAGATGACAGGTGTTAACGGGGACAAACAAATGGATTCACTACGACAATCAAAAAGATTGTATGTATTATGTATGCCCGGCCAACCGGGAACATCAACGCCGAAGCCGAATATCCACGGTGTCAGAGTAATGCTATGTGTTTGGTGGGATCCAAAGGGTGTGATCCACTATGAGCTGCTAAAACCTGGCGTCTGAAGCGAGCTTTTGCAGAAAAACGTCCAGATTATGTGACCGTCTGGTCGATCTGAGTCGATAATATTCCATCATGACAACACCCGACCTCACGCTGCCGTTCGAGTTAAAAACAGTTATAACCCAGACCTTGCCTCTTTCGACTACCATTTGTTTCGAATCGAAACTTTCGAATACAGGAATCAACAATTGGGTGGACTCATTCTTGGCTTCGAAAGATGAACGCTTCTTCCATGATGGAATCCGTAAATTGCCAGAATGATGGTAAAAGTAGTGGGTAGCGATGGCCAATACTTTGAATAATGTATTAATCAATTTTAATATCCAGATAAATCTGTTTTTCATGCAAAAAACGGAACGAATTAGATTGCACACCCAATACAAATCACGACTTATGTGCAGGTTTCGATTCAGCTTCTGCTCTTGATGACAAAACGGCTTCGTATTTATTTTCCGAGAGCTCCCATGGTTTTCCGAAAATTGAAACGAACAACAAATTCCTTCATGAGTGCACGGGTCGTATCTGTGGAGATCTGTTTCTTGCAAAGATGTTTTTCTTTATTGATATCTGGTAATTTTTGTAATACGCTTCTAGTGGATTACAAGGTTGCAACATTTGCACCACTCGATTGGATTTGACTCGATCAGATGTGTCACATCCCTATCGGTCGGCGCTCTTCGTCGAAGCAATCTGGATCATGCCGCCACTGGGAGAGATTGAAACGCCAAGATATCATTGTCACGATTTCGCCATTACTATCCATTACATGAAGAAAATTATATTATTATTTGAATTAGAATGTAACGATTATACGAAATTATGAAGAGGAGAAAAATAGAGACAAAAGGAGAGATTAAGTTATTTACAGAGATTTACAGTTATCTCAAAAAAATTTTTTGTCAAAAATCGATTTTTCAGGCGTAAAAACGAAAAAGTGTAAAAAAAAAACATTTTTTTGCCAAAAAAAATTCGAGATAACTGTAATTCTCGACGATTAGTGCAATTTTAAGGTACTTTACACCAATTTTTTTTTGAAAACCTCGATTTTCGGTGATTTTTCGTTTTTCAAAAAAACTTAAATTTTAACGTTTGTAACACCAGTAAATGAAGTCCGAATGAGCTAATATTTTTCATAGGGTATATTATCGTGCAAATCAATATTTCGTAGTAAGTTCCGAATGAAAAATCGAGATAACTATTTCTATTGGCACCCAAAACCATACTTTTAGTTTTGTACTCCGAAAAAAAAAGTCCCAGAGTGCCGATTTTTGACAAATTTTTTTTTTCGAGATGACACTAGATCTCGGCGTTTCATGCAATTTTTAGACATTTGGCATCAATTTTTTTTTCCGAAAACCCCGATTTCCTTTTTTTTCGATTTTCAAAAAACTCCATCTTTGACCGCTTTACGCCACTCTCCCTTAAGTGCGATTGAGCTGATATTTTGCATTTTTTATGGGGTAACTTTTCGAAATTCGAGATGACCATTTTCATTGGCACCCTAATGTACATGAATGGATTCTGAGACATCACGTTCTACAATGATATTATCGCTAAAATTGATCATAAAAAATCAAAAAATAAAATCATTATTAAACATAACCTTACTTAAAAAATTTTCACCACTCGAAAATATAATATATATAATATAATTTTAAATTACATAGAATACATGTTTGATACGGAGAAATAAATTTTAATTAATAATATCGTTAAGCATATGTCACTGTGAGCATATGTGACGAATTTGAAAAAAAAATCACCATTCAGCACCATTTTCGCTGTAAAGCTTCTTACCTTGCACGAGAGATCCTTATCGGGCTTATTGTCACGTCCACATACATTAGCACAGTCGTCATAGCCATTTATTATGCGATAGATATCGCCAAATGCCATGCAGTAGATAATGAGCACCAGCTAGTCCCGGGTGGAATCCAATATAGGCCAACCGCCGGAGCAGGCAGATGGAAACGAAACAGAACAAAAGCAATTATTCATACATGACACATTTATAATGCATATGTGAAGGAATAGGATATTCAAGGAGAAAGTCACTGTTCGGTGACACGACGTGATTCACTCAATTAGTACCCATGCAGGAAAAAAAACAACCGTTTTCGATTGTTGTTTGCAAAGGATCTCCTCTGGGATTGAAACGGTTAACATTTCAACATTGGCTAAAATTCATGTTTTTGAGAAGAATAGTTTCTCCACGATTGAAACCTACCAAAATCAAGATGAATGTGGCCTTAATCGCTATGAATAGAATGTCAGTACACTGACGGTTATTTACGAAGGCCTGTGAATCATCGCGATTCGGTGAGGAAAGTGTTGATTGCTGAAATAGTATCACATGTTTAACATATAGCCAAATTATTGGTTTATTCGATTCTCACCTCCACCGATTCTCCTGGTGACACTCTATCGCTTCGATTACCTAGGCAGCACCAAGGCATTGTTACGATCACGTGTGATGAAATTTCGGGATAGATTTGGTCGGGTTCACTGGTTCATTCTGATGCATTATTGCGAATAATGCGAAACAATTCAATGGCGGCATAAGCGTTTCTAATACGACACGCCGCAATTCCGCACTAACAAGACTACTCAGACCCGGCTAATCGGCTTTTCGGTACAATCACACTCGCCAATTTTCAACCGAATCCCTCAACCCCTGATGCGTGACTAAGGGAGCTACTGTATCCGCTTCTATCTTGACATATCCTTTCAGTATTTACCGCTTGCAGACAGATAAATACCCGGGGACACAAATATGATGGCAACGGTAATAGCTTGCACTGTCAATGTTGGATAGACCGCGGAAATTCACTCCGAACATTCATAATGTATTACCCACGTTCGCGTCAGTCCGTGACTTAACATGTAGTTACACTACTGATGATTTCGTATGCTTAACAGGTCCCTAAATTATTTTTAGTGAGAGTAGACACTCCCCCACTGTGTCATGTGCGCTTCGAGTTTGTTTTCCAGCAGTTCCCTGTGAAAACCTTCATTGTCTACTGTTCCGCTAATCAATATTGTTATTGTTGGGTGCGCGAGGGGTTCGGTAAAAAATTTTCGAGGAATGGAGGAAGGTTTATTTTGGCAACCCCCTAAACGAAACTAAATCAAGTCCGGGAGTAATTGATATACTAGTGTCAGTTCTTGAGTAAGACCCATGCCATTCAATAGAATGAGATAGTGAATCACTTTTATGTCCTGAATAATGGGATTGAAATAAAACGAATCGTGTTCATAGAAATTTTAAGGAATTTCGTTTTATTTCAAGGTGAAAAACAATGTGTTCTGGAGTGAGTGCCTTGTTTCAGCGGAATCATTCGAGACATAATGAATTATTTTTGATGGTATTACTCGACAACAATGTTCTCGAAAATCATTGATTGTTAAGCATTGTTAATACTATCCTTGGCGTCTGGTGGCCTAAAACTACACAAATATCAGCTCGGAAAAAGTTTTATAAGCTACAACACCTGCCATTATTGATAAATAACTGGATCAATGGCCAGCGTGCTCTCGCCCTAGACATCCTTTTACATATTCTAACCTTGCATCAATATGTGCCACTTGAAGCAGAAAAATCTGCTCATAGGCTAAAGCATGTAAAACGTTTTCAAGACGGAGATCTCAAAGGGACATTTAGAAATTCTAGAATATGTTTAAGTGAACACATTAGTTAACATTAATAAAGACTGGATGGCAACTAAAACTAACTTCCCCGCTTCTATCTGAATGATTAAATTCAATCGCAGTGTATGGAAAGAAGGTGATTCCAAGAATCATCAATTTCATTGAATATGTCGTAGGATTGGGCGATCTCGAATCGGTTCTTGGAAGATCGATCTTTTCCATTCCGATTTCCGATTTTTTGGATCGATCTTTCGTACTCGAGAAAATCGATTTTTTTGCTGTCGATCTTTTTGATCTTTTTGTAGATTTGTTTTTCAGTATACATCGATGTTTTATCTCACCAAAGGCCACCTTACTTTTTTTCTAAACATAATGTCAACATTTGGATCACTTCTTCTACGATTTATTTCTGTAAAAACGCTGACAGAGACAGAACTAGCGGCAGCGACTGTAACCGGTTGCGGATAGGATCACTGAACCAGATGTTGACATCAATTACAAGCGAAAGGTTGTTTTCTAGAACTGGCGCCAAAAACAAGAATCGTCTTCGATTAAATGACAGATGTATGGCACGATTGGCTTTTATGGAATCATTGTCTGCTGAGTGCTGGGTGGTTGTTCAATTTCTAAGAATGCTTTTTTCAATTAAATTATTTAATAAAACGACTACCGGACGGCACAAGGTGAATGCCCTGTGGCTGTGGTCTTCATGCTGAGAAACAAAACAAAATGCTTTTGATGTTTGAAAAGAAAAATGAATTTTGTATTCCCTGTTTAAAGAAAAGACGGCATTCATATAGAATGAACAGATTCGAAATCGATTCGGAAAAGATCGATTCAGCAAAGATCGATTCTTTGGTACCGATTTAATCAGTAGATCGATCCCAACGCCGTTTGGAAAATCGATTCGATAAGATCGATCTTTTTATAAAGATCGCCCGATCTTAATATGTCGCACTGACCTACAGTCATATCGGCGATTCTAACATGTACAAATATTTGTTTAACTAGAAAATACAGGCATGTCAGTCAAAGCTAGTTAATCCAAACTGGAACTAAATACGGATCACATTGTCGACGCGGAACAGAGAAAACTCGGTCCTTCGAAAAAAAAACACGACCGCACTGTTAACGTAGGACTATGAAATTATTTTCGGCGAGAAAAAACGTTATAGAAATTTAAGATTGAAATCTTTAGTACAACAATTTTTCACCATCAGTTTCCATCGAAGTACACAGTCCTCATCGCTAGGAAATATCTATTTCACATTCGACTCACTCGACGTCAATCAATCCGGAAACAATGCTCGAAATTCATGAAAGTTGAATGATCGATCGGTCACACTCCTAAATTCACACAAACTCTCCCGGCAGAAAATTATAAAAATCAATTCGCTTTTATTACTTTGTATATAACTTTAGAATGCATCGAAATTTTACAAAGAATCCTTTACTATAAAGTTTTGGTAGTCCTGCAAAGCACCGGTTGGTTTGCGTGGTTTAGTAGACGCATCTAAAGATGGTTGAACCATGATTCATTCTTACCCTCACAAGAGGAATGAGCAAGCATCGCGAGCGTTTTTTCTTCTTCTCGGTGTTATAGCTTTAATAGCTATCGTGGCGGACTTTTACACACGGTCAAATTCAATTATATGTTTGTTCTAAAAACAGAGGTAAAACAGTTCACGCAAAGCTTACATACCACAAGCCAATATGTGCAGGAACTAACCTTCTCACGAACGAGTGTGAAATGATTGAAATGTGGGAGCAGTATTTACACATGCATCTCAACGACGATGTGGCAGAGGTCACGATTTGGGATTTGGAGTTACTACCGGAGAAGTAGATAGAAGGTATTGTGTGTCCAATCTATAAAACAGCCATTCCATGCCAAACCTATATAGTGGTTCTCAGATTTTCGTGAAAAGTGTGTAGATTTGTTCTTTATCGCAAAATATTGAACCCGTATTTTTTTTTAATTTTTCATTAGGGTGCTTTTGACGAGCCATCTACGGGGAAGTACAGATAGAAGATGAGACGTAAACCACGAACTGCATCGGGTGTTGAGAGAACCACCGATTATCGGACGATTACGATGTCGCGTGAATGTAGGACGACAGTCCGATGAAAATAATTTTCAGCAACGAACCGACAGATCGAGACGGAGATGCGCGCAGTGCGCCAGATGGACAGGTCGAGGATATCTTCAGGATCTTTAGTAGGCAACGTGACTAGCGAGCTGCGACCATGGACCGAGCAGATGGAGACAACTTCTTCGTACAATTTAGGAAACATCGCCCTAGTTTGAAGAATGACAATATTTGTCAGATATCAGAGACATAACTGATTTATCATTTGGAATCCAGTAAATTACAGTTTACTATATTTGCGAAGCGATATAATTCCTTTAAAATACTGCAGTATATCTAATTGGCTCAGGTTTATAAGATGCCTAATGAGGCTTGGTTCTAAGCTGGAGGGCCAATGACCTGACGGAGCGGAATAAGCGCCGCCAAATGAACAAAATTTAAAGCTGCCGCCAAGAACGATATTGGCGTCAGCACCAGGAAGCTGGCCAAAAAGTTCGGCATAGCACGTCGCATAGCACGGTGGTCAGAATCCTGAAGGCGGAGATCGTCCAGACCGAAGTACACGGAGAAGCAGCTGCAGGAAATCCCGGGGAAGCGCCGTATGTACTTTAAGTTGGGTGTCAGCATCGTTATGGACGACGAGAAGTACTCACGGCGAGCGGGGGTATGGCGATAAATACGAATTGTTTGCCAAAAAAGGTTGCTTTTGTAAGAAAGCACCATAAGGATGAAGATATTGTGTTCCGGCCGGACCTAGTTTCGTGCCATTACGCCAAGGCCACTCTGGATTGGTTGACTGCCCATAACATACCGTTTGTACGTAATGAAGACAATCCCCCAACCGTATCCCAAGCGCGTCCTATCGAGTCGTTTTGGGCCATATTGTCTTAGTCGGTGTACGAAAATGGTTGGGAGGACACAACAGCTCAACAACTCAAATCCCGTGTAATCAGATGTGCCAAAAAGTGGACTTAAGATGGTTCATCAATGAAGGCGAGGGTTCCGGTAATAGCGAGGAAGATTGAAGATGATGTGCCACTATCTGTCTAATTGTTTCATACTCCAAACGCACATTGTAAGGACTTGTGAAAACGCAATGAAGTATTGATTTTTTTTAATACTGTTTTATCAAACGTGTTTTCATTTAGTCCCGCTACTTATAGTTCGCCCGTTATTATAATTGATTTCAGACGCCTTTCAGCTTCAAAATGCCTAGTAACGTTATTACTATCAAAATATGTGCTTATATCGAACAATGTGTGCAACTTAATTCGATCAGTTTTTTGCATGAAAAACACATTTATTTGAATAATAAAATGAATTAATACATCATACACAAAGTATTGACCATCGCTAGCCACTTCTTTTTCTTATCTTTCTGGCAATTTACGGATTCCGTCCGAAAGAAGTGTTCATCTTTTGAAGCCAAGAATGTATCCAGCCAATTTTCGATACCCTGATGCAGGGTTGCCAACTATAATTTTCAAAAATCAGGAAGAATGGAAATCAGGAGAAATCAAGATAGTCCATATTGGTTTTTCCGGTAAGTTTGTTGGCGATTTTTTGGGAAAACAAAAGTATATTTTCTAAAGGCAGACATACAATACAGTTTGAAATGTTTATCCTCCCAGAACATGATTGCATTCTCGACTGTTCAAGGTATGTATTTTTTTGATGTACCTAGAGTCGAAGTTCTTGCACCCAAGAGAACTTTGCTGCCTTTAATGTGTGCAGTTACGAAATTTATTGGAAATTTCTCGACTGGTTGCTAGAAGCTCATGATACAGAATTCCTTTCCGATCTCATCACACACAGAGTATGACTTTTTACGGATGAAGACCTGCTTTGGGTTTAACTAATGGTGGTTCGTTACGCTTACTCTGAATGTTTTCTCGCTCAATATTTTTTGAATCATTTTCGTTGCGTTTTTTATATTCATTACATATTCTTATACGGTACACCCAGTTTTTTTCCGCGGGGGGGTAAGTACCTCGTAAAAAACCGCCTTAATTGTAAAAAAAAACGTAAAAAACAAGGTAACCTAAAATTCACGAGAGAATCGTGATAGTGTGCGGCACTAATTTCCGCCACAAGTAGGGGAAATGGGGGGAGTTTGGGCCCCCTAAGCAAATCGCCTAATATTTCCAAGCCAATACGGTCTAAATAATAAATGTCACATTGTTCACTGAACTAAACTTGTTTTCTCTCAATCAATAATGTTTGATCATTATATCAAACTTCAAGTTACCAAATCTACCATAAAATAAAAGAGATGATTTTTGGACATTAAAAATTGATACGGGGTGATTTGGACCGTCTGTGGGGTTATTTGGTCCAGTGTGTGTTTCGTCAAAAAAACATACTTATGTTTATGTAAAATATTTCGGGATGATGTTAAAATCAGTAACAGTGTTTTGAAATCGATACCAGGTGTCTTGGCCAGATTCCAGACCAGAAAAATTGCATTGAGACCAGTTCGAATTCCGCATGAATCTTTTCACTGTTGCTCGAACATTTTCAAACACATTCGATGCTTGGTCAAAAAAACCGTCCTTGATGACCTGTGTTGCTTTTTCAAGCTCCTTCTTCCGACGTTGTCTGTCCATCCTTTTTTTGTAATTCCACGACATCTGGAATCAATTAGACCAAAGAAAAGCTTCAAACCTGTAGGACAAATTCATCCCACAGAAATGTGTCCATGTCCACCCCACACAATATGCAAAAATTTAAATGCAATTAATTCCATTTATTGTTATCAAACTTACAGTTTCGCTGCATCAAATTGTTCCCTCTTCTGTGGGCGAACAGAACTTTACTGCACAATACACGAAGAGTTTGTTTAATAAGCGGAAAAAACCTTAAAACCACGATCGAAAAATTCACATTTTCTGACAATCAAAGTGCTTGTTGTGTTCACCGTTTCCCTCTACTTGTGAAATTTTACCAAGGTTTTTATACGTTTTATAAAAAATCCAAGTTGAGCCGTACTTTCTGAGATATAGGAAAATCAGATGAAAAGTTCACTGTCGGTTCCCTACATCATCCGGGAATAAACGTGTTAATGCCGACACTATGCTTTCGATAACGCGAATCATTCCGTAGTAGATAGTCAATGAACGAAAGGAAGAGTAAGCATTATACAAGTGCGAAACGGAGCGCTTTTTATGTAGGATATGATGGCAGTTCTGATTTACAACAGAAAAACTTTGGCAGGGATCTCACTACATTTAGTACGGATAATTTTTACACGAATAAAGTAAAATATACAAAAAATCAGGAAAAATCAGGATCATTTCAGAAAAATCAGGCAAAATTGAGTGTTTGTCAAGATATCAGGGAACGTATGAAAAATTCTGGGAAATCCTGAAAATCAGGAAAGTTGGTATCCCTGTCCTGAAGTAAAACGTATTCCACTCAAAGCATTCTGCATCGTTTGAGACAAATGATAGTCGGAAGGGGCAAGATATGGTCTATAAGGCGGGCAAACCAGAATTTCCAATCCGCTATTTTCCAAATAGTTTTTAACTCGAACAGCAACATAAAACCGAACGTTGTTATGATGGAATATTATCGACTCGACTACAGAAAAGCAGAAAAAATGCAAGTAAAATACCCATTGAGATCACAACCAGGCTAAAAATCAGGAAACATTTATCGAAAAACAAACGAAAAGAATGCGAAAAGATAAAAAAAATCACAGGAATCTCAGGTCATGCTAACAAAATATAAACCGAAAAACAACAAGCTTTCAAAAAATTCACAAAAATACGATAGGAACAATATTAATTAAACATTAACAATACACAATCACGAATAACGGAATATTCACGATGTTTATGAGCCGCTTCTCAAAATATTCACCATTATCTTCAATTAAATAAACTTGAAGCTTTTCAAGTTTGACACTAGTAAATAAACCCCGATTGAGCTGAAATTTTGCATAGGCTATTTACTCACGGGAATCAACATTTTGCAGGAAGTCCCGTTCAAAAACTCGAGATGACCATTTTCTATGGCACTCTAGTGAACAGTTAGTCATTACTAACGCACCTGGCACTTCTTTCACAGTTCCATGCTTTTGTCGTTTCTCGATAGCATTCAGTCAATAGACACACTTATTTACCTTTCAGATGCAATTTCTCAAAAACATCTAACTTTGGCTAATAGAAGTAAAATTGTGCCCCATCAAGACAACGTCAGGCCACATTCACCCATAGTAACTCGCTAACTCGCAGAACTTTTTCTCAAGAGTAGCTGTTTCAGTTACAGAGACGAGGATGAGATAAGCACAATTACCATTTGGTAACAAGGTATCAAACAAAACGGATCATTCTCCTAATGCTGAATTAACCCTTCATTTTCATGCATAAATAATACATTCCTTTTAACTACACCTCTTATCATCATGGTCACGTGTTAGTGTCTTATGTTAAGTTTTGATATATCTCCTCCACTCTCTGTCGTAACACACACTCCCTATGGACATCAGCAGAATGCATACAAACAGTTTATCCTGAATGAAAGTATCCTATATACGACAATTTGATTTGTTACCACCCTCAATCACAGTTCTTCAATAAATATATTATTAAACTACATCGGTTGAAGGAGATCGTTTAAAAAAAAATATTAATACTCGGACTATTCTGATTGGATTGCGACAACTAGTGGCACCGACGAATAGCGAATCCATACTGGACGCGAAAGTGCTTAAATACACACACCCCCATTCAACGGTGTCGCGTCTGTTGCAAATCGTAAATCAATCCCATTCATTCATGCCACACAAGGATATTGAAAGACTCGATGGTTTCTACGTATCCCAGTTTCTGTGGTATAATGCGCTTTGGCGCAATTCTGGACAACAGTCTGTCGGTACGCATGGAAACACCGGTACCAATACGAATCCCGATTGGCGAGCTGGTGTAGTAATGGGTGGTAATAAGAATGCGGGGAAACAAAAGCGCCATGCGATTGGAAAGGAAATGCAGCGGAAGGGAAAAGAGCCCGTTGGAACAAGAACGGTCATTCTAGTCCAATGGGAATGTATCGGACATGTCATACTCATTCCACGAACAACAACGAAATTGGTCGAGATTGTATACGATCTTACCACAATATTGACGGGGTAAAAATTTGCTAATTCAGTAGAGCCCCGATTATTCGAGTTTCAAACAGGAAAAAAAAGAGTTTTCAGCATAAAACTATGTTTTATCAATACAGAAATTATTAAACTATCCATCTGCAAGGTCGTGAACATCAGTGGTCAGATAATGTTGAAGCCATGACCAAAACAAAAGTGCATGAGCCTATAATTTACTGACAAATTCCGGGAAGACATGTAGGTTTACTATGGAGCTCGCTGTCGCGAACAATCCGCATCGCGGACCATCCGCTCGCGGATAATCGGGGTTCCACTGTACCAGATAGAAGTGTATCAATTAAACATCTGAACTCTCACCTCTTGAAGAATATGATTTATTTCCTAGCTTGATTTACAACACTGCTATTCAAGCTCAAAAGAAAAGTTGAAGTTTTCCTGGTGCGAAATTTCGCCGACGTCCTGATACTCCTTGGTGGGACAAAGAGTGCTCGGCTGGTTATTTGGATAAATCTTCTGCTTTGAATTTTTTTTGCCAAAATGGTTCAATGGAAAAGCTTTTATAAGTATGAATTTTTGGAGACCAAATGCAATAAATCTGATTTAAGCGAAAAAACGCAGTCACTGGTGACGCGTCCCTGCGAATATCACATATCACGTAATACATCGTCTCTCAATAGTAATGCCATTGTTTTCAAAGACCGAATTCACACTTGCATTTATTCCACGCTATGATTCAGCTCCTGGTTGCGATGGAATCAAATTTAATCTGTTGAAGAACCACCCAAACGTCGCCAAGAAACGTTTATTAAGACTATTGCGGGGGTAGTACACTATGAACATCATAGAAAGTAGAGAAAACCCTATTTTTGTTCGTTTTTTTCGTGCGGTATATGAAAAGAAGCATATTCGACGAAGCTATCGTCCATTTAGTTTTTTCCGATGGTTTATATGCATTTCAGTGCGTAAAAAGCATATTTGCGTCCGAATTATCCACTTCTCAAATCATTCCCATCATTCCATCAAATGCTCTAAGTTGCGCAAAACATGATTTCTAAAGGCGGCATTCGACATGATACATGCTACAAGTTAAACGTAAACAACAATGGATATGATACTTGCACGTTTTTTTAAATCTTGTTTCCACCTCAGCCACTACACAGTAATGTGCGATCGCGCACTGCTCCAACATATGTCTTGATGTTATTGTTTTTATAATAAATAATGTTGTTGCTCTATTATTCTGGTGAATTATGATAATCGTCAATAAATGATGTAGTTGCCCCAACATTGTCGTGCTACACACGCCGCACCGATCCGCAAGCCATTGGATAAGGGCAACATCGCTCAACAATCGGCCTTATTCTGCGTGGCGTGTGAGGTGAGATGATAATTGTCACTTATGTCACGCGATTCCACCAGGCGTATGCCGTGAGAAATCTCACTTGAATGAACTCTCACTTTATTCCCGCTCTCAAATATACGTGACGATTGTCACATGAACTGGGATTTCTAGGTGACAATCGTCGACATGTCTTGAGGTGTCGACAGTGCATGAAAACAAATGAAAAATGGAAGAGGAATAATAAGTGTTTTTTGGGTCGTATAGAATCGATAGTAATGGTATTATATGTATCAATAAATTCAATTTATCTTCAATTTTCACAGTACGAGAGACAAATTGCAAGTAGTTTGTTTTTTTTTGTTGTGAAAGCGGTAGTGAGTCTGTTATTCCTCAATTGGACGAATAAGCACACCGAAATTATTTTCATTTCATGAAATCTATTCATTTTCTCTAAAATATATCTATCACATGGATCTTGTGTTTCATCTATCTATCCGCGAGTCATCGTCACCGAACTGCATATCCATTTCAGAAGCCGTGGTATATGCCCGAGCCGGAGCCAGAGCAACAATTTAACACTGAGAGTGCAGAGAGCAGCAGCAACTACGACCAAAACAAACAAAAATGCTAAACTTTACAGGATGCAATCAACTGTTTCACCAAATCTAAATCAAATACCTGCAAATTCGGCAGAATGTCCTGATACACTAACAACAGGCCAGGTTAAATCAGATCTATAGATACGG
Organism: Toxorhynchites rutilus septentrionalis; assembly: GCF_029784135.1. Lineage (NCBI taxonomy): Eukaryota > Metazoa > Arthropoda > Insecta > Diptera > Culicidae > Toxorhynchites > Toxorhynchites rutilus. Next base: position 291,996,055 of record NC_073746.1, read on the forward strand.
TACTGACTGCAGCAAAACAAATATCTGACCTCTCTGAGCGAAACAAATAAAATTCTGGGATGCCAGATGTTTTTTCTCAAATATATGCGATAAAAATTTGAAATATTTGTAAATATGTGCTAATGTCTGACATACTGACCAGCTTCGTTTATCATATGGAATCAATAATGTTTTGTCACTATTTTAAATAGCCTGCAGCAGGAATAAAAGGTTGTGATAAAAGTTAAATGTCTGCAAATTCGTGAACACATGTGCGAATGTGGCATCTTTGATCAGATTTGGCAACCAGCAGAATGAACGCCTTGTCACTTGCTGTTCATCCTCTCACATACATCAAATGAACCTCTCACGGCATCCGAAACGACTGTAGGAATAGAGTGAGGAGAGTTGCGTGATGGTGATGTGACAATTGTCATCTCACCTCACACGCCGCGTAGAATCAGGCCGAATACCAATTATAGCGTAAAATGATATACTCCAATAAGCAAGAAGCATTGACTTGTAGCATGCATCAAATCGAAAGGTGGAATCCCGCCTTAATACAGGTCGGACTCGATTATATGTGATTCGATTATATACAATTTTGAACTCGACTCGACTGTGTATTTTTTACATTTCAACTATGACTTGTTTCAAGGAAAAATTCAATCTTTGAACGTTAAGGTAGAATTTAAGTGGCTATTATAGGTATAGTGAGGTAAAAATCGCGATTTTTGAAGATTTTGCTTGAGTTTTCACCAGTTGTTTATATCGATACTGCAGCGAAATCAAGAAAGATAGAAGTTGGGTGTCATAGAACAAATTGTAGAGCTAATAGAGAGCTTTAATTTGATTGATAGAAACACTCAAGTTCAATATAAATTTTCGAGATAAGCTTATTAATCACACATTAAAAATTACTAACTATGAAATTTTACTTTCAAAACAGTTATTTAAACCCACTAATTTGGATGTTCCACTACTATATCCTGTACTAAATTTTCTCATCTTTCAAATGAAGGCAACGACATTGGTTCACGCAGCGTACATTTTAGTGTAGTCAGTTAGAGACAACAGAGTCCGGAACAAAAAAAAGTTCTATAACTCTTTCATTGTTTAAATTCGAACTTATGCGCAGAAGGATTTTTTGACATAGAACTACGTCTTTTAGGAAGGGTGCCAAATCAGAAAACAGGTCACGTTTTCATGAAATGAAGTTAACGTTAATGACTGTTTTCACTGTGAACGAATTTTCATGATTTGCAAAACAATCAAATCGGAAATTTTCTAAGATTTGTTTGATATGTTATACATTACAATTCGCTAATCTCTAAACGGTTTAAATTCATGAAAACTGGAAGAACTTAATTTTTTCCCATACATTTGTTCTGCTGATTTGTATGCTAACTCTACCGGTATTTCGAATGCTTATAACTCGAACATTTCTTAACAGATCGGAAAGATGTTTGCAGTGATAGGAAATATTTCTGCTCGTCTCAATAAAATGTTATTTTTCATGAGATAAACAATTGAATAACTGTAAAATGTCAAGCGTTATCTAAATCTAAACCCTAACTGCCATGTTTTGATTGGCCCGATTTACGGTTTCCCCAACACAGACTTCAATATCGATGTACCTGTGGAAATCTGCTTTGCAAATATACATGCAATTCTGGGGTATTTTTGTTTCCACCGAGCTATGTTTCCCTAACACGGACTTCAAAATTAATGTGCCTGAGGGAATCCGCTTTGCAAATACATGTAAGTCGGGGGTAATTTTTGGTGTTGAGTACTTTTGTACTCGCTTCGTACTGAGAAGCCTGGGAAAATCGTCATTTCAGATACTAGAGGTGAATGAATTTTCGCGGTTCGAGAACTACGTAAACATGAGATGTGCAATAATTTCAGAGGGAAATGTAAAATACAATGATCGTTTGACAATTTTCCGTTCAAATATTTTGGTAGGCTTAGGCATCATATCAAACGTAAAAGGACGATCATCAAATTTATTTGTAACGAAGAACATAATCTATTACAAAAGTTTCGATGCATTCTAAAATAATATCCGAAGTGGTAAACAAGTCGATTCTATAATATAATTTCGTAGTTCTACAGCGAAAATATGCGGTCGTGTCCTAGATACAACCCCTTATAATTTTTTCATCAAATATAATCAACTGTCGGAGAGATTCTGGAAAACAATATTTTTTTCGTGCTAGTAAGGTGTTTTCTGACTTTAAGGGAATGAATTAAAAATTAAATTCATTTATTTTCAATAAACGAAAAATATATGCATAAAAAACGAATAAAAAAAAATTTTTTGACTCGATTATATACAGTGAGAAAAAATCGGAGACTGTATATAATCGAGTCCGCGCTGTACACTGCGTTTCACAACTGTAGAACCACTCATTTTTTCTAAGTTTCCAGAGATATGTAAGAAGTCGGTTGAATTGAAGTATATAGTGTAGAGTATGACAACTGTCTTCATTTAAAAGACTGGCCATTTGAATATTATTGTTGTGTTCAGGCGTGAAACATCCAAAAAACTAAAATTCCAGTGTTTCTTAACTATAGAACCAGATGAGAAAACTCTCATTCCTTTACAAAATTAAAAAATTGAAATTGACGTTAATTTTGTGAAGGAGTGAGAGTTTTTCCGTCTGGTTCTATAGTTATAAAACACTGCCACGCGCATCCGAAAAGGCAAACTTTCTCATCGCATAGCAGGGAAACAAAAGGAAATAAACCAGATATGCACCATAATTCATACAGACCAATTGCCATGCTATCTTGCGTCCGTAAGTTATTGGATAAAATGGTCCTCCGACGTTTTAACGAATGGCTTGAAACGATAAGCTTTTTTCTCAGATAAGCAGTTCGGTTTCCACAAGGGCGAGTTGGTTGAGAGAAATCCGGATAATTGATTGTCTCGCGTTACTTGCTTACGAAATTCAGACCACCTTTGTTCATTAAAACAGGTGGCTTCTGTTTCCTTAGACATTAAAGGAGCGTTTGCCTTAGTTTATTTTTATTTATTTTGGCTTAACGTCTTTAAAACATGGCCTGATTCACAATTTTTCTCCAATTAACTCGGTTCGTGGCTATCTCTCTCCAATTCCGCGGACCCCCATGCTCACCATGTCATACTCCACTTGGTCTAACACCCTGCCTACTGTGCTCCTCGTCGTCTAGTACCAGCCGGATTCCCGATGAACACCATTTTTGCAGGATAGTTGTCCGACCTCCTGTACACCGTCGAAGATGGTTCTTAACACCCGCCGTTCAAAGACTCCGAGTGCTCGCAGGTCCTCTTCGAGTATTATCCACGTCTCGTGCCCGTAGAGGACAACCGGTCTTATGAGCGTTTTGTACAGGGAACATTTCGCACGACTACTAAGTCTGTTTGATCTTAAGTGTTTGTGGAGACCATAGTAGGTACGACTCCCATTGATGATGCGTCTCCGGATCTCGCGGCTGGTATCATTGTCAGACGTTACCATTGAGCCAAGGTAGACAAATTGGTCCACTACCTCGAACTCATCGCCGTCGATCATTACACTACTACCTAATCGGGTCCTGTCGTGCTCGGATCCGAAAGCCAGCATGTATTTGGTTTTAGGCGCATTGATTTTCAGTCCAATTCTCTCTGCTTCGTGCTTAAGTCTGGTGTAATGTTCAGCTACCATCTCAAATGTTCTGCCGCCAATGTCTACGCCATCAGCGAAGCAGATCAATTGACTGGATCTATTTAAAATCGTACCACGCAAGTTAAACGCCGCTCGTCTCATAACACCCTCTAACGCGATGTTGAACAGTAGGCAAGAGAGACCATCACCTTGTCGAAGCCCCCTGCGGGACTCAAATGGATCAGATAATCCGAAATTCGCACACAGCACTGCATTCCATCCATCGTAGCCTTAATCAGTCTTGTCAGCTTCCCGGGAAGCCGTTTTCGTCCATGATTCTCCATAGCTCTTTTCGAGTTATTGAATCGAATGCGGCTTTAAAGTTTAAGAATAGATGGTCCGTGGGGACTTCGTACTCACGGCATTTCTGGAGGATCTGCCGCAAGGTGAAGATTTGGTCAGTAGAAGACCGACCTTCGATGAAGCCGGCCTGATAACCTCCCACGAATCTGTTTGTCAGTGGCGATAGACGACGGAAGATGATTTGGGAAAGCACTTTGTAGGCGGTATTCAGGACGGTGATTGCACGAAAGTTTTCACAGTCTAGTTTGTCCCTTTTCTTGAAGATAATGCAAATAACCCCATCTTTCCACTCCTGCGGTAGTTGTTCTGTTTCCCAAATTCTGACAATCAGCCGATGCAGATAACTAACCAATTTTTCCCATCTAGATAAGTTCCGCTCCGATGCCATCTTCGCCAGTTGATTTGTTGTTCTTCAACCGTTTAATAGCATTCCTTACTTCACCTATCGTTGGGGGTGGTACATCTTCATTATTTACTGCACCAACGTAATCGCTTCCATCGTCATTTTGGTCCTCTGCCTGTACGCCATTCAGGTGTTCATCGGAGTGCTGCCTCCACCTTTCGATCACATCACGTTCGTTCGTCAGTATACTCCAATCCTTATTCCAACACCTTAGTATATATAAAAATTCTATCCGAAAAACTTCATAGCTAAGGATTTTCACCAATTTCAAACAACTTTTTGTTTTATTTGCTATCAGAAATGCTTTTACTACTAATTTTAATTACGTTTCGGCGCATGCAGAAACATTCAACTTTTTTTCAGAAACTCGTAACTCCAAATCAAGATGTCGTTTAAAATATTATGTGCGGCAAAGTTTTTGGGGAGTTATTACTATTTTGGAAAAATAACATTTTAAATACATCGTTAAAAATCTTACTCAGGTGTTGGCAGTGGTCTTTTAAGATATAAAAGTTTTTAACATTAGTTTTTTTACATATACATGTACAAATACTACATTTGGGTAAATGTAACATTCAGGTGAATGTTGCATTCGGGTAAATGTCGCATTTAGATAAATGTTCATTTGGCTATTTGTTACATTCGGATGATTAGAATTCAGGTGAATGTCTTTCGAATAAATGTTTTTCTAATGACTCTTTATCCTGTTGCGCCAAATTAAATAAAGGAAAAAAATAACGATTTCATCTGTCAAGTACTCTCCGATTGAGTATGGCTAGAAGCAGCAAATAAAATTACACAGCAAACTTGTCTTGTTGAAACAACGCCGGACAAAAAATACTTAGCAAAAATAGGAGCATATGAGACGAGTTGAAGTAAACAACACGAAGCAAGTAGCACCTTTTAATGACCCTGAATCTGACTCCTCTTTCTTTAAACCGCATTCCATTTTTATTCCAGAGCCTTGATTCATTTTAAAGCTTTCCAATATTTACAATACTTCCAGGTAGCAGTAGATTGGTTTCTGTGAGTTTCATAATTTTCTCCATACCACCTCGCCATCGAAAAGGAAGGAACCATCGGTGCCTCTGTCTGATATTCATGCAAAAACGATTTAACTGTAACTAGTAAGTAAATTTCGGTCCCAGCAACCTTTCATCCACAGCATTGGCGACAATCTCGAATACCATTGACCGGAAAACTGATTCAAAGCTCCGTTTAAAGTTTGGTTGCCTTTCCTTAAGTTCATTCTCGTCTTGTTTCTTTGCCTCGCCGACAAACCATCTGAGATGTGTTAGCATTTGAACTGCACGTCCTGCAACACGTTCATTCTCCACCCAGTAAACATCACAAAACTTATACGGAAATACAGTTGAACCCGTTACGGCCGTGTAATCTGCCCTTCTCATAGGAATGTTTTTAAGCAGACTGTACAATAGTACAATACAGTACAATAGTCCTTTAAACTTATGTAACTGAGCCTGTAAAAATAAACGAATTTAATAAAAAAAATAAAAGACTGTACAATACTCTCAAAAAGTCATTCAAATTCGTTTCGGTTTTCCTCAACCCCTCCTTGGAAGAATTGTGAATCATATGGAGTCCATTTAGAGGCGAATGAACTGAAAAGTTTAAAGCCTCTTTAATCCAACATCATCATCATATGGAGTCTGCAGTTTCCAATGTTGAGGATTTCGACCGACCAGTTTGATGTAATTTTTTTAACTTCGCTTGTTTTTTCACCAAGCAGTGGACTGTATTCTGCGATCATGTTTGTGCGTGTTCGATTGCAAATTTTCCACAGCCGCCCATGCGGCTGACACGCAAGATCAACGAATCTGCAAATCTCAACCAAAGTAGCAGTTATGCTACTTAGGAGAGAGTGCGTTTCCACGGAATGATTCCGAGCGGCCCAGTGCCGCGTGCAATGCGAGGTATGGAAAATTCCATACCACTTTGGTCCTGTTAGGGACCAATCCAAAACACAAAACTGTACCACGGACCGAATAAGGGATTAACTAGTTGATAGCAAATTAAAGTATTTATTACTTTGTACACATTTTATATTTACAGCAAAATTTACAAGATCAAATATCAAACTTTCTTTTAAGCTCTTTCTTCTATCGTGAGTTCAGCACATAAAATAAACCTCTTCCTTTGGCGGTTGAAATAGAACTCCCTCCCTGCACGCAGTGCAGTTTGCTTGCGCTCGCAATGCACTCTCCCACGGGTGGGGCGTATGTTGGTGTTTGTGTCCTCGCGATCGTCCTTTCGTTGCGTTCCTTCCTCTGCCATCCTGTCGGTCGTACTTTCAGTGCGCTGCGCTGAGCGGTGGACTGAACATACTCCCACGGCAGAAGAAAAGTCATTCTGTTGAATTATCCTTGTCCTCAATCGATGCGTTGTCCAAAATAGGTAGTGGCGCTGGTTTGTGGATCGGTCTTCTAAAAGTTGAATCGCCAACACCTATATCCACGACTTGAACTAGGCCATCAAATCCAAGGTCGGTTCGTGCGACTCGGCCTATATCTCTTTGTTGAGTTGGAACCTTGTATTTCTTTGGGAGGACGACTGTATTGATAACCACGTTGAATTCCTTTTTTGTCCATTTTGCTCTCAATAGGAGGTCTACCAAATGTTCATGAGACCAGCGATTCCAGAAATACTGTCTCAGCTGCTGGATGCGTTGCAATCGGTACAATCGATTTATGGGAATATCTTTATAGGAGAGTTCGAGTATGGATATTAGAGAGCTACCAATAACCATGTGTTCAGTTATCAAAACTTCTGGGTCTTTTGGGAACAATGGGAAAATAGGGGTCATGAGTTCCTAATAACATAAAAGAGTCGCAAATTCCATTTTTTAAGGATAGTTTGTTTATAAACATGATTTAGAAGAATCGTTAAACTTTTTATTCCGGCCTCCCAATGAAGCGCACTTGAGGGAAAGGATGTCCATTCTTTTGCTCTAGTTTTTCGCTTGCGTTTATTACTCCTAGCATCTCTTGATAGTACATAAGTTTTGATATTTTTATCATTCTTCTTTTCGAAATTTAACTTTTGCTTGCAAAGTTGCCACTTTAGAATCCTACTTGCATCTGGTTTCTCATTTATTTCATAAAAGTGTTCTGAGCGTACAAACTCTTCTATGAACTTATCATATTGTTGTTGGCCTTCCTGTTGCTTGTATAGCTTGTATTTCTTTAGAACTCTATGCTTAGAATCTTTTAGCTGTCTATATGTCTTCTGCGATGGTAGTTGAACCATATCATAACCTTGAAAGTTGCGACGCAATGTAGACTGAGAGTGAGCTTCGCACTCATCAATCTCGATTGGCACACATTGCTTAGTGGCCACGTGATCCAATTTTCCAAAATTATGAATCTGTTGACTTAATTGCTTTGTTGAAAATGTTACTGTATGTGAATAAAAGGTAGAACCAGATACAGATTCGCTTTTAACCTTTCCACCAATTAGCCATCCAAATTGCGAGTCCATCAAAGTTGGCAATTTTTCTGAAAACTTCACTCGTCCGGGTTTAATGAGATCATCGAACCACTCCATTCCGATTAGCAAATCTATTTGTCCAGGTTTGTAGAATGAAGGGTCAGCCAATTGTGTTCCGGGCGGAATGTTCCATGAGGCTATATCTATCTCGTAAGTTGGCAGAATACCAGTGACTTTATGAGTAACCAAGCAATTCAAATCGATTTCGAAGTTGCTATATTTAGAGCATACTTTTATCCTAGCTTTGTGTTGAGCTTTGGATTTGATGTTGCTAACTCCGTTTACTGATATGTTTGCCTTTTCTTTCTGCACTCCTAGCCTATCAAGCATTGACTCTGAAATGAAGTTGATTTGCGAGCCACTATCCAAAAGTGCTCGACTTGTATGCGGATTTCCGTCTTTATCCAAAACTATAACTTGTGCTGTTAGCAAAAGCACTTGCTGAGCTGGTTTTCCATGCGTGTTGGAATAAGCAGCAGTAATATCCTGCATTGATGAACCTCTCGAAGTGCTGGGAGTGCAATGCTGTTTTTGATTCTCTAATGCTGTATGTCTTTTACCCATATTTGATGAACGAACTCCTTCCCTGTGAAGCAAACTGTGATGTCTACGCTGACACTTTGAGCAACATTTAGATGATGGACAATCTAACCCACGGTGACCTCTTCTCAAACAATTGAAGCAAACTCGTTTGTCACGCACCATTTTGAGTCGCTCATCAATATCCAATCCATGAAAACTTGAGCATTTGAATGCGAAATGGTTACCTTCACAAAACTCGCAATTAGCCGAAACTGTAGCTGTGTTTACTCGCGAATTTGGTTGTTTGTTCGATACTTGATTTCTTTTATGTGACATAGAATCTAACAGTTTTTGATTGTTACTTGTATCGGACACCTGACATCTTTCAAGAATGGAAATGCGATTTTTAAGAAATGAGATTGTATCATGATAATTCGGAAGCGACCCATGTTCCATTGTTGATTCCCATGCTCGTTTGCTCTCTTTGTCTAGAGCGCTAGTAAGGATGTGTACGACAACCAGTTCGGACACACCTGAAAATTCCTGACCCAGAAATTTCAAATTTTCGACATGACCCACACATGTATCAACAAGCTTCCGTAATTCGCAATGATCTTCTTTAAATATCTTCGTTATGCTTAACAGACCAACAATATGCATATCAATCATGCGCCTCTTATCCTCGAACCTCTCTCTTAAAATTTCCCATGCGCGATGATAATTGCCATCAGCAATTGTTTTCGCATCAATCAAACCGGCAGCATCCCCAATCAATGCTTTCTCCAAATGATAGAGCTTGATTCGTGGTGGCTCATTTGACTTGTTCACCACATCCCCGAACATAATCTTGAACTTTTCCCACTGCTCGTATTTGCCATCAAATGTAGGAATGGCACGAGGAAGCGATTGTTGCTCAATCAACGGCTGTTGACTTACTGGTTGACCAGTAGCAGGACGAGAGTCAGGTGCGGCAAAATTCTCGAGCCACGTCTCGAGAAAAATCGACACATTATCGTATAGCGTCTCGAATTCAACGTACTCACAGTCTTGATCCTCTTTCCGATCATGCGCCACCACCGCCACGATCCGTTCATGGTAGTTGTGAAATTCCTTATAGGCAGCATCTAGTTTCTTTATGTACACCTTTACCTGTGGCGATGTTAGCTGCGTTTGTTCCTCTTCCACTCTCTCCAACATGTCGTATAAGCGGATGATTTTCCCTTTCGCTAGTCCTCGAAGATTGGACAGCGTGTTGTACTCTGCCATGTCGGCGCCATCGCCGCTACCGGATTGCGCACCGGTCCCGCCAGCAGCTCCACCTTTAGCATGCGTGTTCTTCATTCTATAGCACTTGAAATCACTTCCACTTTAAGCTTTAATAGTTTTTGTTGCACATTAAATGTTTTCATAAATTTACCAATGTCCAATGTCTTTTTCCAATAATCCAATATTCACTTTTTGCAATTTGCAAGCACTTTTTCCAGTCTTTTTGCGATTCACTATTTCAATTTTGTTTGCTACCAACCAGCTAATCCACTCACTCAAATCCATGGCACAGTTTGCTTGCCAAATCGTTGACCAAAATCCAAATGCCATCCATATGTCATCCGGCCTCCATCCGGTTCGAAGGACCAAATGTTTTTTCACCAAGCAGTGGACTGTATTCTGCGATCATGTTTGTGCGTGTTCGATTGCAAATTTTCCACAGCCGCCCATGCGGCTGACACGCAAGATCAACGAATCTGCAAATCTCAACCAAAGTAGCAGTTATGCTACTTAGGAGAGAGTGCGTTTCCACGGAATGATTCCGAGCGGCCCAGTGCCGCGTGCAATGCGAGGTATGGAAAATTCCATACCACTTTGGTCCTGTTAGGGACCAATCCAAAACACAAAACTGTACCACGGACCGAATAAGGGATTAACTAGTTGATAGCAAATTAAAGTATTTATTACTTTGTACACATTTTATATTTACAGCAAAATTTACAAGATCAAATATCAAACTTTCTTTTAAGCTCTTTCTTCTATCGTGAGTTCAGCACATAAAATAAACCTCTTCCTTTGGCGGTTGAAATAGAACTCCCTCCCTGCACGCAGTGCAGTTTGCTTGCGCTCGCAATGCACTCTCCCACGGGTGGGGCGTATGTTGGTGTTTGTGTCCTCGCGATCGTCCTTTCGTTGCGTTCCTTCCTCTGCCATCCTGTCGGTCGTACTTTCAGTGCGCTGCGCTGAGCGGTGGACTGAACATCGCTCGTAAAATCCTTAAACATTTTCCAGTTTACTGCTGGGCCATCCAACATTGATTTACTTTCTTCAACAGAGCAGTATTTCTTTGAAAACACAGATTCACGCTGCTAAGTTGATCTTATCGCGCTAAAATACATACTGTAACATTTTAGCACGCAAAAAAAACACTGAGCAAAAATTTCGACTACGTGAGCAATTTCCGATTTTTCCCCGGATGGAGCGGATCAAACTACTTCAAAAATGTTATAAACAGAACCATTTATGGCTCACAAAGGACTTTGTTCGGATGAATAACGAGAACTGGCAGATACTTATTTTTCAACAGGTTAATAATTTATCTCTTTTGAATAAATGCCCGCCTCACGTAGTTCAATGGATTGTTTTCAGACGTGTTGTAGTCTCCATAGTTTTCAGTTTTTTTTTCCCTATTTTCGTTATACCTTTCCAATGAATTTACTTTTGATTAATCAATGTTTTCCACATTCCGAGATACACCAAACAACATATCGTTTTGAATTTTGTTTTCACCAGCTTTCTCAGCGGTGTGAGATCACACCAAGTTGTAGTCACTACGTGGTTAATGTCTACGCCGTCGGGCTGGCGCTTAGGCAACGCCACCGGATTGTGGTAGTATATGCATGCGGTAGTAAAAGTTAGTAGTTCATACTGAGTGAGTGTGCTACGCGAGTTTGGCTACCCATCAAACGCGAGTATGATGTGTTGCTGTTGTTGTTCGTTCGTGTATTCTAGCTAGTTGGGTGGTGGTGTACTGTTGTGATTGTTTGCTGGTATTTGTGGTCTCTATTTGTGTGTGTGATTATAGTCATAGTTACTCACTACCCACAATTAAAACATCAATCGTCGTTGCCTAGAACTATGTGATTTTAGCATCTTCATCCTTGGCTTTTCTGTTTGTTTGCTGTAAGTTAAATTTTTTAGAACTTGTTTTTGTTTCTCTTTTGTAGTGTGTAAACTATGGTTGGTTAGGTAGTGTAGTGTAGGACAGAATCATTTCGTTTAGGAGAGAGATAGTTGAGTTGAGAGATTAAGTATTCCGAGGCTGCCTCAGATCGGTCCTAGTAGTTTTCAGATGGCGATTTCGCGACAAAAAAACCTAGATCTGTTACATGTGTAAACTAGTTTAGTTTCGACTCCCGAGGAAATCCGAAGCGTTAACAGCCTCCAGTGTGGGCTTCTCCAGTAGTATGTTAAAATATTTCACAGTTGGTCGTACAAGAAGAATTGCATTATGATATTTGTGTTACAAGATGCTTACTCTCTGTCTCTTGCTCGTCTAAAAGTACAATACAATTTCACTAGGTTGTTTGTTTTGTTTTCTAAATTCCTTACATGGCAAATTCATATCAATGTGTAAATTCATCTTAAAAAGTAAAATGCGCAAAATATAAAGTTAAACATTGAACTAATGATTTCATCTGTGATTTTTTTTCTTAGTTTTAAATATATTACCTCCATGACAAGTCCAGCTTGTTCCTTTTAGTGTTTTTTTCTCCATTAGATTAGATTTAATTATTTTACTTGCTACATATGTCCAATGACGGTTAGGTTCCACAATCCGTTTTATGGTTTTCTACGATATAGTTTGTGTTGGATTCTTATACACACACAGACCCTAATCTCGTGCATTAATTTTTGTATGTTGATGTGTTTGAATATAGGAAAGAAAAAATCTAACTAAACGATCGATTCGTTAATGAATGTGTGTTCGTATATACGATTTACGCTAGAAAAATGAAACACGCATTGAACGGATTGAAAATGGTTTCAAGTTCAAACTGCAATGAATTTTGAGTGATACCTCGTGGTACCCAAGAGTGAATGATTAACAAAAAAAAATCATCCGATGAGCTCTCGGGTTCTTAACAGTAGACTTTCACAATAGCGAAGAATGAGACAGTTGAGCTTCCGGATATGACAAACCAAGGACCATAAAAACCTCTTTGTGTTGGATCTGAAGTTATCGCTAGAAATTCGAAAACTTCTTGCATACAGTGGATCAAACTCGAATTCGTACTCCACCATACAGATCTCTTTCACTACTTTTGAAAATCGAAAACAAGCTTTCGAAACATTCTATTGAGATAATGGTAGATACATCATTTCAAAGCTTAAACCTTCAACTTTTGGATTATTATACAAACATATGTTTATCTTGGTGTGTGTAGATTTAGTGGACAAAAATATCGGGAGGAACTAAAATATCGATTTTATTCTGTTTTTTTTTTCAAACAATTTGTAGCCTAACACAATTATTTAATTTCGCGTTAATTTTTATTCATAACATGTATGTTTTTACAAAAAATATTTATTTTAACGTCAAAGCTAAGTACGCGATAAAAATAGATATTTCTGTTATGGCTATGGCCCATATCAAATAAAACAGAATGAGCATTCGAAAAGTTCCAAAGTAAAGCGCGATTCACATACAACATCCACGTCACGTTCACGTTCCGTCACGTCACGTTGCGTCAATTATTTTTCCATGCAATTCCTATTGAAGCATTCACATACACCAGCAACGGCAAGTCGAAGTTGCCGTTGCCGGTGAATGTGAATGTTTCCATAAGAACTGCTTGGAAGAATAATTAACGCAACGTGACGGGACGGAACGTGAACGTGACGTGGATGTTGTATGTGAATCGCACTTAACGATGCAAACTGCACATTGTAATTGTATAGCCAGATTAGGTAAACTGTGTTCTTATGCATGCTCTGTGCTTTTCGCCCTGGAATGCTGGTACCGTGAAGAAGTAGACTGTAATGAACATTCGTGTACAGATATTCTTAATCGGTGGTTAGTTCCGTAAAAAAATCAGACATCCATCAAATTATGGACATATTCAGCCAGAAAGATCAACCAACCCTTAGTTATGATTTCCGGGTACCTGAATGCTCTGCAGAGAAGCTAACTAAGTGTATAAATAAATTGATCGGAAACGGAGAAAATCCATCGGTTGGTCGGTCCATCAGTTCGAACGAGAGCTCGAGTTTCTATGACTTTGTTCTTGATTCGAACAATCCTAATCCTAATCCGAAATAATCCTTTTCTGGCAATTTTTCGATTTCCACTAGATAGTGAGAAAGCCACTCTATGAAGATCGCGAAATAGGTGTTAGTAAATTAAATAATATACGTCACACAAAAACTCTTGTCCAGGAAATAGCTCGTTAACTGTTTCACAAAGTCATGTTAGTTCTATGAAAAATTTTGCGCTAGTAGAAAGACCGCATTCATATTGAAATCATCTACAAGAACGCTATTGATAATAACTCCGCTTCTGCTGCAAAAAACTACGGATGAAAACAAGCAATGTATGCCCAACAGATGCTCTGCATGTATGTGTAGTAAGAATCGTTCATTCTGAGAGTACGCAAAGCATTTTGAACTTCTGGTACAATATGCCTTGAAGTGCTCCTTTAATTTACTCCAAGTTTTGATCGATTGATTTAAAAAACGGCAGAACGTATCAATATGAAACGTTCATAAGTGTTTTGGGGATACTAGGCTCAAAAATTTCCTGCTAATATTAGAACTTACTGTAATATTTGCTAAATTACAAATAATTCTCTAAAACCCCATTTTTGGCAGTTTTTCAAAAATCGGTGTAAAAAAATTGAGTAAATTTGTTTTTGTCAAAGCAACAACAGAATTACAGAATTTATTCGCGTTTTCAAAACTACATTTCGGTTTGCGTTCCGTCTATTACGGATAGATCTCGAAATAACCCGTGTTTTCTACACTTGATGGTTAAATCCTTGGTTTGCCAAGAATCTAACAAGACCTACTCGCCTTCGTCTCATCACCACCGAAGGAAACGACCTCATTCGTGGAATCCGAACAAATGAAGCGTTCAAGTTTGCGCCAAAACGTGCGGTCCTTAATGTGTTAAATTTTTAACGAATTTCAAAAAAAATAATTGATATTAACTTTAAAAAAAATACGTACCAATGATACGTTCGGTTTTTATTTTTGAACTATATAACGCAACTATTTCACAACATATACTCCACATCATATAGCGCCAATGTAAAATACACACGCTCAGCAGACTAGCGGAACGGCTCTATGTGCTTGTATTTGGGCCGTGCTATTGGAAATTAAATCGTACGGCAAGGGGATTAACTAAGTGCATAGAGATACACTTTTCCCGTTTTTAACGAGGAGTAGGCAACCGCGGGTAAGACGGATAGTGGGGGTATGATGGACAAGTGGTTGATTTGTATAGTTGCATTATGAATTTCAAATTACTGTTGATGGGAGCACCTTTTACATGCTATTCTAGGATATTTAAACCATCCTATGACAATGAATATATATAATACTGATCAAAAGTGGAATAGGGAAACAAAAACCGGAAATCAAACATGATGCCGCGTGTGGATATAATTTGCTATTTGCTAGTTGCTTATTGCTCCGGTGTGCGAGCCACCTGAGTATACGAGAAGCAACCAACCCTTCGAGTGATATCGAACTAGTGTCAAACGTAGCGACCCCGATGGTTTCCCGGCCATGATCGGACTCGTTTGCGAAGATTGATTCCAATCTATCGATCGAGCTTGTACTTCGTTGTGAACAGGAAAGCCGCGGTGAATCTCTTATTTTTCGATAAGCACTATTGACTGATGGTCGCAAACAAGATCAAAACAGTAAAGCTGAGTGAAGCTAAATTCATTTCGATGAAACTCTGAGATAAGTCTTTTTGAATATTTCGAATGATCAAAGACAGTTCTGATAATTGGCGGAAAACAGCTTTAGTGGGATGTTTCGTTGAGGCACGTCTTTGCGAAAGAAACTGAAACTGAGAGTAATCGTTTACTCGTGGAATTGTCTAGCGTACATGCCCACGCTCGGATAGACAGTATAAGGAGTGATTTGTGCGTTTCAAAAGAATTGGTTCGATATCAAACGCAAGGATACCCTATATAGATGAAAAACGATGAATTGAGTTGTATTACTGGATCAAACATTCTAACAAGATTTAAGTAAGCCATTCTAATCAAACACAAAACAATCATCGGCCGTTGTCGTCGGTCGTCAACTCAACTGCCACGCGTGTTTCAAACGAAATCTTCGTCAGACCATGTGTGCTTTTGACCCATGTTCATTTCTGTTTCTTTCTCTGCATTCGGAAAATACTACTCAGCTACTCAGCTCTCAGCATTCAGAACTGCTGGAATATTTGCCGAGTACCAAATGACATAACATAAAAACTGTGCTCGTATTTTTTTCCAATAATGAAGAGAAAAAGAAGAGAATTGGATGAGAACTCTTGATTTTTTTTTGTACTAAATTTATTTTCAAATGGCTCAGCAACATTAAGTAACAATGAGCCGTGTTTATGAATAGGGAAAAGCCTCTTTGAGTAGAACAATGCCAATGTTCTTTCTCAAAAAGGCATAAAAACCCTATTATCTTTTCGAAAAATGTAACAATATGGACAAACAATATGACAAAATTCACAATAAGATAATATTATAGGCTTCTTGTTTAAGCTTCTTGTTGCAGAGATGACCATCTCCTAGGAACTAGTTATCTCCTTGGGACTAGGGAAGGGATGAAAATCTGCTCACTTTTCGAATTCTGAAGAAAAAAGTTGAAATAGAGAAAAGGAAACGCTAATAATAAAAATCAAAACAATAAAGGAAAACTAAACATATATATTCATATTTGAAAGTGTATGGATTTGAGAAAATCATAAATTAAAGAAATAGCATCAATATTACGAGTAGCCAGAACGTCGCGAATCGGAAAATTAGGTGGCATTCCCTTATTGCGAAAATTTTCTATTAAAGATAACCTGTCATTTTGAAACTCAGAACAAAACCACACAATATGATCAATATCCTGATATCCTATACCACACACGCATAGGTTACTATCACTGATGTTAATTCGAAAAAGATGTGCATTCGAAGAATAATGGTTAGACATGAGTCTGCACACTACCCGTATAAAATCACGAGAAAAATTATATCCTTTAAACCATGGTTTGAGATAAACCCTAGGAATGATAGAATATTGCCATCGGCCTTTATCACTACTATTCCAACTTGACTGCCAAGATACAAGTGCCCGTTCACGAGGAAAATGAAGATATTCATCGAAAGTAATAGGCCTATAGAATAAGTCTCCTTCCATAGTGCCCTTCTTAGCAAGAAAATCTGCTTTCTCATTTCCAGGTATCGAACAATGAGACGGAATCCATACGAAAGTGATATTAAATGAACTAGTAATCAGAGCACTTAAAAGTTGATGGATTTCAGATAAGAAATACGACGTATATCTAGTTCTCACTGAACGGAGTACCTCTAAAGAGCTGAGACTATCAGAAAAAATGAAAAAGTGATCTGGGGCCAAGGTTTGAATATGGAGTAAGGCCATGTATATTGCAGCCAATTCTGCAACAAACACTGAACAGGGTAAACTAAGCCTACGAAAAGTGAAGAAGTTGATATTGAATATACCAAAGCCTGTGGATCCATTAAGACTAGATCCATCAGTAAAAAAAGTTTTGGTTGGGTCAATATGTTTATACCTTGACAGGAATATCGCAGGTATAACTAAATGGCGGAGATCATCTGAAATATTATTCACATAATCCTTCATTGACAGGTCAATAGTAATAGAGGAATTGAACAAAATTGAAGGAATGATCTTGAAACCAAATAAAGCAGATGGACTTTCCAAAGTCATAAATTCATGATATAGAGACATTCGCCTAGATCGAACGCCTGAGTTCAACATTTTTTCTAAGTTTGCTATCACCTTCGGATTAAGTGTTTCACACCGTATTAAAAAACGGAATGATAACTCGAAAAAACGTACGGAAAGAGGAAGTATGCCAGCTAGAATTTCTAGGCTCATTGTATGTGTTGACTGCATACATCCTAGAGCAATACGCAAACAGCGATATTGAATCTTTTCCAGATGCAAAATATGGGTACAGGCAGCGGACCTGAAGCAAAAACTACCATACTCCATAACAGATAAAATGGTTGTTTTATACAACCTAATCAAATCCTCAGGATGAGCTCCCCACCAAGTTCCTGTTATGGATCGAAGAAAATTTATTCTTTTCTGACATTTTTGTTTCAAGTAGCCTATGTGTTTACCCCATGTTCCTTTGGAGTCAAACACAACACCTAAATACTTGAATGACATCGAGTGACGAATAGGTCTATCCAAAAGTTTAAGCTGTATTTGTCCAGGATGATGTTTTCTTGAGAATACAACCATCTCTGTCTTCTCAGTAGAAAATTCAATACCCAATCTACAGGCCCAATCAACCAAATTGTCAAGAGAATCTTGCAAAGGATTATGAAGATCGGTGATGTCTTTGCCTATTACCGATACAACACAATCATCTGCAAACTGTCTCAAAGTAAAATTTCCCGATAAACAAACATCAATATCATTTACATAGAAGTTGTAAAGAATTGGACTAAGACATGAGCCTTGAGGAAGACCCATGTAGCTAATGCGTAAAACTGACGAAGAACCATGAGAAAAACTCATATGTTTTTCACGCATTAGGTTAAACAGAAAACTATTTAATTTCTGGGAAAACCCATTTAGACGAAGTTTTTGAAAAAGAACTTCAATGGAAACAGAATCGAACGCACCTTTGATATCTAGGAACACTGATGCCATTTGTTGCTTACTACACAAGGCAAAGTCAACCTCTGATGAAAGAAGCGCAAGACAATCATTGGTTCCTTTGCCTCTACGAAACCCGAACTGCGATGGCGAGAGAAGATTATTAGATTCAACCCAGCTGTCTAAACGATGGAGAATCATTTTTTCTAGTAATTTGCGAATGCAAGATAGCATTGCAATTGGTCTATAAGAATTATAATCAGACGCAGGTTTACCAGGTTTCAGAATAGCTATAACTTTAATTTGTCGCCACTCATGCGGAACAATATTCTGTTCAAGGAAAGCATTGAACAGTTTCAACAAACGTCTCTTCGCATTATCAGGTAGATTTTTCAACAAATTAAATTTGATCCTATCTGACCCTGGAGCCGTGTTGTTGCAAGAAAGAAGGGCAAGAGAAAATTCAGTCATACTGAACGGAGGCTCAACATCATCAGATGCCTCTAAGAAGGGAGAAGGTGCGGGGGCAGAGTCTGGACATATCTTCTTGGCAAAGTCAAAAATCCACCTTTCTGAATATTCAACTTCTTCATTTGAATGAGATGAATTTCTCATTTGTCTGGCAACTCTCCAAAGAGTGCTCAAGGAAGTCTCTCGTGAAAGCCCATTTACAAAATGACGCCAATAGCCTCTCTTTTTAGCTTTAATGAAGCTTTTGAATTTACGCTCCAGATAAATGTAGTTATCATAACGTTCACGGGTGCCCAATTTTCGCCAATCCTTGAACGCATTCGATTTATCTTTATAGAGATTTGTACATTCTTGGTCCCACCATAGATTAGGAGGACGTCTACGAAACGAATTACCAGGAAAGCGCTTCGTCTGAGCATCAATAGCACTGTCAAGAATTAAACCAGTTAGAAAATTATATTCTTCCAGCGGGGGTAACTCATGAACTAATGCCACCGATTCTGAAATAATTGAAGAGAATCTCTTCCAATCAATGTTTCTAGATAAATCATGCTGAATATTTGTTGTTTCAGACGATTTTGAATTATTTGAAATGGAAATAGTGATTGGCAAATGATCACTTCCATGTGGATCTTGGATGACATTCCAATTACAATCTAAAGAAAAAGAGGAAGAACACAGAGACAAATCTAAGCAACTAGCGCGGCCTGAAGATGGAGCGATTCTTGTTACATCACCTGTATTCAAAATTGCCATGTTGAAGTCCTCGCAAAGATCATAAATCAAATTGGCCCTTCGATCATCAAAAGACTCACCCCATCCAATTCCATGAGAGTTGAAATCTCCCAAAATAAGATTAGGTTGCGGTAAAAGTTCAACTATATTCACAAGATTTCTATAATTAAGCATAGTTCTTGGAGGAATATAAATAGAAGCAATGCATAAATCTTTACCCTTGATACGTACCTGACACGCTAGAATTTCAATTCCTGAGACTAAAGGCAGGGGAATCCTGTAAAATGGGTAGCATTTTTTAATACCTATGAGAACTCCTCCATAGCAATCATCGCGGTCTAAACGGATAATATTAAAAGCATGGATGTTTAACACATTGTCCGAACGAAGCCATGTTTCAGAAAGAGTAAACGCATCACAATTCAAAAAATGGAGCATTTGCTTGAAAGAATCAAGTTGGGACGGAAGAATACCACCCAACGGTTTTTCGATGATGCCGGGGCGTTCTGGTATTGTCTAATACGTGGAAGTTGAGCAGAGTTAGGCAGAGATTGTGTCGAAGAGCGGAGAACAGAGTCACTATTTGGTACAGACGAAGAGTTTCACTGCGATTGTTTTTTTCCTAGAGAAACCGTTAAACCATCTGGAGGAGGGTCTGAGACCCTCATTTCAGCATCGGAGGGTTCATTACCCTCCATTTTTCAAAAAAAAAAGTCGTAAAAATGAGAGAGAAGATTTTTTAGAACACGCAAATATTAAATGATAAAATTAAAAAAGAAAATAAATAAATAAATAAAATAAAATAAAATGAAATATGTGTATGTATATGTATATGTATACGTATGCGTGAAAGAAAAATAAAACGAAAACTTATCTTAAATGTATCTAGATGAATGTCAGAGAACTTCTAAAATCCTTGAAGCGGGTCCAATGGAAGCTTCACACTCCAAAAAACACTTGAAAAATAATTCCGGCTTCTTTCGAAATTCCGTCAAAAAAAAGTTTTGAATATTGAATATCTTCAGAAATTCTGCTCCGAGGGTCAAAACAGCGGGAAGTACACAACTTCTTCCGGAAATAGTCTTTTAAACACTAAAATGGCTTACAAGAAAAAGTCACAAAGAAAATCTGCAATATTCGTTATGATGAAAATTATACGTCATCTTATTCCACGGCTTGCTGATGTATGAGAACTCTTGATGTCGCCGAAAATAGAGGGTCTTCGTAGCTAAAGGGTTGCACGTCCGAGATAAATCTCAGGACCGTCCGTTGCTTGATCTTTTAGCTGGTTTTTTCAAGGCTAGTGACGAATGGACTTTGAAGTCTCTATAAGAGTAAAAATCGAACAATCTTACCTCAAAAGATGAATTTGGCTTGATCTCTCAATAATTCTTCTAAACAAAATTTTTCTGTTTACAAAAATCTCGTCTGAGCCGAAGTTAGCACTGCAAGTACCCAAGAACTGATATTCTTAATACGTTTAGATACCACATCAAAACTGCACTTTGTGAATGGCTTGTTCTTGAATAACAGAGATGTTCAAAAGCTGCCTGCGAGCGGTTCCACAGATTACGGATAACGGAATGAGTAGTGTATCTCTGAAAAGGCAACCTACCGAAAACATCCAATCCTCCAATGATATTACATCATTTTTTTGACGTAACGTTTTGTACGAGTTTCAGAGATACTCTCGGGTCCCTTAGATTCGCGCACAGGATTACCTCAAGCCTAAGATTTGATTCAGTTAGAATGCAAATTTACTGTTCATTTTATAGCAGCGGTCGTAGTAGGCGTATTGTAAATCATTCGACAGCAAATTGTTTAGGAACCTTTTGTTTTGAAAAATTGAGCAGGATGGAAGCCGAGACAAGACATTTGGACACCGTAATGGAACTTACGATCGGAAGCTGAGATTGAAGGAATTGAGAACAATCAAGGCAAATCTGTGACTCTCGGACTTCAACATTGCCACAAAACACAACTCCAACCAAAGTATCATCAAGAGAACTCGTATGCGAGAAGGTTATCGTAATTTCCGTGCTTACAAGCAACCAAACAGGACGCTGAGCAAAATTTGGTGACCAAAATACGCGCTCGAAAGTTGTACAATAAGGTTTTGACGAAGTACTAAAGATGCATGCTGATGGAAGAAGAAACGTGCGTCAAGATGGATTTTGGACAGCTCTCAGTCCCATCAAATTGAAGTTCTAATTTGCTATGAAGTTCTTGATTTGGCAAGGGATTTGCAGCTACGGATAGGTTCTCGTCACCAAAAAGGCAATCGACTCGAAAATGTATAAATAAGAGTGTCTGCAAAACGTCTCATTCCGTTCATTAAGGCCCACAAAGGTCCGGTAAAGCTTTGACCAGATTTGGTAAGCTGCCACTACAATCGAGAGATAGGGGCTTTAGTGGTATCGTGATAATGGGGTCGATTACATTACATTGAATGACCTCAATCATCCCAATTGCCAATTCCACTAAAACAATATTGGGCAATTGCCAAGCGGAAATTTAAAAGGATGCCAAAGTGACACGGGATGCTGCAGACATGAAGAGATCGTGGAATAAAATGGCCGCTGAGGTTGACCAACAGAGAGGTCAAACTTTGATGGAGGACATCCGAAGAAAAGTATGACAATTCATCAGAACTCTAACGGAATATTTTTTTCATTATTTTTTAAATAACAATTAATTTCCACCTTGATTAGAACTCTGGACTAGAACTGGAATCGAACCCGCACCCCCAGCATGATAATGTGTGACGCTAACCACTCGGCCACGGGAGTATCCATTTTAATCATCCCGATTCTGCATTCCGACGGATTTACATTTCGTTCGAGTTATAATATTGCATTCACTATTTCTAACGTTTTGCCCGTTGTTCAAAGAGAAGATGATCGAACGAAATGCAAAAACTACTCGAGCGGAATACAGAATGAAATTTTATCATGTCGATCGAAATGTAGAATCGGGATGGATATCAAGCATTGTCTTCATTTTCTAGCGTAAATCCTAATTGTTTGCAATTAGAATAGATGTCATCCCGAAGATTTGTGCTTTCCAACTGAAGGTTAGATAAAACATTTTACTTATGCACCCACGATTAGTAACTGTGTTTTGTTCGCCTCATAGTGTATGTGTGTGTGTGATCATTTCACTCTGAATATCCTAAAATGTGAGATTACTTATGAAATTGAATTGTGAAAGTAATATATGGTAACATTCCCTATTGTATTTGCTAATGTTTTAAAACATAGGAAGGAAAGCGATCAACACTGATACAGCTTCTTCATTCTACCGCCTTCATCAAATAATACAAACATATGTTTGCCTAATAGTTCTCACCTCCAAACACACTGTGCACAGCACATACAAAATATATTACAAATCGTTTTTGTGTGTAACTATTTGTCGAAGAAAAAAACAGTAGTGTACAAGTGTAAGTAGAAGTTCTAGTGTTCTTCTAGTCGCCTAACATAAATTACACGTAATTGTCAACTACTACTAATAATAATAATAATAACCATGTGGAAAGAACGCGCTATTCGTAGGCGAGGATAAATCGCTATCCTCTCGAACCACGTAAAGCCAACGTAACGTTAATGATGACGATTGTGAGGGGGGAAATCCCAAATGACGGTTAGGACAACAAACAATCTAAGCTCATATATAATTATTGCACAAAGATTCCAACTGGAGTCACACGTTTCACGCGTACAAATATCATCCTTACCGCTTTGCTTGCTTGCTTGTTTGTTGCATGTTGGTGGGGTGCAGTCGTACGGAAAATAAAATAAGTAGACCGACCCTCTCTGCCTGGTGGATATTAGAGAGGGCCGTTCAATATTCGACATTCGAGTATAATATTCGAGATCTCTTTGGCGCGCTTAGCCGTATATCCGTTTGGGTTTATGTATTCGTGTTTTATACTAACTATTTCGGTACTCGAGGAACCGCTGCTTCTGTTGATTGGTGTCAAGCTACAAACAAGGAACATTCAGGCTGCGAATTAACTGAAGAATGTCCAATAATTGGGGGAACGCATGTTTCACTACAAAGTGCTTTGATCAATTCGCGGTTCATGCTCTAGTCCAACGCTAAGGTATTTTGTTGTTTAATTTTTTTTTTGTGTTTGTTCTATATGTCAAACACATATCCCCTAGTACTACGCGGTCTTAATTGGCATAGCGGCTGTTGTTCCCGTAGTGGCCGTTGTCAGTCCACATGGGCTGGTTGCACCACCGGGACCTGCCGCCGGCACCAAACCTACTGGCGACAATCTCCCGTTGGCCATCGTAGCAGCCCCGGAGGGCAGCGTGATAAAGTTATTACCATTATGATTGATGTCGCCATCGCTGCCCAGCAATCGGGATCCATTGAGGCAATTTTTGATAAAGCGATTTTTCTCGTTGAAGATGGTCGAGTGACGCGCATGGGAGCCAGCTGCCCCACGCGAACCACTACCTCCTCCCGGGTTAACGTTGACCTTATCACGAACAATCGATCCACACGATTGGGCCTTATACAAGCGACCTCGCTGGAAGAGACCCGACAAAGGAACGTAGATCTTTTTGTGAACCTACAGAAAGATGACAAAAAAGGGGCACATTAAAATTGCTATCATTGTTTTTTTGCTATTGACATCCCACCTGAAAATACCTTCCGAGAATCTTAATTTTCTTCGTGCTCTTACTGTTGCTTTCGGAAGCGTTCAACGCCTTTGCTAATTCGACCACAATCTCGATATCGTCCTCCGATGGTGCAGTGATCCCATTTTTCATCTCCGCTGGTGCATCTACACTCGGTGTCGAACTGTTCGACGAGGGCTGCTGCTTCTTGAAGGTGTGGAATATCCGTGCACTGAACCCTTTCGGTTTGGATGGAATCGTGCCACTGGCACTACTACTGCTACTGCTGCCGACACCTGCAACGTTTGGAACTAGCTGGCGGTTCCCACATTCGGTGACATATTTTACATGATTGGAAGTACTATTGCTAGGTTCGTCCGCGGGAGCTTCCTTTTCCCGGCTGATGGCGCTAATTTGGCTGGTTTTCTCCGCAGTGGGAGGATCATTTGGCACGGTAGACGATGGCATGGCACCGGATGTAGCTGCTGCTGCTGCTGCAGCGACAGCGGCTGAGTGAGAGACTTCGGATTCCTGCACTTCGGTAATTCGATTCAGCGACTGACTTTCGCGAAGCCGTGTCTCCACGGGTCTTCTTCGACCTCGGTGTCGACGAAAGTCAACTTGCTGGGAGGATTTCTGTCGATTTCCACCGCCCGAGTTTCGTTTTTCTGTCGAGGGTTGATTACTGTTTCCGTTACTCGAAGTGCTGCTAGTTGAACCGGTCAACAAAGTCCGCACACAAGCACCGGCTTGGGTTCCCGACGGTGCCGCCGAGTTTCCCGGGTCCTGCGAGTCACTAGAATCATCATGTGAATCCCGGCGCTGGGTTTGGGGTTTAACGTTAGAGTCAACGATCTTGTGGGCACGTTTCTTTCTATTTTCTGAATCATCATCCGACGCATCGGAACTGCTACAGGAAGCTGTACGAGATTTATTAAATTTTGTCCTCCGATGAACGTTGTGTCCACTATTTGCTGGTTGGTTTTGGTTGCGGGCATGGAACTGACTTCTAACAACCGGTCGGGGCGTCGTACTGGTACTGTCCGAGCTCCCGACGTCGGTACCTTCCTCGAAAATTTCATTCAAACAGTTGGTGGTGGCGCTCAGAATTGTGTTTGCTCTCGTTGGAGAGGGCATCGTTTTATACTTGGGTATATTGGAAGTGGTTACAATGTTCAAACTCGGTAGTGGAATAGTTATCGTTGAGCTATCGGTGATGATTTTCGTATTCACCAGTTCGACATCTTTTATACTGGCGATGCATTTGTCGAACGATGACGCCCGCAAATTGTTATCTCCAATCTTCATCAGATTCGGCTTGAGGATTGATGATCTTTTGGTGAAATCCATCCCTCCACGTTTTATCTCGGGCACCTTTCGATGCAGCCCGCCACCAGCGATCCCGAGTCGATCTTTGGTACTGCTGTTCTCACTGGTAATCAGGGTCACATTCCCAATCCCGCCGAATGCACCCAACATTGACGATGATGTGGAATTCTCCTTCGCTTCTTGGTGCTGCAGCTGCTGCAGCTTGAGCTGTTGCTCTTTCTCTTTCGTTTCCGCCTGTTTTTTCGTTTCTGACTTCAGCCGATCAGATTCCGCTATTCGATCCTGAACGGTAACGTTAATACGACCCTCCGATCGGGAACCGCGCCGATTCAATGGCGTGGATAGTTCCTCGTGACCAGCACCAGGAACGTCATCTTCGTCATCTTCCTCCTCCTGCACAATACTGCACTTTCGGTTCCGACCGGTCTAGAAAGAATAAGGAGAAATAGGTAAGTGTTGGGAGACAAAATGTAACAAATAAACACGTGGGATCTACCTGGCCCGATTCCGTACAGGGCGTCCGGGGTACACTCAGATGCATGCCCATTTTGGGTGGTAGCAAGTTGTCTTCCTTCGAGCCATCCTGGAAGTCTTTTTTGAAGCCTTGAAATCTGTAATGGTAACAATTTATGTAATGATGACGATGATGATGCAGTGAATAGAAATTCTTTAGAACGAGACAATGTTCTTCAGAAATGTGCTCGATAGACTCCAAAAAAGAATACTCGAGAGAGATGCACCAAAATAAGGCTTCAAAACGAAAAACATCCAAATTTGCAAGGGATATCCATCATTCAATGTTTTGTTTTTAGTGGTGCAACTGCAATAACCAGATACTGGAGAAAAATCAACCTTTGACTTTTTTATGCAAAAGTTCATGACACGTATCAAACCCAGAGATTGGCAGAAAGAAGTTAAAAACGGTCATTGAACAACGTACATTAGTTAACAAATGAAAAAAGACTTCGACTTCGACACCTCCAAGAATACGACAGTACGTAGGACCTTCTTCCGGCACAAATTCCTCCACCGATACATGGTGACCAAATCAAACAGAATCCCAGATCGATAATGGTTTTTTTTGCTGTATTATAGTGTATTCCAGCCTTTTGACTGGTTCGTCTCTGGAACCACGGCTTTACTTCCATTCAGAAGGAAGAATGTCGACCACTTCTCGGATATAACTGACGACCTATCGAGGCGCTAACATCGATTCGGAACACTCTTCAGTGATGGTTAAGATACGCCCAAAACTCGCCGTTGTAAACAACATTTGGTACCGATGACCGTGACGGTACAATCGTACTCGATTGAAGCTAGCAAGCAAATGTCGCTGAAATCTACGCGCATCAGCTCGAAGCCACGCTGCCGAAAAGGGATAAACTTAACGAAGCTTCTCTTGAGGAGTGTTGGAACACGTGAAGAACTAGAACACCGCTCTTATGAGACACGAAAGTTCTACCGGAAACGCAATACATTCCGAAAAGGCTATGTGCCAGAAGCAGTGACCGGAAGGTGGATGCGGCACTTCGATGAACATCTGAATGGCATACACGAAGAGGACCAATATAATAATATAATAGAAGATATAACAGAGGATGGGCTCGAAAAGGTGGTTATTTGTCTGCATCGACTTTTCCTTCCTTTCCTTAAAAGGTTAATTGTCCTTCTAAGTTACACCATTCGTGTGTTGTTAAGGGGTGTTTGCATTCTATTGAAAGTAGTATACCCACGCTTACTCCCCACTAAAATCTCTTCACTATATCAGCGAACCCAATGACTTAGTTCCTTAAATTAGTCAGGTGAGGGTATGCATTGCCAATGAATTGATTCTAGCGATTTTGACGTAGGACTACGTCTTTCATTTCTGTAACGGGGTGTAAGTTCAAAGTTTCGAAAACCAGAGCGTTACAATTGGAGTACTAGGTTTTGAACGTTAATACCTCTTTGCCGGCTGAACGGAGTTGTATGGTAATCACTATATTCGAAAGATAAAATTTCCAAGAGTAATATTCTTGTTAATTATTGACCCGAAAACTTGTTTCAATAGCTTAAAAATTGCTTTGAAAATAGGCTATTGAAATCACAAAAATCTGTATATGAACTGGTGTTCGCTCGGAAATCCATTTAGTTGTGATTGCGAAGTGACAGTGAATGGTCTCACTCGTTTGCCTGAACACTATGCTCTTCTTTCTCAATCTCTCATCGATCGATCAATGATTTCAATTGTTGGGAAGTGGAGTAGTATTTGCAATGGTTATTTCCGATGAAGAATCGATTTCCTCTTTAAGCATTAATAATTCTTTTCCGACTAAACGAAGCGGTATGAGAATCAAT
The DNA here is from genome assembly GCF_029784135.1 of Toxorhynchites rutilus septentrionalis. Classification (NCBI taxonomy): domain Eukaryota; kingdom Metazoa; phylum Arthropoda; class Insecta; order Diptera; family Culicidae; genus Toxorhynchites; species Toxorhynchites rutilus. Next base: position 292,023,825 of record NC_073746.1, read on the forward strand.
TTATCCGAAAGATAAAATGTCTAAGAATTATATGTTTGTTACTTATTTACCCGAAAACATTGTTTGATAGATTGACAATTGATTTGAAAACAGGCTAATGAAATCACATAAATTTGTATGTAAACTGGTGCTCACTCGGAAATCGTCTCAAATCACTTTTGTAGGAAGATGACTTTTGGACTTTGGACTGTTAAGTACATTCATAGATCACAAAGATTTTTTTGGACTGTGGAAGAACGTGTTTGGAACATCACTCATACACCTTTTATCTTTGGAATGTAATTATCATACCACTACGTTCAGTAGGCAAAGTTGTGTTAACGCTCGAATCCTTGCGCTTGCGCTCCAAACGAAAAGCTATCGTTTTCGAAATTTGAAACTGACATTCCAGTACAGATACAGTAATGATGTGGTGCAAACATACAACAACACTCTCCTTCAGACAGCATACAAATCGACGCGGTGCCTCCACCGCGGCAAAATATCAGCATAACTCGAGAACTAATGAAGCAAACGAATCCAAATTTGGCATGTGGATGTTTTAGGGTGCAATAAATGTTTCTATGTTGGATAGACACTCCTCCCACCTCTTTAGGGGGAGGGCTGCCATACAAATGAAACACAAATTTCAGCATAACTCGAGAATTAATCAAACAAATGAACCCAAATTTGGCATGTGGAGGTTTTAGGGTGCAATAAATGCTTCTATGGTGGATAGACACTCCTCCCACCTCTTTAGGGGGGAGGGCTGCCATACAAATGAAACACAAATTTCTGCATAACTCGAAAACTAATCAAGCAAATGGAGCCAAATTTGGCATGTGAAGGTTTTAGAGGGCACGAAACGTTTCTATGGTGTATAGACACTCCTCCTCCCTCTCGAATAGGTGGAGAAACTGCCATACAAATGAAGCATAAATTTCTGCAGAACTCAAGAATTAATCTAACAAACGGAACCAAATTTGGCATGTGGAGGATTTAGGGGGCAGTAATTGTTTCTATGGTAGTTTGAGAATCCCCTCTCTCTCTCTGAAGGGGAGAGGGGCTGAATAACTCGAGAACTATTCAAGCAAATGGAATCAAACTTGACATAAACAGTTTTTAGGGATCGATAATTGTTTCTATGGTGGTTTGACACTCCTCCCTCTTCCCTCAGGGGGGATGCTGCAGAACTCGAGAATCAATGAATAATAATAATATAAGGGGCAATAAATGCTTCTATAGTGGTTTGACACTCACATCACTCGAGAATCAATCAAGCAAACGGAACCAAATTTGGCATGTGGAGGTTTTAGACGGCACGAAATGTTTGTATGGTGGTTCAACACTCCTCGACACTTAGAGAGGGGCTCTAATGGGAAGGGGCTGCCATACAAATGAAACACAAACTTCTGCATAATTCGAGAACTAATCAAGCAAATAGAGTCAAATTTGAGATGTGAGAGTTTGTGGGTACGAGAAATGATTCTATGATGGTATGACACCGATGGTATGGAGAGGGGGTCCCATTAAAATATTACACATATTTCAACCAAACATGACAATTGAAAATTTCCGGAAAACTCTAAAGGGAAATGGGAAAATTCGGAAAATTCAATTCCCATACGTTCTATAATTACATAGTGACAAGAGTTGTTAATCCATTTGATGTTTGCGCCAACGAAATTGATTTTTGTTCGAAAGTGGAAATGGATTTTAATGTAATAAAACACACTCCTATACCTTCTTCTATCTATATAAATAAAAATGGATCGCCGAATGTGTTGATAACAGTAAAACTCGGAGAAGGAATTATCCGATTTAGGGTTACCTTCATTCTATCATATTTTCTGTCATGAACGAGAATTGTGTCTGAAAATCATTTGATATTATAGTGACGAGTTTTGGTAGAAGAGTTTTGGTAGAAGAAAATTTATATTAAAAGTAAATTGTAAAGGGTCAGCTAGAAGATGAATCAATTAACAGTTCTGCGATTGGATCCATGATCGTAAGTAAGAAAACGTGAATGTTTGGAGGTATTGATAACAAAAAATAAATCATGGGCGGAACGAAGTTTGTCGGGTCAGCTAGTACTCAATCAATTGAAAACTGTCGGAGCCTCAATTGCAATATTTTCACTAACCACAGTGTCCGTAGAAGAAACGCCGCATTTGCTATTTTTTCATACAAACGTGCCCTGTTTCCTTATTTGGCACCATTACTGAAAGACGCAGTTCTACGTAAAAAAATTGATAATAATTTTTTAGGTCTTCGTTATTGTTACACATGCAAAATAGTTTAAAATAAAGTAACATCAGATGGGCCAACCAGAAGAGCCTGCCGGGCAACATGTGGCCCGCGGGCCGCAGATTGAGTATAGCTGGTTTAATTTGCGATCGGCTCAGAAAATTTCGTGACGCGTTTTGAATTTGCACATACCCAACAATCCTAGGTAAACTGTGTCTTTTTCTTGATAGTTTCTCTATGTACAAGCCGTCCGGTTCCTACGTTCGAAAGGAGTAAAAATGTTGACAAAACCAACAAAATAACACGTACAAATTCTTCTCTCAATCTATTTAGTGAAAATTATCAGACGAACGTTTCCTGTGCCATCAAAGTTAAAAATGTGAATACTAACGGTGAAGCACGAATCGATCTTGCTAGCTCAACTAATCATATATGATAACCGTTTACGTGTACGTGTATATAGAATACATTCGAAAAGCAAACAACCGAATCAAGACAAAACATGCGACTGACAACGGAAAATTGCTTTCAAAATTTCACGAGCATGAAACGCAGGGCATTTCACGAATGGAAAGTATTTCTTGCTTTGCCATTTGGTGCTTAGCATAGAGTGCTACAGAATGATACTTTGAAAAGGGAGCCTACCTATTCGAATTAGACACCGGCAGTGTGAGCTCCGGTTTCCGCTTTTGTGCTTCCTCCTGGCGATGGGCGCGCAATTTTCGCTCGGCCAGCAGAAAATAGGTTGCCGTTATGTGATTATACTCGTTACGATCTAGAGCCCTGTAAAATAAGCGAAACGCGCGTTAGTTCAAATGCGGTATAATATGGTGCGGGAAAGTGTTTTGGCGGCTCTTACTCTAAAATTTCGTCTTTGGTAGCGATTTTACCATTGATCATCTTCTGGATGATCAACGAATGATCCTCTTCGCTCACTTGTTCCCGACTGACCAGTGGCAGGTATTCGGGGGTTTCATCCGTGCTTCCCTCCAACAACCATGTATCCTGTGCGATCTGCTGCAGGTTGGCACGCTTTTCAGGCTCACGCACCAGCATCGTTCCGATAAGCCTACAGTGTTATAATTGATAGTTATTATGTTATACAATTTTGGTGCACAGAGCAACGCCAAAGCTTGTTACCTCCGACAGCCGTCCGACACGTGCTCCGGCATCGTATATTTACAATCCATAATCATCGTCAATGTTTCGGAGTCATTTGCCTCCTGGAACGGTGGGTGACCGCAAACGAGCATAAATAGGATTACTCCTAATGACCAGACGTCTGCAAAAAGTATTATAACAATTTGTTGTCGCCAAAGCAGAATCACGACAAATGCCACAGCGTTCTACTACTTACCGACAGCAGGGGCATCGTATGAATCGCCCAGTAAAATTTCCGGCGCCGAATACGCCAAACTACCGCAGGATGTTTCCAACTTTTGGCCGGGACAAAACTTATTACTAAATCCAAAATCAGTCAATTTTACCACACCTAGTTTCTCGAAGAATACAACATTCTCCGGTTTCAAGTCCCTGCAAGGAAACAGTTCCTTTGAAGGTTTAACTGATGGCGACCTGATTCAATTTCCAATTACCTGTGTACCACATGCAACCGGTGGCAGTAGGAGATGGCTCTTACGATTTGACGAAAATACTCACGCGCCACGTTCTCCGAGAGGCCTTTGTCGTGACGCATGATGTAATCGTACAAATCACCTCCATCGCCCAGTTCCAATATCAGGTACAGCTTAGTTTGTGTATCGATCACCTCGTACAGTCGCACTACATGCGGATGCTGTACTAATTTCATGCATCTGCAATAAAAATGAACTGCATTCTTTAGGCTGCATCGCACAGGTTCGTCATCGAAACATACCTAACTTCCTGGAACAGGTGGGCCCTCGAGATGTCATCCAGTTTGGTCTTCTCTATCACTTTGACTGCCACTTTTTCGCCCGTGAATACATGACGAGCTAGTTTTACCACCGCAAAATGCCCCGAACCGAGTGTTTCCTCCAGATCGTACAGGCCGGCTATTTTACCATCGTAAACCCCAGCTCGGCTCGCAGCTGACAACCCGAACGTTCGTTGCATCCTTGCGCGTTGGTTCGATTCAGTCGCGTAGCTCGTTGATTATACACAAGGTGTGTGGGCCCGTCTTTCGCCAAGAACGGAAAAGGATCTTTTCCAGCTCGGGAGATAGTGGAACAATCTGTAAAATATCGAAAGAAGAATGTGAAATTAAGACCTTGTGTTTCAATGTATTTTCGTTAGACTCATGTAGTTATTCCATTCACCCCAAAGAATCATTCTCTTGGCAACAATGTATAACAGAGACAGTGTACCACGTGACCCAGACAAAGTTTGCGGAAACGTGCGGCGGACGAACGAGACATGTCGCGTTTGCTTGATAAGTACGTTGTCTCCCGCCGAATGCACACTCACCACGTTCGTCATAGTGCTTCACCTAAATCCGATTACCGCGGACCAAAACAATAGCCTCACAAGTGTCACTTAGAATTGTGCACTAGCAACAAGCGGAGCTAGTGGAAGAAACGCTCGAGTGAGCATTATGTACAGCTGGTCAACAGCATGCGGGCGGGGTTGGTTCAGTTTGTATGCGGGAAGAAGCGCGTTTGATCGCGAACACGCAGCACCCTATGCGTCTTCGTTGGTTCCGAATTACTTTTAGCCACATTCAAAATGCTATTCTCAACGGGAATTGCAAATGCCATAACAACATGAGTGGGATGATTGTTATATGGTTTCGCGCCTTGTTGTCGGGCGTATAATTATGTTATGCTAATCGCGGAACAGCACCCTATTATTGCCTGACAATATTAATCCGGTTCAATAATAGACTGAAAAGAAATTTAGATTTGTGAGTTTTTCACGTTCAAAGAGTAACCGTGCGTACTCTGAGTTTCGAATGTTTGAATGAACTCAGCAGTTGAAATTCATACTGTTTCATTCTACGAGGGTAGGCTGATAAGGCTTGTAGAAGACGAACAAAAACAAATAGCAAGATTGAGTAAAAAAATGAAGTACAAATCACAACCTTCAAAATCATGTACAGGCAAACCTTTTTTGTGCGAACTTTTTGCGCGATATTCTATTCTTGTGCGTTATATGAAAAGAGGCACATTTGACGAAACTATCGTCCATTTAGTTTTTTTTCGATGTTTTATATGCATTTCAGTGCGAAATTACCCACTTCTCAAATTATCCCCATCCTTTCATCAAACACACAATGTTGCGCATGACATGATTTATAATAGTAACAAGTTTCGATATGTAACTAAAAGCACAACATAGCCACGCGCAACCGAAAAGGCAAACTGTCCCATCGCAGAGCAGGAAAACAAACGGAAATCGAACGGTGAAAGCGTGGATTTGAGTTGTTTTCTTGGGGAAACCTTTTTTTATGTGGTCCCTATCCACCGCATAATTTTTTTTTCAAATTGTGTAGCGAACACGATTTTGTAAAGCTACCGGTGAAGTTTTGTGCGATTTTTTTTGTGCGGTACCTATTCCTCGCACAAAAAAGATTTGCCTGTATTTATTTTTCAACATAGTTACAACATGTGCTACAAGTTTTTTTCATACCGTCACTGAAAAATTCTCCCGACGACTTTTTCAAACCAAGGGGTAAGTGGTACTGCAGAATGGGGTGATGAGGTAGCAACCATTGCGATAGCTGCCTTCACCTAATTGTCCGAGCTGTAATGATTACCCTTATAGTCTCTCTTGAGTAGAGGAGTAAATAAAAATCGCAAGGCGCAGTGTCGGGAGAATACAGAGGGTGTTCAAACTACAGGTTTTTCAGAGCCTCTTCAGTTGCACACGAAATGTGTAGACTAGCGTAGTCGTGTTGCAAGATTATTGGCGCTAGGTTGCTTCTAACGCGATAAACTCGAAATCTTCGACGAGTTTCTCAACAATTGAGGCTTTTCCAAGTTAGTTTTGGATTATTACGAGATACAGTAGACTTATCAACAGTATCGTCACAATAAACAGCCTGTAAACGACGATGAATCTTACTAACATTCACTTTCTCAGCAGCTAACAATTCGAAAACATCGCGTTGTTTAAGGGAGTGTTCGAGTCTTGAAAAAATGATGTTTAGACATTGAAGAATAGACCCTAGAGAGAACCTTTCGGAAATCCTATTATTTACCGAGTTATAGCCATTTTAGTATTGCGGTATCTAGTCTAGTACGGCATTTACACAAAACTTCAATCGCGTTTGTCTCAAAAATAGTGCTTCAAGGATGGCGTACACGATATCTCAAGCTCTAATGAACCAATAAATTTTTTTTTTTATTTTACTACTTCTAAAAGAAAAAAAAACGTCATAAAAAATGTGCTAAAAAGCATTTTTTTTCAAACACACGCCATTTGCCAAAAAAAAATTACCCGTAAGAGGTTTATACCATAGCGGCATCTTAACTGATTCAAAATATGTTCGATTTTCTTGTTTCAGATAACCAGAAGAGCTGGAATCCTGTACGCCATGGAACAACTTTTTTTTTCTAGCCCCCTCACTTCACCAGCTTATACCTATTCTAATGTTGAATATATTTTTTCCGTAGTTTTTGTTGTATTGTTAAAAAATAAAGAAACAAATAATGAAATAATGTATAGTAAAAATATTCTTCTTTTTATTTGTTCAGAGCTCGAAAAAACGTTCGATACTCGTGTCTCTACACTAAAGGGTGTGTCACATCAAATTGCATCACGGAAAAAACGCTGTAGAAATTCGCCCAGTAGACCGATCCTTTTGAAAATTTTAGACAATAAAATAAAAACTATTAAACAACTTTTGGCATTTTCTTTTTAGTCATACTTCGAGCCCAAGCCCGTATGCTCGCACCTTCCTCTTTACCCCGTCCATAAGGTTCTGTACAACGTCAGGTTGTAGTTTTTTTTGAACAGAAATCCATTTTCTCTTGAAGTCCGCCTCCGATTTGACAACTTTTGGGTTCTTCCGGAGGGCCTGCTTCATAATCGCCCAATATTTCTCTATTGGGCGAAGCTCCGGCGCGTTGGGCGGGTTCATTTCCTTTGACACGAAGGTGACCCCGTTGGCTTCGTACCACTCCAACACGTCCTTTGAATAGTGGCACGAAGCGAGATCCGGCCAGAAGATGGTCGGGCCCTCGTGCTGCTTCAATAGTGGTAGTAAGCGCTTCTGTAGACACTTCTTAAGGTAAACCTGCCCGTTTACCGTGCCGGTCATCACGAAGGGGGCGCTCCGCTTTCCGCAAGAGCAGATCGCTTGCCACACCATGTACTTTTTGGCAAACTTGGATAGTTCCTGCTTGCGAATCTCCTCCGGAACGCTGAATTTGTCCTCTGCGGAGAAGAACAACAGGCCCGGCAGCTGACGAAAGTCCGCTTTGACGTAGGCTTCGTCGTCCATTACCAGGCAATGCGGCTTCGTCAGCATTTCGGTGTACAGCTTCCGGGCTCGCGTCTTCCCCACCATGTTTTGCCTTTCGTCGCGGTTAGGAGCCTTCTGAACCTTGTATGTACGCAGGCCCTCCCGCTGCTTGGTCCGCTGGACGAATGAACTTGACAAATTCAGCTTATTGGCGACATTCCGAACCGAACTTCTCGGATCACGTCTAAACTGCTTAACTACGCGCTTGTGATCTTTTTCACTGACGGAGCATCCATTTTTGCCGTTCTTCACCTTCCGGTCGATGGTTAGGTTCTCGAAGTATCGTTTTAGTACTCTGCTGACCGTGGATTGGACGATTCCCAGCATCTTACCGATGTCCCGATGTGACAACTCCGGATTCTCGAAATGAGTGCACAGGATTAATTCACAACGCTCTTTTTCGTTCGACGACATTTTTCCAAATTTACGAAAAATTGACAGTGAAGCATGGCCAACGTGATCTATACACTCTTATCTGATTATAAGCGAAAGCTGAAGATATAATTCCTAAAAATTAAATTTCTACAGCGTTTTTTCCGTGATGCAATTTGATGTGACACACCAGTTAGTATCCCCCTTAATTCGCGTTGGCATAGCGCCAGAAAACGACGCCATGCCCTCACTTCTCAGAACGACTTAAATGGAATGAAAACACCTATCAACTGCGCAGTCGTGAACAGGAGAAATAGTACTTCCACATGCCACCAAGCGCGTTTCTGAAGTTTTTTTAGTTCGCGTTCTACAAGCATGTGTGCATTAACGTTTGCATTAGAAAATAGACAAAAACTGTAATTTTTTTGTCATTTTTTTACCTTCACACGCACTGACGAAACTACCCATGCAGCAGCATTCATAGTAACCCATGAGTCAGCAGGTCAGCTCCGTTCAGAAGTGTGCGCGTTCAAAGAACGGTTTTCCGCCTCATCGAAAACGGACATCGTACGGCACTTTGTGGACGCCGGATACGCTCGTTCCGGCATATACAACATCTTGGCACTACCGGACAACAATCAGAACACCGAAAGAAAGCCCGGTTCCAGATGGCCGAAGAAGCTGAGCGACAAGAAGCTCCAAAGAATGCTGAATAGGAAGATTAAGGGAAAAGTAGCTGCATCACTGCGTTCGCTTGACCGGGAGGTCAGTGCAACCGGCCAACTAGTGAAAAAGTCCCTGGCGAACAAGGACATACATGTCAGAAAGCGGAAGTCCCGGCCACTGGTGTCGGCGCTGCTGACAATGACGCAACGGCAGCGAATGAATAAGATGGTGAAGTCGATTTTTCCGGTGAATCGCAACGTGACGGTGGTGATGGACGACGAGACTTATCTCACCCTGGATGGCAACGACTGGCAGGGCACTTCGTATTTTATTTCCCCCACGAAGGAAGTAAGCTGACAATCAGCGAGAAGAGGATGTCAAAGCCGCTCTTCTTTAGCTCCGGACCGGTCGTGAACAGGGAAATTTATAGTACGAAGGGACTGAGTTGCGTCGTTTGTCAAAAAATACCATAAGGGCGAAGACGCGGTGTTCTGGCCGGATCTGGCGTTGACTCACTCGAAGCGATCGTTAGAGGAGATGGAGCGGCTGAATATAGATGTGGTATCCAAGTCGGCGAACCCGTCCAACGTCTCCCAACTGCGTCCCATCGAGAATTTCTGGGTAAACCTGAAGCGTAAGATCTACTCCAACAATTTTGTCGCGAGAGCTGAGCAGGAATTGATAAATAAAACGAAAAAAGAACTCAAAAATATGCCTACACGCATGTTTTCGTCCGCCATGGCGAATGTTCCGGTTAACTGCCGGAAGGCCGCAAGGGCGTAGAATTTTTATGCAAGTAAGCTAATATAACCTTCCATGGGAAATTTATCAAACTCTTATCTGTCTTTTCTGTTATCTGTTAAAGAACTAATCACCATCCGAAAAAGTCCATTCTTTCAATGCAAACGTTACTTATCAGCCTCGTATTATAACATAGTATTAACTCTTTGTGGTCGTCTGTCTGCTCTCAGCCACCATACCTTCTTTACCGTTCTGGTCGTTTGTCTACTCTCAGCCACCACAGCAAGAAGCCATGCTTATCTTATATTTTACTCAACCAAGTATTAGTTTATGCTTTCCATAAACGAAGCTTGATGTCTAGGGAACCTGTTCACGAATCAATACGGTGCTCCCATGAGTAATAGATAACGGTACTCAGTACCAAACAAAGTAGTCACCCACACAAAACAGTGTGTTTAATGCATAGGAATTTGGGACAAAAATCATAACAGCAGAACTTAGCCATTGTAAAACTTTGGTGTGATGGATAAGATTGTTCATAAGTATCAGAACTACTGTTTACATAAATGTCTCATGTTATCTGAATAATCGCATAAGTGTCTCAAGCAACAAAATCTTTGTTTATCTAAAGTGAAAAGTTCTAGTCATTTCGGATACGCAGAAATTATTATTTGAATAACTACTGGTCCAAATTATGTTGAAGTAGTTAGTACATATATATGGCGGACTCGATTATATACAGTCTCTGATTTCTTTTCACTGTATAGATATAATCGAATCCTGTATATAATCGAGTCAAAAAAAAACTTTTTATTTCATTCGTTTTGTATACATGTATTTTGCGTTTTTTTTTAATATGAAAGAACAATTTGATTTTTGATTCATCCCCTTAAAGTCAGAAAACACCTTTCTCACATGAAAAAAAAAAATAATCCAGATTATCTCAGAAGGGTTCGCATATGTTCGAATTTCAACAATGACAGAGTCGTAGAACTTTTTGTTTTGTTTCGGATTCTGTACGCTACGGAAGACGATTTTGTTACTTTCATTTGAAAGATGAGAAAATTTAGTACAGTATATAGTAGTGGAACATCTAAGCTAGTGGATTTTAATAACATTTTGGAAGTGAAAAACTTAAAAGTTCATCAAGTTTTATCAATTAAATGGAAGCTCTCTAATCGTCCTACAATTTGTTCTTTGACACAAACCTTCTATTCTTCTTAATCTGGCTGCAATATCAATATAAACCATTCCTGGTGAAAATTCAAGCAAAATCTTCAAAAATCATGATTTTTACCCTACTGTGCATGTAATAGCCCCTTAAATTTCACCTTAACGTTGAAAAGTTACATTTTTTCTTGAAATAAGTCATATTTGAATTATAAAAAAATATTTTTTTTAAAATGTATTTAATCGAGTCCAAAATTGTATATAATCGAATCACATATAATTGAGTTTGTATATAATCGAGTCCAACCTGTATATAGTTCACAAAAAAAGAAAAAAAAATGTTTTTCATAATCTTGCATGTATCAATGCTTTTTCAAGTAAAAATAATTCCGACCAGTACGATACCCATGCCCAAATTTTATACGACCGCAAAGGGTTAAAATGTAGGATAATGACCCTTTTTTTGAAGGAATCAACACCCCATTCCACAGTGAAATTGTCATGCACGATTGTCATTAGGTAGACATGATTGAAAGGCACGCGATGGACGGATCATATGGAACAACTGCAATGCCATGTTTATACAGCGTCTGAAATTCGGTCAACAGTGCCAATTGCAGCTAGGGACTCGGGACAAAAACTGGGTGACTATCGAAAAACAGTCTGTTGGTTGTCATTCTGCCTGTGTGGTTCAGAAACCGATTTGCTCCAGTAGAATACTGCAAAGAGACATCCTTTTTTCCCCGTTATGTCGATTCAAATAAACTTCTGTCAAATGTTCAACTGAAAACAACTAGATAAATCAATTTCTCGCGTGCAGGCATTAGCATAGCACGTGATTTTCCCTCCGGCTGATGGCTATAATAGTGGAGCAGAGAATTCTTCTTCACTTTTTGAATCCCAATGGAAGAGGAGCCGTTTTTTAGACTGCAGATTCTAGCGCTTTTTCTTCGATTTTTCGCTCGTTCAACAATTGTCACACTCGACTCCCATTTCGCCGTCATCATGACGGAATGATGTTGATGACGCAGCAATAAACTCACAGCCTGCATGTGATGCCTCGGGGTAATTTCAGCTGGTGAAAAAGGGTGTGAAAGGTGAAAAAGAGAGGTGCTCCAGCTAGCACAGAATAAACACATATGCAGCACGTATACGGGAGTGACACGGAAACGCTGCTTATGCACTTATGCACAACATACGACCCAAGTTCGGAGAGGCACTGATTGGGTAGCATGCGGATGGCAGAGGCAGAAAATAGGTTAGGAAAGAATCACAGCTCCATAGTGATTCAACACGATTGTCTAGTAGGGTGGGAGGTTAAACGGTACTTGAAGAGGACAGGTGGTTGAGCTTCGTGACGTTCGGAAATGCTGATGTTGAACTCATCAGTAAATGGTAATTGAGAAGGGAAAGTTTCATACCATTCTTATAGTTGAGTTTTGGAATACTAAAGGTATCTCATTGTCGAAATGCTATATTTACATAAAATAATCATTCAAACACAATTGACAGACGGCGCAATTTTGGTTGTATTACGAGTTCTCGGAATCGCTCTGCAGTGTGTGAGGCTTGACTTGAACAGTACAAGTTTATTCATTCCAAGGGTCGCTGACTCTTAGTATATTGATTTTGTTGACTCTGACTCTGTTGATTTTTTCAAGATAAAAGGAATTGTAAATGCCAATTTCTTGATCTTTTCATAGCGATTTATGAATTATTTTTATTAGTTTCGGCAATTATATGAGCAAATTTCTTTTTGTTCTTGGTAATCGAATGTAAGAGCCGTGTATTTTGTCTTCAATCAATCCATCTTGATCCTCACTCATAACGGATGCTATACCATATTACACAGATGATCGAGCATCATGAATGGTCAGACGCTCGAATGCATGAGTGGATAAATTGAACGTCACTCTGATGAACCACTACTATTAATTGCAAAATATCGGTTCCGATTGAGGTGCACGGTAGAGTTCGGAACGATGATCTTGTTAGACACACTTTCCCTACAACTGGTTGCCAATCAATATAAGAATGACTATTCAATATAACTAAATTAAAATCTGCTTCGAACGAAAACATGAATGCGAATGGACAAAACTTTCGAACGTATTTGATTTGAATGAGAACGAGAATAAGGGTGAATGTCTTATCTTGAAAAACTGTGCTATAGTGGTTCACTGTGTTTAGAGCATGAGTTTCCAATCTTAAAGGCAAAGAACGATCAAGCAGGCCTTGCACCACTGATGACCCAATCCCGACACTGATCAATGATAATTCTCTGTACACGAAACGTAAATTTCATATTCTGATGACATGAGCTTCCCCAGCCGTACCGTCAAAAACGAGCACGTAATACAGTGCTGAAGCACATTTTTCGGGCGAGAATAGAAAACATGTAATTTGTGATTTGTATTTCAGTATCATTCCAGCCTGCAAGTAGTCAACAGCATATGTTAATGGTGGGAATTAATTTGAATGTCTTCAAATAATCTTTTTCAAAGTTTAATGGATTGGTACGACAAAACCACGCAAACCTTTGGCTTTTTTCGAAGCCACAAAAAAATTAATCTTGTTAGATATACTTTCCTTACTGCTGGTTACCAAATGTCTTTCTGCTAGCCATACCAATTTGATAAAACCGGCTTGTAGAACGTTTCTAACTACGTTAAAGCTTGCTTTTGGTTTTAACCTTAAAGACGAAGAATAAAAAAAGAAAAATGATCAAGCAGGCTTTGCGCCACCGATGACCAAATCCAAACGTCATCGATACGTGAATTTTTAGATTCACTACAGATGTCTAAACAACGTAAATCGACTTGAATCAAAGTAAATCGATATATTGGGCTGGGGAATAAGTTCATAGCGTTTGTATATTTCCTTTATTTCATGACGATTTGTTTGCTGTTTGGCAAAGGATAAGAATTGATTTGATAGAACTTTTTCTGCTCTATAAAATTATGTTAATTGCTGCTTCGCTTTTCATCGAGGTCAAAAAGCTGCCGAAGCAGTCCGAGACATTTGCAACGTGTATGGAGAAGGTCTACAGCACGGAAATGGTTCACAAAGTTCAAAAATGGCGACTTTAACGTCGTCCCTTCTTTTATATCTTTTATATTCAAAAAGGATCGCGTCAAAATTTGCTATTTTTCGGCTGATTTGGCATGGAATTGCACTATAGCTCTTTTTCAGAAAACCTCACTGCTTGAGATGAATGAATCAACGTTTTTCTTATCAGTACAGGTGTGACAGTTCCGAATTATGAAGAATCGTGATAATACAGCGGTCTGTTGGATCCTAATCCGCAGATTGTTGACATACTTCATTCACACTTTGAATGAAATGATACGTTATCGCTATTCAAACCCTCGACTTTCGTGGCAGTGTCTCAATTTCGCCGTCATGAACGACCACGCATAACCATGAAAAAATCCTAGGCTATAACTACGAACATAAAAAAAACCAAAGTAGTATGATATGACAGGTGAAAGATTTCTGATAAAGAAAGATTGAGGGCAAGTCATTTTCCATACATTCTGTCAAGAATCTCCACACCAATTACAATCAAATGCGTCGGCTTATCTTTCAACCGAATGCTGACATTTTTACAGAATGATTTTCTCACCTAAAAACTCGAAACTGAGGCCCCATTGAAAATGTTGATCTAAATCGATCAAATGTGGACCAGTATATTCAGCACTCTGTACTCTGTGAAAACATAAGAATATTTTCGAATCCATCCTCAAGGGCTTTCATTCAATCAGAGAAACACTCAATCTGACGACAAAAATTCTTCAAGAAAGGCAAACGCTACTCAGACACATACACAGCTCTCGCGGCAGTTGTAGCGACCGTGAAACATAAAAGAAAGCATATTTTCACGTCCGTAGACACCATCTGCAATTATTTCGCTACTGTAGACGGTAGATCAGGGCTGTTGTCACACGCATGTCGATGATAGCATTTCTCTCGTCTCGACGAAGTGACACCGTTGTGCACCCTGTAGTTTGACTGATTGTACATTTTCGTGTTCGTTTCTCACAGTTTTCAATCGAATCTGCCAATATACATAATGGGTGGGAGATTTACGCAAGCTTTGAATTGCAGTTCGAGTCAAATCTCGACTGTCGGTACACAAAATTAGTGAAAAAAAGACACACGAAGCGTTCAGTGGCTAAACTGGTTCTGAATACGGTACGACCAAAGTCCACCTGACCGAAACTGTCGCCAGACGAGGACGGTCTGTATCATGTTGAGAAGGGCGTGGGTGATGAGAGAATACGTTTCCGTGCGCGTACATAGTGTTTATTTTCCGATTGTCTACGGTTCTCATTAGCTGATTTTTACTACCCAGTCCCGCCGCCAGCGACAGCGGATGCCAACAGAAAATTTGAATTCTAAATAATTGATCTTGAACGAGGATATATATATATATATATATATATATATATATATATATATATATATATATATATATATATATATATATATATATATATATATATATATATATATATATATATATATATATATATATATATATATATATATATATATATATATATATATATATATATATATATATATATATATATATATATATATATATATATATATATATATATATATAATATATATATATATATATATATAATATATATATATATATATATATATATATATATATATATATATATAATATATATATATATATATATATATATATATATATATATATATATATATATATATATATATATATATATATATATATATATATATATATATATATATACATATATATATATAGCGCGGCTGTTTTAATATTTTCTATCAGCAGACAGTGGGGTGGAGGTGCTCAAAATTTAAGAATAATACTCCGAATGTTGGAGCATAATGAATGTGATTCACTGCCCATGAAAAGGAAAAACAAACAATGAAATGTGTTTGTCAGTTCATTTTCCATGCTGAATTATCAGGAACAGGCAAGATTTTTTTCCCTTGTTCTTGTTTTTAACTATCGCCATTGTAGGAGAGTAATCGCCTTAAGCATTTAGTTTTTCCTCCAGCATCCATTGTTTGATTAAATGGAAAAGTAAGAAAATGTTCTGGTTCCATGAAACTACTCTCTACGAGCAAATCGTGCAACGAATGTATATAATTCGCCTAAAGCCACACACTATACTATTCTCTATTGTACCACCAGTAAACTATAATACATTAGCTTGTGATAGTTTAAATAATGTTTAAATAATTACCACAATTTGCGATTTTTCACAGCAGGGCAAGTTGAGCATTCGCATTTGACACTTCATTTTGGGAAGCTATAGATCGTGCGTTCAGCAAAAATTACTCTGACTGTTTAACTGCATACTGAAATAAGTTGCATGCATTTTTTTTGTTAGAGAGATATCGCGAGCGGAATGGAAAAATAACCCATATATGAACAAAATATCTGTAGATAAATATGGAGATTCGACATTCTAATAATTACAAGAATATTTGTATTATGTGTTATTGATGATTTTTTATATTGTTGTGAAAATGGAAGGTTCGCGCAGATGTAGTTTATTTGACACGAAATCGGACATTTTCTTATATTTTCATAATCATTTCATAATCATAATCATAATCATATAATATGTGTGCGCCATGATTTGAATTTTTAATGACACATGTCTAAGTTTGAGTGAAGCATATTTTTTCCATGTATGTCGACTACTCTGCCGTAATCTCGCCAGAGTGAAGAATTTTCAGTACAAGGCTTTTCATGAAATTGCATGTATAATCAGCATACGCGTATACTACAAATTTTTTTCTGTACAAAGTGCAGTTCAAACATTTTATTATATTTCAAGTAGTTTTTACTTATTTCAAGCGAAGTTGAAATATTTCAACGCTAAAGTGAAAGTTAAATGACTATTATAAGTACAGTGGAGTGAAAATCGTGATTTTGATTGTGATTGAGATTCTAGTTGAAGATTCACCAGGAATTTTTTAAATTTTATATTGCAGCGAAATTAAAAAGGTTGGAGTTGGGTGTCAAAGAACGAATTGTAAAGCGGCTAAAGAATGTTAGTTTGGTTGATAAAAACATTCATGTTTATTTTTTTTTTTGCTAAAATAAGGAATAACATCTTAAAAACCACTAACTCTTAAGTTTTTCACTTCAAAAATGTTACTTAAATAAAGTAATGTGGAAGTTTCACAACTGTATTCTGTATTAATTTTTTTATCTTTCAAATGGAAGAAACAGAATTGTCCTACACGTAGCATTGTTTTTGAATTAGAGCCAGATAAGGCGAACAGAGCCCGAAGCAGAGAAAAAGTTCAATAACTCTGTCATTGTTGAAATCCGAACGTATGCGTAGAAGGTTTTTTTCATCAAATATGATGCTCTATCACATTCTGAAAGAATTCGAATATTTTATGTGAGAAAGGTATTTTATGACTTTAAAAAATTTAAAAATAAAAAATTAAATTCTTCTTTTATATCCAAAAAACGATAAATAAAATTGGTTTTACTCGATTATATACAGGATTTGATTATATACAGTAAAAAGAAATCGAAGACTGAATATTATCGAGTCCGCCCTGTGCAAGATTTGTATTCTCTATCAATCTATAACAAAAAAAAAGTTCATGATTCGAAGCTTGTACCCCACATTCGTTGGGATTAGCTTGGGATAATTTATTATAAACTACAAAGTAGAATAAACGGTCGCTATTGGAGCAGATATATGCTAAGTTGACATTTCCTTGGCACATATTAGAAAGAAGGTGAAAACAACCCATTGACAACGCTTGAATCATATCCCGCAGTACTAAGATCATTTTTTTCCCGATCGATACCACGTAGCCTTGTTGAACAGCGTATCCAATGAGCTTGAGCTTGGGTAGACTGTACACTTCGTAAAGGGTGTGTCACATAAAAAAAACGCTGTAGAAATTTAATTTTTAGGAATTATATCTTCAGCTTTCGCTTATAATCAGATAAGAGTGTATAGATCACGTTGGCCATGCTTCACTGTCAATTTTTCGTAAATTTGGAAAAATGTCGTCGAACGAAAAAGAGCGTCGTGAATTAATCCTGCGCACTCATTTCGAGAATCCGGAGTTGTCACATCGGGACATCGGTAAGATGCTGGGAATCGTCCAATCCACGGTCAGCAGAGTACTAAAACGATACTTCGAGAACCTAACCATCGACCGGAAGGTGAAGAACGGCAAAAATGGATGCTCCGTCAGTGAAAAAGATCGCAAGCGCGTAGTTAAGCAGTTTATTCGTGATCCGAGAAGTTCGGTCCGGGATGTCGCCAATAAGCTAAATTTGTCAAGTTCATTCGTCCAGCGGACCAAGCAGCGGGAGGGCCTGCGTACATACAAGGTTCAGAAGGCTCCTAACCGCGACGAAAGGCAAAACATGGTGGGGAAGACGCGAGCCCGGAAGCTGTACACCGAAATGCTGACGAAGCCGCATTGCCTGGTAATGGACGACGAAACCTACGTCAAAGCGGACTTTCGTCAGCTGCCGGGCCTGTTGTTCTTCTCCGCAGAGGACAAATTCAGCATTCCGGAGGAGATTCGCAAGCAGAAACTATCCAAATTTGCCAAAAAGTACATGGTGTGGCAAGCGATCTGCTCTTGCGGAAAGCGGAGCGCCCCCTTCGTGATGACCGGCACGGTAAACGGGCAGGTGTACCTTAAGAAGTGCCTACAGAAGCGCTTACTACCACTATTGAAGCAGCACGAGGGCCCGACCATCTTCTGGCCGGATCTCGCTTCGTGCCACTATTCAAAGGACGTGTTGGAGTGGTACGAAGCCAACGGGGTCACCTTCGTGCCAAAGGAAATGAACCCGCCCAACGCGCCGGAGCTTCGCCCAATAGAGAAATATTGGGCGATTATGAAGCAGGCCCTGCGGAAGAACCCAAAAGTTGTCAAATCGGAGGCGGACTTCAAGAGAAAATGGATTTCTGTTCAAAAAAAACTACAACCTGACGTTGTACAGAACCTTATGGACGGGGTAAAGAGGAAGGTGCGAGCATACGGGCTTGGGCTCGAAGTATGAATAAAAAGAAAATGCCAAAAGTTGTTTAATAGTTTTTATTTTACTGTCTAAAATTTTCAAAAGGATCGGTCTACTGGGCGAATTTCTACAGCGTTTTTTCCGTGATGCAATTTGATGTGACACACCCTTTAGTTGCTCTCCGTGATTCACCTGAACCAACCAAATTGCACAAAGAGCACACAGAATGACGCTTGGGACTAGCAAATCATTCTCGTGCAATTTTCGGTGATTCGAGTTTTGAATGGTCAATAACGACGCCGGCCACGTCCTTACAGTCACCAGGGGAAGGGAAGGAATGTTAGTATGATAATCACCGCCCGAAGGCCAGAAGGGTCGCCTCTATAGCGTGGTTCCCTAGTGGTTATCATGGGAGGGATAAATGTTAGTGGGAAAGGTCGAGAATCAGGATTCACTGCGGTAAGCGATGTGATTCTATAAACGCGAACTCTGAACTGTTTTTCGATTGGACGTCTCCAAATTGTTATGTATGTACACGGCGGAGTGACCTGAGAAGGTACCTGGAGAACCCCTTTACAATAAATCGAACCAATGCTATTTTTCTAATTTATCGCGAATAACACTCTGTAATCTCAAAACGCAACGTCAAAGATATCGAAGGGCAATAATTATTGATAGTTACAGATCAAATCAAACCATCCCTATGCGAATCCCACCCTGTGCGAACCTCCCTATTCGACTTTATTTGCGTTGACGGCGGAATAGTGTCGACATCTGGATACGACATTAGTTTGCATGAGGCCAACTATTCTCCATCAGATTAGTCTGCCCCAAGGCAGTTTTTAATTGCTAAAATTTGTATGAATTTTTTTTCTTGGCGTTATTTATCTACTAGAAGTACGTTGTTCTGACCCTAATTTAAAAAAAAAATCTATGAATTTTCAGATACTCTTGCCAAAACTTACCATTATGATATAAAATTATCTTTAGATATAATTTTTGTATGATATTTTTCACTACTTGCAAGCAAAAGTGATTTTCATTTACATGGAGTACTAATTTGTTTGGGAAAAATAATTTTCATTCATAATTTTTATTTTAAAAGTTTGTTCATTTCTTCTGCAAACCCATTTTGTCATGCCTACTCCCTCATTCCGTAATACTAAGCTCGATGCCGTCAACGCGGATTATTGGTACGATTAGTTCGTGCAATGCAAGTTCAGATTTAACAAAAAAAAAATCGCACATATAGGGAACCGCACAAAAACGAATCTACCCGCAAACAGGTTCCGTCTAGTAGCAGTGCAACCCCGCCAACGGAATGAGGCAAAAAAAACCCACGGTGAACACATATCAAGGCGACATACTCCAGAATAATTTTGTCGATCGTTAACAAACATGGCGAAATATTAGTTTGAATTAGGGATGGGCAAATCAGCTCATCATGGTGAGCGGCTCAAAGTCGTTCAGCTCATACAAGTGAGCTGCTCATTTGGAACAGCTCTTCAGCTCAGTTGAATTTTGCGATTGTCCACACAATTGCATAATTACCATGGGACATTTTATAGTGTGCATTTTCATAATGGACGGAAAGCAAAACAATAAACGAATTTAATATGTAATTGTACACAAACCAAAACTAATATGAATTCTAATAATATAATATAAAACAAATTTTGAATGCTGAATTCCAACATAGAAGAGGCTTAGAATATGCTGAACTTCAACAACAAAAGAACCAGCAGTAGCCAAATAAAATGCCTTCAGAAATAATGACCGAGATAACGTTTTTTGATAAAACTACCGATATATTTTTTTTGCATCCAAGTATATAAAAATAAATCCACTAATAGGCGCAACGAGAAATAATTCATCGCGATGACAAAGGTAACAAAAGGACCATTATCAATCATCAGCATTTATGGGTTGTTTCTGAATTGTTTCCTTGTTGAACCGCGTATCCAATGTGTCAAAAAATGAGTTGATTCTCGGTTCCCTTTTTTTCCTCTATTACCATTACCCGTGTCAATTACAGAGTCAATGATCTCGAGTAAATTTGTTAGGGCCGAACGAATTTTTCATTGACAATTACCCCAGGAATACAAGTGATGATGGCATTCCCAACAGCATTCCTTTGCATCATATTTTAATCAGACATCTGGATCGTTGTTGAAAGTAAAAGAAGAATTTTTGATTCATCCCCTTAAAGTCAAAACACACCTTTCTCACATGCAAAAAAAAATTATCCTGGATCTCTCAGGAGGTGATAGAGGATCATATTTGATGAAAAAAGACCTTCTACGCAGATGTTCGAACTTCAACAATGACAGAGTTATAGTCCTTTTTTTTATTTCAGACTCTGTCTCAAACTGGCTCAACACAAAAAGTACTCTACGTAAGACGATTATGTTACTTCCGTTTGAAAATTTCCGTTTCCAAATTTCACACGTTTTAAGTCTTCGTTGAATATTCCTGTGTGACTAGACTAGACCTATGCGCCTAGATTCCAATCTTCCCGCTAGTTTTTTTTTTCAAAGAAGATTAGCCTATCGGCTTCAATTTAATATGTCGATCATCTAAATCGGTTCAGTAGTTCAAATGTTATGATTTTTTGCAGAAAAATATTTTTGGACAAAAGGGCAAAAATGATTTTTCGAACCACCGGTTAACTTTGGAAAATCATATCTCAAAAACGAAAAAAATAGCATCTCTGATATCGAGATATATTATGTAAAAAAGCTTTCAAGCTCAGCTTTCAAGAGAAAACATAAAAAAATATAGCGCCCTCTAGTCCAAAGCCATGAACACAATAAAAAATGACTACACTCAATAATTACGAAATTGAAATCCAGTATTTTGCTAGTTAACTATTTTTTTTGCCTTTAATTTGATATGTCGATCATCTAAATCGGTTCAGTGGTTCAAAAGTTATGAATTTTTGAAAAAAAGAGGAAAAAGTTGAGTTTTTGGATCACCCTAAAATGGAAATTGGCACTCTAACGAAAAAAAAAATTTGGGTCTAATGTTTTACGATCAAGAACAAAATGACTACTTTTGACAAAAATCTATGAACCACTATATCGGTTTGGCATGGAATGGCTGATATAGTAATGAAACATCAAAATTAATGAATATGAATAACATTTTGGATGTGAAAAACTTAGAACTTGGAAATTTTTTATGTGTTATTATTAGTTTTATCCCAAAAATTCATAATAAAAAAGATTCACTATCAACTATCAACCAAATTATAGCTCTCAAACCGCTCTACAATTTGTTCTTCGACACCAAACATCTATCTTTCTTCTTGATTTCGCCGCAATATTCGTGGTGAAAATTCGAGCTAAATCTTCGAAAATCACGATTTTTACTCCACTGTACTTATAATAGCCACTTAAATTTCACCTTAACGTTGAAAGAATACATCAAATCAAAAACCTTTTTTTTTTCAAACTGCATATAATCGAGTCCAAAATTGTATAGATTCGAATTATTTGTAATCGAATCAGTATATAATCGAGACTGTATATAATCGAGTCCAATCTGTATTCATTTTAGTGAATCTTCAAACTTTCAACAATCAAACTTTGTTGAATTGAAATTGTTTACCAATGAAAATATTTTTGAAGATATTGAAAAAGGAAGGGGTTATGAGTTATAATTTTTTTGAAAATATTTTTGAGTAAGAATTTTCAACGTTGTATTTAGAATTTTATTGTCTCAAATAGTTAGTTGATTTCCCAACAACTTCGAGTTATGATTTTCTGAAAAAAAGTAAATGATTCTGGACACGTTAGTCGTTATTAAAATTGATCATCTAATAACGAAAAACGTGATTCTAGGCGGCTGCCACCATTACGTAAAAAGTTACAAAAAATCGGGGAAAATCGGGGCGGCCGATTCATCGTGGAATTAGTGTTTTGATGTTTTTAGTTAATTGTGTCGAAAGTTGAGAGCAAATGTCCTGCTTGATAGTTTTATATTTAAAATAAATTTAAAAACTAAATATGACTAATTTTTTTTTCCAGATTTCATGCAACCCCGGCAGATTTCGATCGCGTGCTTCTAGCCCAAGCGATCATTATTATCATCAGCATTGTCAGCGTACCGGAATGCCACAGTCATGTGCCAGTCATGGCCGTTCACGTACAACCGGAGGCAGCGCGACTGATGTTTGGCCTCCCGTTTTACACGGCTAACGCGCGAAGCATTGCGAGCATCCTGGGAAGCTTTACTCATCAGCCGACACGAGCTAAGTAGTGGCGGCGACGACGTCATGCAGTGCCCGCGCTGTCAGAATACACATTTTGTATTCGCACTAATATTCTAGCGATCAGACTCCTCGGCCACCAGATCAGTCGCATTCGAATGCGCAACGCATAGTGAAGAAAAAAATCGGCTGCAATGGCTGCAATAAACTCAATGAAAACATGTCAGCCGGTGATAAGCGTGGAACCGCAGCTTGGCTCCTCGTGGTGGAAGGAGACTTTAGAGTATTTATTTGCCAGCAAAATAACTTAAAGTTTATCTTGGGGTGTACCTAGCAGCGGTATAATTGTATGAAGGTGAAACGTCAGATTTATTTATTCTAGATTAATTCATTTGTCTGATTGAAAAACCCACTTCTATAAGATAACGTGATAACGTGTCCGAGTGGTACCGATATAATATCTGTGATGTCCTTATTTTGTAATGGGTAAACTGTAATATCCCCATAACCATAAACATTACCCATTATTTTGATTCATGTATTAACAGTATTTTAAAATCATTCCGGCGGAAAGACGACTGTGACGCATTTTGCGTTGTCTCTTTGCGGAATTGAAAATAGAAACAACAGGGGAGGATGTTGTAAATTATGTGTGACACGGCTAAAAGAATTAAACATAAACCCGAGGAATGACGAGGTGACGTCTTTTTTTGGTTCGCCTCACTCACGGTTCTTATCCTCAGCGGGAGAGGAGTTTTACGCACCATGATATGTAAGTAGTTTTTGAAATCATGATATCTCCAAGCCTTGTAACCAGTGTTAATCAGTGGATTGAAGAGGATTAGTTTCGATATGAAAGGAGCTCGGAGGTATTGTTCAGTACTTTTAAATGGCATGAAAATGTGGATTTCAATTCGTCTTTAAAATCGCAGCGAACATTTGAACATTGAATGGAATTTATAAGGAATGCATCAAAAATGTAATCGAATTTCACAGTTATTTTCAATAGATTTTATGCAGATTATCGATTCCCCTCTTCATCTCTCAACCGAGGATGAACCTGGGTGAGGTCCATGTAATGTACAGTAATAGGCATAAAAAAGCCTACCGTGCATATTTAAAAACTTTTCTCAATTTCTGGACTATTTCATCAAAAACTACTACCGCAATTTCATGAGACTGTATATTAACTATTACTCTTTCAAGTAATTAACAAGTTTTGCCATTTTTGTTAGATTTTGTTGACTTCATTATATTGCCCCTTTAAAGTGTGCAAATATGCGATGACAGAAATAAAAGCCCGATATTATTCACAACCTTTCAATGATTTGATTAATGCGATATAAACAAAGTGTTGTTTACACATGAAACATGAAAGTCGATTGTTTTTGTCTACACAAAGAGTTTTCAACAAAATCAAAATGGGTGGAAAAAAACAGCATGCGAGTCCGAAAATCTTGTTGTTCAGGATCATTTGCAGCAGATTTCACAGCGAAAGATTGCAGAGATGTTCTGAATAAACCAGGGAACAGTCCGTGAAATTGTGCACAAGCACAAAGCATACGGTTCGCTTGCTGCCAGATCCGGATGAGGCCGTCGTCGGAAGACCGATAGCCGGACGGATCAACGAATCATTCGGGAAGTGAAGAAATCACCAAAAATATCATTCAAAGTCATTCAGAAAAACCTTTCGTTGGTATCGGCCAGAACCGTACACAGCGGACTAGCTGAGTATGAGTTCAAGAGCAGATTCACAAAAAAACCTCCGTTTATCAGCAAGAAAAATAAACTGAAACGGTTGGAATTTGCCCGGAAACATGTTGACAAACCCAAAGATTTTTGGAAAAAAAATACTTTGGACTGACGAACCGAAATTTGAGCTTTTCAACAAAAAGCGGCGCGGAAATGTGTAGCGAAAGGATGATGAAGGATTGTAGGAACGTGATTTGCAGGCTACAGTCAAGCACGGAGGAGGCAATAATGCTTTTTCTGGGCTGGTGTTGGAAATCTGGTGCGAATTCACGGAATCATGGCAGCAGATGTCTACATTGACATCCCCATCCCCTTAACAATCAGAAAAAATCGCTTCGAAAAACTAGCCTACGAAAGAGCTTCGTTTTCCAACAGGACAACGACCCGAAACATACTGCTAACAAGACCAAAGCTTATTCCGATTCACGCAAAATAAGACTTCTTGAATGGCCACCACAAAGTCCTGATCTCAACCCGATCGAGAACCTGTAGGCCATTCTCGACAACTAAGTAGTGAAAGATGGCGTCACTAATAAGGACGCTTTTTTCACGGCTTTCACAGCTCTTCAGAAGCCGTGGTACGAAATCGACCCTCAGCACCTCCTGAACATGGTCGATAGTATGTCTAAACAACAGGTCATTGAACCTTCTGAAGGCCACACTTAATATTGATGCTCTCAACTTTATTGCTTTTATTGTGTGATTTGTTTTTTCCTCCTTAATACTTGTTTTCTATTGATATTTTGCGTGTCATTGAAATAAAATGTTAAGTTCAAGTTTTATGAATTGAATCCAGCTGAATATGATGGAAATGCAATGAAAAAAAAAATAAATAAATAAACAAAATTGCTGTTTTTTACTTAACAAAACTCAAACAAAATTGAGAAAACCGTTATCTAATGCTGCTTTTAATACAATGTGAACAACACTTGCTTTATATCACTTCAGTATCGATTGCTAAGAATACCGCACAGCTCTAACTGTCATAACACGAAGAAACGAGGGGTTACTCAAAGGGTTTGAATGATTTTCATAGTATTTTTTTGAGGTGGTCTTTTATTTTTGTCAACGCATACTTGTACACATTAAGAAAGTCATGTAAGGGAGTGAACAAATTCTAACGAAATGCCAAAACATGTAAATTTCTTGAAAGAGTAATAGTTAACAAACAGTTCTGTAAAATTAAGGCAGTAGTTTTTGATAATATAAAGGGTGTGTCACATCAAATTGCATCACGGAAAAAACGCTGTAGAAATTCGCCCAGTAGACCGATCCTTTTGAAAATTTTAGACAGTAAAATAAAAACTATTAAACAACTTTTGGCATTTTCTTTTTATTCATACTTCGAGCCCAAGCCCGTATTCTCCACCTTCCTCTTTACCCCGTCCATAAGGTTCTGTACAACGTCAGGTTGTAGTTTTTTTTGAACAGAAATCCATTTTCTCTTGAAGTCCGCCTCCGATTTGACAACTTTTGGGTTCTTCCGGAGGGCCTGCTTCATAATCGCGTTGGGCGGGTTCATTTCCTTTGGCACGAAGGTGACCCCGTTGGCTTCGTACCACTCCAACACGTCCTTTGAATAGTGGCACGAAGCGAGATCCGGCCAGAAGATGGTCGGGCCCTCGTGCTGCTTCAATAGTGGTAGTAAGCGCTTCTGTAGGCACTCCTTAAGGTAAACCTGCCCGTTTACCGTGCCGGCCACACCATGTACTTTTTGGCAAACTTGGATAGTTTCTGCTTGCGAATCTCCTCCGGAACGCTGAATTTGTCCTCTGCGGAGAAGAACAACAGGCCCGGCAGCTGACGAAAGTCCGCTTTGACGTAGGTTTCGTCGTCCATTACCAGGCAATGCGGCTTCGTCAGCATTTCGGTGTACAGCTTCCGGGCTCGCGTCTTCCCCACCATGTTTTGCCTTTCGTCGCGGTTAGGAGCCTTCTGAACCTTGTATGTAAGCAGGCCCTCCCGCTGCTTGGTCCGCTGGACGATTGAACTTGACAAATTCAGCTTATTGGCGACATCCCGGACCGAACTTCTCGGATCACGTCTAAACTGCTTAACTACGTGCTTGTGATCTTTTTCACTGACGGAGCATCCATTTTTGCCGTTCTTCACCTTCCGGTCGATGGTTAGGTTCTCGAAGTATCGTTTTAGTACTCTCCTGACCGTGGATTGGACGATTCCCAGCATCTTACCGATGTCCCGATGTGACAACTCCGGATTCTCGAAATGAGTGCGCAGGATTAATTCACGACGCTCTTTTTCGTTCAACGACATTTTTCCAAATTTACGAAAAATTGACAGTGAAGCATGGCCAACGTGAGCTATACACTCTTATCTGATTATAAGTGAAAGCTGAAGATATAATTCCTAAAAATAAAATTTCTACTGCGTTTTTTCCGTGATGCAATTTGATGTGACACACCCTTTAGTCCAGAAATTGAGAAAAGTTTCTAAACATCCAAGGTGAGTTTGTTTTATGCCTATCACTGTATATGACAGGATATTTGAAGATGAATTCATTTTGGGCTGCAGAAACCGAGCTGAGTGCTAATTTTGGAAATTTCAGCAATTGCAGTAATGCTTTTGAATCCGGACGCTTTTCAATCCGGACACTTTTTCATTATATTCAATATCATACCAAAACCATAACATCTTTTGCATGTTGAATTATTGTGACGGATAGTTTCTATTGTATCCATTTAGTGTTGTGTCAAACATTGTACCTAGCTGTTGACAAAAAAATGGCAAATATGAAAACACATATTTGTGTTTCGCAAACCCATGTCCGGAATAAAAAGCACATTCAGACAAACATGTTATATCCTAACGGATCGAAGTAAACGATGAAATTTCTTCTTGAAGCAGTTGCATAAGAGTGTCCGGATTTAAAATCACGGCACAATGATGAAATTTACAAATTTTGAACAAATATAACTTGATTTTGTGGAATTTTGTGATTTATAACTTATATGGGAACGGTAATTTTTCATGCTATTGTAAGTCAATAATTTTTAGTAATTGAAATTATCATGTGCTTAAGTGTCCGGATTTCGATGAATTACGATATATAGTTAAAATACAGAAAAAAGCCGCTAATGTTTAGAAGGAAGAACTTTAATTTCTCTTTTAATCAACCTTACTTTATCGTGGCACTGCTCGTATATCGGACGTTTTTGCTCCGATGCTCAACTCACATGCATAAATTGAGATATACAGTGGTATCCCTTGATGGTTGCATTCGGTATAAGCAGTTTTTTTCTACTTTATCAGTGCGACTGAGCGTTCTTTACATCCTATATTCGAATAAATATTTCAGAAACGATCGCGATAAATCTCTGTTTGATGTTTCCGATAACCTTCAGTCTGAACGAGAATTCTATATGCTCCAGCTAAAGATTTACTTTGATAAGAAATGTAGTGAAATTACACGGAAATGATAGTTTTATTCAGGTTTTTCTGAGAAAAATATGATGTTTTGATATATATCCATGTACTAATCAAATAAGTATTGTCGATTCCATATAAATCCTTGTAAAAGAGGAAAAATCATCTAGTTCTTTTACAACAATTCAAATCGGAATTGATTTACGAATTAAGAATTGATTATATAGTTTTCTTTTCACCACTCGAGTCTACGATAGAGCTAGGCGATGTAATATATCTATTTTTATCAGCCACCAGCAAGAAGCGAGATCATTGATTGACTTTTCTACACTCGAATAATGATATTGCCGATTGGTTGTTTGTAGCACAAACCTAATCCTCCCTGCATCGAAAAACAGCAAACGCTGTGCCGATGATCAAAACGATCAAAAACCAATTCTACAGATGCTCGCGGAAATGCGCCAAACCTGCATAGGTTCGAATATGATTCCACGTTCCATCTGCGTCACTCGAGATTGTAGTTAATCCTCTCCACTGCCGAATCACATTCGAAGATTGATCTTCCTGCCTGTTCTTATTTTAATTATCCTATACGTCTTCTCTACCCACACACATTTTCGGTTACCAGAAATGCTCCGTGACGTTCTGGTTGATTTTTTGGTGAATGAATGAAGGGGGGGATTGGATTCTCGCTTAGTTTCGCTTTTATTTTCCAACTTTAAAATTAGCCGCAACCCTCCGAAGTGTCTCCGACAGCACTTGAACGAGGTGGGTGACTTCAAGGGTCTAAAAATAACCCTGGCAGTGAAACACCCTACTTCTACTTCACGGCCACGAGACACGGCCGCCGTTGTGCTGCCTCTCCGTACGCGCACATAAACGTACGCGGTCCAGGTGACCGACTGCCTACCTTCCGAGGGGATGAGAGATGTGGGTTTCCTTCATTTGTGGATACCATTGCACATAGAGGGTGTCGATAGTGAAACTGGAGAGACAAATTAATATCAGAAACCGGATACGCTTGTCATTCTGGTGATTCAGCTTTCAGGGCAGTTCACCCTGCGTTTTTTCTGATAGTTTTCCACAGCACACGCTTCGTTAGACAATCAAACACCCATTTGCATGCTTTATGCCTGCGTCCACGCTTTGATGAGTGGCATATTTATTGTTTACCCAATCGACTGCCTTTGCCAAATTGCGCCCGCTGTCAATCTAAACCATAGGTTCCTGGCAGTATCTGCGCCCAGTCAGAGTCGTCCCCGCCATGAGTTGCAGTTGTTTGGTTCGTTCCGAATTAACGCCAAAATTAGACGTTCAACCAGCAATGGTACGAAACCGCTATCGGGCAGGAGAGCGTCGAGAAATCGGGAAGTCGCACCCGATTCTGCTAGCTTCCCCCGCGTGGAATTTCTCCGCCCAGGCGCGCTTGTTCTTTGTGTGCAATCGTAAAATATGGAATGTTGTGTAAACAGAATTCTCACAGTTTTGCCCCGGGTTTGGTCGAGAGCGGGGTACGGCGTCTTACGTCGCTCCGTTGGGGCTACAATTTGTTACGTTCACCACTATACCACGTTTCTTTGTAGCGCGCGTTGATGAATGAACGCGTTACGTGTAGGCCGTTGGTGAGAGCGTTGGCGTCGGTTTGGCGCAAGTTCTTCGTTCTAGTTTTGTGCAGTGTGTAGGGTAGAGTACGGTTTGGTTGACCGGGTTAGGGAAAACGTCGCTTTCTCACCGCACCCCACACCGAGTGTCTGCGGTGAGGGTTGCGTAACGTCGGTCGACGTAAATTCGGGGATTTACGGCGATCGAGAAGGTGGGATGATGCCGACGGCGTAAGAGCGATTCGCGTGGTGTACACTGGCGCTAAATGGGTTCCGAACATTCCAGCGGAAGCACCAAATCGGATTAATTATAAGATTGAAAGTATGTTCATTATTCCGTTCAAAAGGTCTGGAGATGTAGGTGTTACGACAGATAATATATCCAGAAAAATACTATACTCACCTTCGAATACAGTGAGATGGATTCTATAACTATAACTCGAAATCCCCTTATTGGATTATAACAAATACCTATATTTTTTTTTATTAAATCTTTTATTTTTACAGGTTCAATTACATGAGTTTAAAGGAGCCAAACTCTTAACTATATTTCTACTAGCATATATTAACATGTTTCCTTAATTCTATGGTTAATAAAATAGGAAACCGATTACTCGCGGTCGACTCGAGTTTAGAAGGGTAACAAAATACCTATATTAGAGTGCCAATAAAAATGGTCATCTTGGGTTATTTTTCGGTGCACTAGTAAATGAAGACCGATTGAGCTAAACTTTTGCATAGGGTAATTTATCGTGCAAATCAACATTTCACAGGAAGTCCCGTATGAAAAATCGAGGTGACCATTTTCATTGGCTTCCTAAACTAGTGATAAATCAGATAGTAGTTTGGCCGGATACCGGACATCCGGCGAGCTTCGAGGTCGGGTGGCCGAATATTCGGCAGCCGGATGTTCGACTCTTTATTTGGGCATACGAAACTGGGAGAAACTACATGTGTGCAAAAAACAAATAAAGGATTATATTCTAAAGAGAAATAAACACATTTTCACATAAAAATAATGTCCGATGATTAAATTTTTCTTTTATAATCAATATACTTAACAGAGAAAAAAAAGTTTCCTGCAAAGAATTTTGAACAGATTTCTTTTTCTGATAAGATTTTTCTACTACCGTTTTGACTCAAATTTCGAACACTTGTTTCTAAAAACTAAATTTACTGAACATGACAATGACAATGTTGTTTCGATACCTATAAATGTTGTTGAAGGGAAGGGTATACCTTAAATCAAGGGTTTTCAAATGGTGCTCCGCGAAGTTATAGCAAATGCTCCCACTTGAAAATTCTCCTTGAGAAAAAAATCTTTTATTTAATTTCATTGGGCATATAGTGTTTTGTCTTGATTACTCCGGGACAGATGTCGTGTAACTGCGACATAATAGTGTAATAGAGTTGTTTTCAATTGGTTAATTTCAATGCGAAGAGGATTTGTGAAAAGAATATGAAAAGAACATTTTTTTTTTAAATTTCGAAATGCCAGAAAATCTATAACATTTTTTTGTACTGTGTATTTTTTTAAATTTTATTTTTATTATTAGATATTTGAAAAAAAAACAGTTTGAAGATATTTATCAATCTAGAAAAGCCGTAAGAGCACATTTAAATATGAATTAGAGTAGTACTGAATCTCTAAATCCAAAAAAAAATTTCTGAATTTAAATATTTTTTTTAGTATTAAAATTTTTGATGAATTTTTTTTTTTTGATAATTTTTCTTGATACACACACATTCAGTATTTTTTCAAATTTTTATCTCGGATCTATTGAGGATGGCGTGAAATAAACGAAAAAGTACGTTTTTCACTATAGATCCTACGTCAAACCACATAGGGGTTCAAATAAACCACCAAAATTTCTTATTTAATATCCTTTACAATATTTGCTATACAGCTAGTGATTTGGTTTGGGGGCACTTTTTACTCCCTTACCCGGCCAGGCCCTTTTCTCAAAAACGAATTCTTTTAAAATTGTCAAATAAAAATGTATGAATAGCCCATACAATTATCAACAAGTCGTCCATACATAGGAAGATGGGCCATTTTACAGGAAAAAAGTTTTTCTAACAACTGCTTTTTGAGGTTTTTTTTTTTGAAAAAAATACAACTAATCCTAGTTTTGTTAAAAGTCAAGATAGCATTATAGTGCATTCGACAAAGTTTTAAATCTTATTAAAATATGAACTTTCGTCGAAGACGACAAGTTCATATAGCCTATATTCGCTTTCTTTTATGGATTCTGGAATATAAAGTATTTTTGTATGAAGAATCCTGAAAAAATTGTGTTTTACTCGTAACATTTTTGTGTGTAAATTCTCTCTTGATTTGTTTCTTAATAGGAAAAAATTAGCAGAGCATGTAAATTGTGATAATTTGTATAAACATTTTTATGTATCAATTATCGCGATTCACATGCTTTTTAGAAACATGTTAAGAACATGTGAAACGCGAGAATTTATACACAAAAATGTTACGAGTAGAAAAGAATTTATTCAGGATTCTTCATACAGGAATGACTCCACAAAGCGAAAAGCCGTATAAGGAAATCAATTATTATAATACAAATTCATACAAATTCAATAGGATCGGTGCCAAATTGATGAAATATGTAATATTATTCAATATGTATTTTATCTTTTTTCGAGAAAAAAAAATTTGCCGTTATAACGAATCAATTTAAGCCGTAAATCGAAAACCTGGCTTAATTGGAGAGGGCCGTTATAGCGAAATGCCGTATAAAGAGCGGTCGTATAGCGGGGTATGGGTGTAAAGTAATATAAGCAACGTTTCTGAGTTCTTTATTATGCTTCGATATAACATACAATTCGATACAACGTACAATTTTAAAGGTGAATTGTACGTTATATAAAAGTTACGAAGTTACACAGGTGTGCATCACATGATATCCGGAAAATGGCATTTGAATTGGCTAAAAATAAAAATAAGTTTACTCATCCGTTCGATCTCAAAGTCCGCTAAGCCGGAAGTGATTGGTTTGGCGGATTCATGAGGCGCCTAAAATGTCACGTTCAACAATAATTGTCACCGAATAGATAGGATATGCTACATGTCGGGTAATGCCATCCTTTTATACAAAAAAAAATCTTTGATGAACAAGGAATTGCTCGATCTCGATGCAATTTTTCTGGCCCGGCTTCAGGCCAAGAAATCTGATCCTACACACACATGACCAAATCACCCCACAAGAATCTCTTTCATATATTTGGTACACCTAAACTAGCGTTGGCAGAAAGCATTTCATTTTCGGCAGAAACCATACCTTTTCGTGTCTTGAAGCGTAAATTGAGCAAATAAAATCATCTGTCCCTCAACGCTTAAAATGTTTGCATGTATGGAAACAGAAATCTCTTTCTTTTCCCATTTTTTTTGGATTGCACCAAAAAAAAAAGTCCAAACGACGTCAACGAGGATCGAACCAAGGCCGGCTGGAATGCAATGCTGTTTTACACGACTACGCTATCCACATAGCTAATGATGCTATTGCGTATAAACGTATATTACACCTCATTACAAAATGAAGTTGGAAAGTGTATTCTAAGAGTAAAAAGGACAAATAAGAGCTAACAATCAATTTTGGGTGTAGTTTGAAGCTTGATATAATGATTAAACATTATTGATTGAGAGAAAACAAGTGTAGCTCAGTGTACAATGTGACTTTTTTTTGTTTAGACCGTATTCCTTAGGGGGTCAAAATTGCCCCCACTTACACTATATAAATAAAAAAAACGACCAAAAAGAGTAAATTGATATCACTATTTCTTCATCTTCTTCAGTTTTGTTAGACAATTGCAATTCCTAAGTGTTAAAGCTGATAATCAATCAACGGATGGGTGACATTGACACATATTCTTACTGAGCTGGTTTTATTTAGTCATACTAACCCAAAGACAAACATAGCTACACCGCGCCATTTGCGAATTACCATTCTCCGCTGGGAAAACAAACTGTCAATCACAATGCTGCTATAATGCATTTTAATTTAATTGCTAATTGGATTTTCTCACTCGCATGGGGATTAAAATCGTTCAATTTGTTCAAATGCAATACCAAACCTGAGAACACACCCAACATCCTCCCTCTGGGGGTTTTATTATTTTTCTGCGATCAATAACCTTTCTCATTTCAGTTTTTTTTTCAGCGCCAAAAAACAGATGGGTTAAGTTGTGCAAACACGAGTATATTTATAGTGCTTTATTTTTTGGCGGTTTGTTTCATTCTCCACACAAACATATTTCTTGCGCCGCTTCGGTTGTGGAGCAAGATATTATGTAGCGTTGAATTGTTTTGTACGGAATTACCCCCTATTAGAGTTGATTTGTTGATTTCAGTTCAGCACTATTGCAACATATTGATCCCACCAATGCGTTCGAAAATATAACTCAAAATACGATTAGATTTCTGATTTACCTGCATAAAAAATTTCACATATCGGTGTATTTAACCTCACTGCACCCAACGTGGTTGAATCTGAAAAGGGAAAACAGAGTCTGTGCTTAGAAATCGAAACTTCAAGTGGAAACAATTTTTTTAATCAGCGGTAAACATGATCAGATACAATCTTCCTAATCGGAAACAGGCGGTGAAAGAAAAGTGCTCAGGTAAATAACGCGCATTTCACGCTCACGCCCACTGTGCGCCTCTCGCTTCGAATGCCGTCGTCTTCTGGCAACATGCGTCATGGCGCCGAAAACACTCCATGGTAGTAGTGGCTGTGTGGAGAGTTGTTTTGGATAGTTAATTCGGTGTGTTGTTGTTTTTTTCCTATCTCTTTTATTTTTGCTTGATACGTTTTATAGGCCAGCGAGTTCACTAATGCATATCGATCTTCAAGTTTGGATTTCACACACAGCGAGAGCGATAAACGGACGGAATGAGGCTAAACGTTTGACCCCCTAAGTTTGGGGTTCAATTACCGTGATCCAATTGCTGGTTCCCACTTTTATCAGTCTGCCTGCGCACAGCAGAATTGATTGATTCCAATTATTGTTTGCTACACATGTTCGATCGATCGGGATCACTCAGTGCGGTTCGTTATCATTTCTCGAAGGAGCACGGAAACGGTTCGCGAAACAAACACGGCTTTCGGCTCAACTTCAAGTCAGACCTTTTACTAGGACATCATTGTGAATCCCGATCTTCAAATGGGAGATTTACGGTTTTACAAATTACTAGAATGAAAAGAAGAAAATACCGGAATGTTTTTAGAAGAAAAAAAATCCCGTCATTTGTATATCAGTTCATTATAAGTGTTGCACAACCCCTCCGTCGTGAATTTCCATAATTATAAAGAATTTGCTCCCCTCTTTTTTACACTCATGAAACACACCGAGCCGTAGAAGAACGAATATTTTAGGTCTTAACGGTAGAAACGATAGAAAGATAGAAAGGTAGAAAGACGTAGTCCTACGTCAAAAATTGGAACAAGTTTATTTTGAGTCAATTTTTACCAGCAAAATAAAAAAATACTATAGGGCGGATGTATAAAAACATTCCAACGAAGTCCTCAGAGTTTGCGGCGTATCACGGTGTGTAGTCTGGCGTTTTGAACACAATTCCCCCAAAGCATGTCGTCTTTCCTTCCTGTTTCCTTCAGACATCGATACATGCATACGTGATACATGGGAGAGAGAAACGAATTCATTTTGGGGTGAGTCACTTCAATATGCATTGAAGTCTGTTTACCGAGGAAGAAGGAAATTCGATAGTCGAGTCATAGAATGAGATAGCAACTAAACGCCCGAGTGACTGTTGAGTCATGTTGACGGCTGTCTAAGGATCCGAAAGACGCGCTCTCGGAGAAAATTCTGTTCCGCGACCTTCATCGTAAACAAACGAAAACATACTTAGCACGAACAACGTCCACAAAAATGAGAACAAAACCACACACAGCTGTCTCTCTAGTCGCGGAAAACGTGACATGAATTTAATCCCGCTACTTATGACTCACCCGTTACACAAATTAATACGAAATAGTCCCAACGATGTAATGTACAGTGGAAATAGTGAAAAAAGTAAATAATGTAACGAATGAAATAAGTAGGTTTTCCGTCTTTACTCCGTGTCCGTGCTATCGAATATGTTTGCTGCTTCTCTCTTCTGCTTTGAGAGTCAATTTCGCACATGACACGTTGCATCGAGAGCAAAAGGGGTATAAATTGTCCGCACTGAATGTTTTGCACTTTTTTAAAAGCGAATGAACGGCACAATCTAGAGCCTTTTAATATAGACAAGTCAAGTCAAGTTTCGAAATTCAGTTTCACTCTAGACAGCGATCAGCTAACACCATGGTGTTAAAGCTGAGAGTAAATTTGGAAGCTGCTCGGTGGAAGTACTTTGTGCTTATGCGTTTGTTGAATAGAATAAGGGACTATGCCATGGAATACGCTCGCTATTTCTCATTTTGAGAATCGATTTCGCACATGTCAAGTTGCATCGAGTCGCATCGACCGTCATCCAACTATCAACCAATCGTCGGCGGTGGCGGTAGTGTCCAAATTGTGTTTCTTAAGGCCTGGAGGTGAGAGTTTAGGTTTAGTTTTCAAATTAATCTTTTTCTAGGCTTGTGATGATTGAACTGAAAAAAGTTAAAATCTCTATTATCCAAGACTTTGCAGATCGGCTATGTCTGGCGGACACAAAATGTCTCAAGATGCCCAACTCCTTTGCTGTGGAGTGAAGCTGATAGTATGAAAAAATCATGAAGTTGCTTGACAGTGCTGCTGTTGCTTATCAACAACTTTGAATAATTTGTTATAGGTATAATAAACGTAATATTTAAGGAAAATTTATTCCATCAAATTATTTTTCGTATTTTTTTTTCATCGCCATCCGAAAAAAGTCATTTTTTTAATGCATACGTTAACACTAAATTGAATGAAAAATGGATTGAAATTTTCGAGCATTCTATTCGGTAATTTGAAGAAAATTGTTGAATTTGAATCGTGCTTGCCAGGATTTAATGCTCTAACTGAGCGAGTGATTTTCAGGCGTAAACAAAATCTAAACCAACGAAAAATCACAAATGAATGACGATACTTAGAAAGAAAAAATACAGATCAGGTTTAATTGCAAGGACACATGCTAAGTGTTTCACGAATAAACGAGACTCGCTAAACTATGGTTTATTTTCACATAACGTATATACATAACGTTTTGTTTTTTGTGTCCCGCGTTAGACCTTTGACCATCTGGTCACTTTACTGTAGATGGTTATGATCAGCCAACAACTGAGGATTCCTTACTCCATTTTCAAACTTCGATTGTAATAAGTAATATATTTTCTGATTAGCAAAACCCGGAAGGTTGCTGTTCATTTATTTGGAATATTTTGGATAGGTTAAGATGTTCTTAAAAAAACGAAATTCAGGTAGTGCCAGAAGTACCTAAGCATTCCCATTCAAATGTAATTTAACAATCATTTTTTTCCCATTTCATGCTTTATAGATGGCATGCAATGACCTGTCAATAACCATGAAATTGGATACTAGACGAGCGTTGCGTAGGAGCTTGGGTTACGAATCAATTGAGAATAATTACCGTCCAATTGATGACCCATCGACAGCAATATCACTATCATCATCACGAACATTATGTTCATTTGCAGCAACTCATCTCAATCGAACTATTTCAAACAATCAGCACACACGGGCTACTCGTGTCTGACATGTGTGTAGGTTATTGCCACGTGTTTGTTATAAATTTCGCTATCGACGACATGCGGCGATGAAACGAAACGCGCGGGAGTCGCACGATGCGATGTGTACCATAATTTATTTTATTTGTTTCATATCAGCAGGTTTGAATTTTCACCACATCTTTGATACCGGCTCAGTAAGTTCAAACCCTGTCAATAATCGGTTCAATGAGCACTTAAATGCTCACGAACGACGAGCTGGGGGAAATTTTGAAATGTTTAATGTTATCAAAGTTGATCAATGCACTGATCACGATATCGGACACTGATCAGCCAGGGTAGGCAAGGTGTAGCATGTGCCATTACCTGATCGATGCTTTGAAAAGTCTACGTCTCCTAGCCCTAGTGCGATCATGCGGAGTAGTAGAGAAGCAGGTGGTGGAGGTTATGCAACGGGTAGCAATCAAACGCGATCATCAGTGCTCCGCGTACGAGCTGACAGCGTACAACAATCGGACCCAAACATGTTCCGCCGCCGCTCTCGGTGCACTTCGTGAAGTAACATTGAAGGGGAAAAAACGTGATCACAAACCGTGACCATGGGGACGTCGTCAGCAGCGTAACATAGCGGCGCATGCATGATGGTGCTCTGAAGTGCCGCCTCGCAATTCGCAGTGCCTATTGTGTTACGATTTTAGAAGATTCCCATCCCGCCGCCACCGATGATTACAAGAACAACCGTCCAATTAATGGCGGCCATTCTAATTAAGCGTTGCATTCGCGCGCTCACGTTGCGGACCTCTCTCGGTGGGATTCTCATAGTTCCTAGAAAACTATAATCGACACATGAATTTTTGCGATAACTACTAAGTATAATGACTATTTTCGGAAAAATTTCCAAGGATGAGAACTTTAGAGAGAAATCGATTGTTGCTTTGTGCATTTTTCAGGTACTCTTCGTGCTAGAAACATTTATGTAATTAAAAGCATCACGTGTACGCACAGAGTTCTAACTATATTCTGAAACGTCTATACATTTCATAGCACCGCCTCTGGTGATTGGTTCTATAAAATTTTGACATCAGTTTCATTTGATTTGGCCTAATGTAAAAATCGCTTATCTGTTGAAATTGGTCAAATCTACCGTATACGACATCCTCAAACATTTTGAAAAACGGGAAATTGTCGTTAGAATTAATCATTTGATGGAACCTACAGACAGTATCTTGGATTGAAGGTGTTGAGGACAATCATGATAAACTCCTGATCCCCTCGTAGTTGCAGATGCCCTTGGGGAATATTTTTGTTCGTCATGAGCATTGAATGACTATTCCGACTTCGACCTCGCTGAAAGTAACGCCGTCATGAGAGCTTCAATATATAAATTGAAAATTCCATATCATGATCCTAATCTGCATCTCAATTAAACAATTCACCATGTTAAAAATCTACAACTGGACATGGACCGAACGTGACGTGGTTTATGAACGTGAACGATTCGGAAATGGGCTCACAGTCTGGGGTGACATTGCGCATTTCGAAACGAGTGATTTTTGTTCGTTTCGACCACTTTTGCCATTATGAATTTCGAAGCGAGCTCGAAATGAGCGAAATGAAAAAGGCAGTAGTAGAGTTTCGAGCAAAGTTTGTCATTACGTAACATTGTGTTCGAGCATTTTTTAACTAGAAACGAGAACAAATGTCTCGACAAGAAATGGTTGATCGTCGTATGGGAAAATGTTAGTCAAACGTTGATTTTAATACTAAACCTTACATCAAAGAAAATTTCAATTGCATTTCCTTTGGTTTTGACGTCTATTTGTACAAGTATGTGAGTATAAATACATTACTTTTATTTCAGCACTATGGAATCACAAAGAAATACAATAAGCTTCACATTTGCAGTACATTTGTTCATTTTCCGTAGGCCTTAGAATGTGTATATGAGTACCATCAATACACCGGGTATCTTGAATTTGTCGAAGAAACATTTCTTTGTTTCATTAAACGATGTATCCAATCCGATCCATTTTTCGCATAAGTTTCTTTACAGAAGTGACATCATTTCATTGAACACTGATGAAACTGTTGGTTGTGCCATCATTTCATTGAACACTGATGAAACTGTTGGTTGTGCCACACCAAGTGAAAAATTTTCTCCTTCATTACATTAATTTGGTACGACCAGAAGCCAGAAGATTCAAAACGGCCACTCATTTCAAAGCTGCAGGAGTAGCAGTGCTTCCGAAAATTGTTTGGAACACGGTTGTATCCAAAATATTTTTAAATGCTTCTCGACTAAGTCTAATATACTGCCGAAACTTTATATCGAAAACGTATATAAGACAAGCTCACTCATTTTCACTTAGCCAAAGAGAGTCACTTTTATCCCTCAACTCCCGCCTCTGTGGAATAAGCGTACTCTCTTCTTCACTATCGCCATTGTCAAAAATCATTTCGCGATCTTTTCTTTTTAATCCCAATTGTAATATAATATCAAAATTTGTTTTTCGGCATTGATATTTGCAATATTCGTGAAGTTTGCTTTGTTTACAAACCCAAAAATTTGACATTTCTCTTCTCTTCGAGACAAATTCTGCGCAATGTCACCCCTGGTTTGTTGTAGTTAAAAAACCAGCCAAATCCGGCAGCTATCCATAAGCCAACCGCCTCTTATCGTTGATCGTATCTCCAAGATTATGGAGAGAATGGTCAACCGACGACTGACTAGGCATCTATCCGACAACCGACTGCTAGATTTCTGGCTATATGCTTTTTGTCCAGAATCCGGGACCAACACATACTCCAACTAACAGGAACTCTGTCTATCGCATGAATTAATATTTTTTTAAAATTTTAATATTGAAAAAAAAAATCGTCATGGAAGCAATTTTTCATCGAATTTTTTTTATGCTTGTCCGAGGTTCATAGCATAGCGGCATTTTCACTGATTCAGAATCTGTTCAATTTTTTTTCAGATAACCAGAAGGGTTCGTAGAAGGAAATCGTGTACGCCATGACACAGCTTTTTTGAGCCCCATCACTTCACCAGCTTGTAACTATTCTAATTTTGAATATTTTTTTTCCGTTTAATTCTTCTAGTATTGTTGAGAAATAAAGAAAGAAACAATGAATATATAGTGAAAATATTTTTTGTTCTATTTGTTCAGAGCTCGAAGAAACGTCCGAAATTCGTGCCTCTACACTAAAATACCCCCTTAATAAGCGATGCACTCATAATTGTAGTTTCGTTCGTAGTGAAAATAGTTATCAACGTTAACTTTATTTTATAAAAACCTGACCGGTTTTTCTAATTTGGCAAAATTACTGAAAGGACTGTCTTTACGTCGACAAAAAGTTCATCTAAAATTTATACTTTTTTATCGTCAGTTCTAAAAAAAATTATTTTATAAAAGATATCCGAAGTAGTAAACTTAAAAAACAGGGCAAGCTAAATAAAACCGTTTAATGAACTACGTTGTGATGATTTTTAAAAAAATTTTATTTTATATAATTTAATGATGCGTACCCGGAGCTAAAATTTGTCACTGTCACTACATATACGAGGGTTGTTCAAAACATAAGTTCCAGTGCCTTAGAAATCGCGGAAAAAAAAGTTAGGATAAAAAACAAGGTGATTTTCGTAATCTACGTTTTATTTTCTATTTTTCTACATAATCGTCGTAACGTTCGAGACATTTTTCATAGCGTGATATGAGTTTTTCTATTCCGAGCGCTAAGTGCGTAGCGTCCAACTTTTTGAAGTGTGATGTAACTGCGTCACGAATTTCTTCAGTACCGGGGTGTAAATTAGAAGTTTCGAAAACGAGAGCGTGATGCTTGGAGTGCAAGGTTTTGAACGTTAATAATTCTTTGTCGGCTCAACGGAGTGGTATGATAATCACTTCATTCGAACGACAAAATATCGAAGAGTTATATGCTTGTTAATTATCGACCCGTAAATTCGTTTCAATAGCATCAAACTTGTTTTGAAAATAGGCTATATAAATCACACAAATCCTTATATAAACGTTATGATTACGCAGCGGTTAGTGTACGATCGCTGGAATCTGTATGTTACCCTAACACAGACTTCAAAACCAAGGAGCCTGGAGAAATCGGTATTGCAAAATTTTGCAAATTTCGGATACTCTTGTACCCGCATGCGTTTCTGCAGACCAAAATGTGTTTCCCTAACACAGATTTCTAAACTAATGTGCCTAGGGAAATCGACATTGCTAAATAGATGCAAGTTCTGGGTATTTGGTCATCAGGATTTGAGTTATTTTATACGTGGGACTTGTTTTATGTGGTCCCCCAAAAAAACATCGCATTTTTTCAAATTGTGTAGCAAGAACTATTTTTTAAAGCTATCCGTGAAGTTTTCTACGATTTTTTTGTGTGTGCACAAAAACAAATTTGCCTGTACATTTTATACATAATATAACTTGTGATAAAAAAAAATTCCCAGCATCCATGCGTGAAACTGCTATTGCATACAGTTTGTGATCGTATGTCGCCGGGTCTTCGATGTTCCGCCAATTATTCTATTTTCACTCGATTTTTTTTGGACTATTCCCGTGAATAAGTGAAATTAGCTACCAAAATACAAGATAACATTGTTTCGCTCGTTTCAGCTGCAAACACCTTCGCGACAACATCCCACGAGATGAAAGTGGTCCAAAAAGTCGAAAATGAAAACAAAAAAAAACGCGAGTAATTGGCTGGAAAGTGGATCTGCGGGCGAGCTACGACAAGTTGACTTTCTTCACGCTTGCTGGGGCGATATATGTGCTGCAATTATCGTGTGGCAATAATCACGCACCACTTCCGACGATCATCGAAAGCCTCGAAAGAGAAAGAAAACCACACCATTAGAAACCTCCCACAAGAGAGGTGTTTATTTTGTTTTTGTTTTTTTTTAAAGAAAGCACATAACAGGTGTGTCCAATCACGATTCAAACACTCCGGCAGTTTGCTCGTAATTGCCCAAACTTTCGGTTTCGAATCACGAATCGGTATTCGCCTCGAACTGCGTGCGCCATCAGCAGTAACACATCAGCTAGGTTTTGGGGTGTTCTGATTTCGTTGGATTTTGACGATACACCAGCATATAACCGAAGACAAATGGGATTGCTCGTTAAATTCCAGCAAATGAAGTGATTGAGTAATGAGTAATAATGTTGATGGTTTGATAATGGCCGTCCATTTCAGTGTAATTGTTGTTTCATCACCGCGCGCGGCGCTGTAATTGTTTGTAAATTGGAAATAATTATATACTTTGGTAACACCTCTATCATCAGTCCCACTTTCCATTGGCGCTCGGCTTTACTTCTTGATATGCTGATAGAAAGTGTTTAGATATTGCACTGACACAGCATACAAAGAGATACAATCACATCATGTTATAAACTACTCTATCACGACCTATATCAAATCGAATATGTCATCAGTGAGAACCGTATTTTTTAAAGTTCTTCGCATCAAACTCCATTAGTTAGTATTTTCATCACAGCTCATGTGTCAGATTTATGTATTTTTTTGAATTTATTTGAATCAACAGATTCAATTATGGAAATAAAGAGCAACATTTTCTATAAGTGATGCACTTGCTTAGCAAGTGCATGTCCTATCGATGCAAGATGAATAGCAAATCGATGCAAATGGATCGAATCGAATTGTGACTGATAATTGTGGGGTCTATTCCGAGAGTCGCTTCACGACGTGACAGTCAATTTGCGCACGTGTTTGTGTTCTGAGAATCGGCGTAATTAAAAAAATACCAGGTGCAATGAACTCTTTTCATTTCTCATTGTACTTCCGAGTCACTCGACTCTTAGAATTCGGTGAGAATTGTCATATAACTCCGAAGGGAAAAATGTCACTTATACCGACTTGACTCTCAGAATAACCCCCTGTAAGTTGGTTTATTTCAAGAATCCTAAGCGTCACAGAACATCATTGACGATAGACAATACAATTCCAACGATCGGGCTTTGTGTGTGAATAATAGCAAAATAGGCAGCACAATATGCTATTGACTCACGATAATGCTGCTTCACATATGGTAAAAAAGTACGTGTTTTACTTACTTACCAGTTCTAGCTCCACAAGATTCGATCAGTCTTATCCTCTCGCCAGAGAATTTCGATGATTCGCCTGGTAATTGACGCTGAGGAATCCACAAATAAACCAATTTTCAATTGTCAGTCATAATTCGATAGAGGAATGTCACGGCGACTTTCGTCCAATCCAAAAATGATATGTTGATATGAATAGTTTCTATCATTCAAGTTTTCTTACTAAGTACTATCGTGAGTTCAGTCCCAGTACTATTCATTGATTGATCTTCTAATTAGCCTTTTCCAATTTCCTTTTCTTTAAAATATTTTTCCGTAATGATATGTTTTGGAAGAATTACGAAAACGCATCATTATAATATAAAATTATAATCAGACGCAATTCACGTTAAAACATATTGAATCACTTGCAAAAACATGTTTCTCCATTACTGAAATTACATGGAATTGTCATTCATAATCTTCATATTCGAGTGCTCCCGTGGCCGAGTGGTTAGCGTTCCACACTATCATGCCGGGGGTTCGGGTTCGATTCCCGTTCTGGCCGGGGGATTTTTCATAAAAAAAAAATTCGTTCGGCTTGCACTGTGCTCACGCGTATTCTAGAGCTTGCCATTCCAGAGTACATTCAAGGCGTGTTATTCGGCATAGAAATCTCAACCAAGTATTACTATTACGTTGAGAAAGCAAAAATTCCACTGGAACGTTAGTGCCATCCAAGAAGAAGAATCTTTATATTCAAAGAGCGTTATTCCACCTGAAAATCCATTACCATTTTCGAGCGATGATCAATTCCGTCATCGGAAATATCAATCGGGCTGACAACGCATATTATAA
Organism: Toxorhynchites rutilus septentrionalis; assembly: GCF_029784135.1. NCBI lineage: Eukaryota > Metazoa > Arthropoda > Insecta > Diptera > Culicidae > Toxorhynchites > Toxorhynchites rutilus. Next base: position 292,068,003 of record NC_073746.1, read on the forward strand.
TGTCATTGTTGAGCATATGGGAATTTAAATTTTGCGAATTTTCCCAATTTACTTCAAAATTTTTCTGATTTTTGTTGTCGTAACATTCATCTATGGACAGAGACGAATACAACAAAATAAGGGCGGCTCATATCGGACGATTCTTTGCTAAAGTTTTGCGCTTATCAACCCATTTGGCGATTCATTTTTATCTATATAGATGACATTATTTTTTCCTTTAAGGTCAATACACTTTTGTCGGCGTTTCTCCTGTTTACGTAATTCCCATTAAAATAATCACCAGGTAAGAAGAGAAGAAATGTAAGTATGATATTTGCGGCCAAAGGGGTAGAGACAACCCGAGCGTAATTCCCTTGCAATTTTTATGGATTGGATATTTTTGTTAGCGAGGAAAGGTAAACATCCGGATTCACTTAATATTCAAATTTTTCGACAATATTTTAACACCCGGCGGCGGAGAGTATCCATGGACAACCAACGGGGAAAATACCTCAACTATGAAACAAACATATTATGCATGACGTAACTCATCGCGTCGCAAATTCTCACATACTTTACGTATTTTCATAACCGACGGGGGAAGATTTCCAGAGGCTGAGAGGCATTCAGGAGAACAGCTCAACAATAAAACAAATCGACGATAGTTTTCAACACTTAACGGGTCACGAACTCTCAAAAATTTGGAAGAATAGTTACGATTCACGCTCAGCGATCATTTCTGATTGATCATTTACAGTTTACGTCCTGTGTAAAACTATAAACAAATAACAATTTACGATCAATATGATGGACGGTATTCGGAATTGTGTCAGACAATTCACAAAAAACACAATTTCACAAAGGAACACTTTATTTAAACGGACACTACATTTATTGGGGATAACTATTTTACGACTAACTATTTAAAAATCTACGGTGGCGAACGAGAGCTCATCAGCTGTTTGATGCGATTGTATTAGTGATGTTTCTTCGAAATAAACAAGCGAGATGGGCGTATAGTCTATTCCGAAACACAATCGCAGGGTTGGACAGCAATTGGTTTCAGGCGAAATTGAATCGTACTGACCCGTTGCATATTAATTACACTGTATACTAACTCAACTCAACACAATAAATTACACTTTACGAGTAATTGTTTTAAATATTATTATTCTTTTGATTTTCTGATTTTAGGACTAAAGTATTTTGGTATTTTAGGATAATAAGTTTTTGGCATTTTAGGTTTTAGAATTCCAGACTTTTAGAATTCAATTAATGTAAATATTAGTGATTTTTTTGAGAAATTTGTAAAAAATATAGATAAGGAGAACTTAGTTTACTTTGCTATCATCTTATCATGTTTGCAATTAATCCCAGGGTTACATATTTACAGTTGAAATAATTTGAACTTGTTCAATGGAATTTACATCTTCATATTCCATATTCCTCCTATTCCCAGTAAATCGAATCAACAACAACAAAACACGATTTGATATCTTTAATAATTTGACGTAGCATGATACGATAAAAATACGATGAAAAAAAACAAGAAATGGCTTCAAGACACTACCGCATTGTTAACGTAGGATTAGGAAATTATTGCCGACTAGAATTACCATTATAAAATTTAATAATTAAGTACTATTTAGAACAAGTATTTCGAAAATGGGGGCATAGTGGTCACCCTAAGGAATATGCCCATTTCCAGCGCCCACATATCGATTTAATTCCCGTTTCTCGATGAACATTATAATTCAACTCATTGTTCTTCAAGATAGCAAACGGCTTTTGCTTTAAAAATTCAAAATAGTACACCTTTGATCATTAGAAAAAAAAGTGAAAATTCGAACTTATTTTTTGCTTGGAGGTAAAGTGGTGACCCTAGTGGGGGCAAAGATGTGACCCGCACATATCAAGCTAAATGGGATAGATTTATGGATTTTTTTCGTCCAAATTTGTTCAAATCATATTTGTTATAGTAGGTACATGTATGAAACAAGCATGGCATATTCACCTAGAGTTCCAATTTGAATTTCCTCTTGCATACAAAAACGTAGTAAGAAACACATAACATTCCGCATAATGAGGCTTGGTTTGGTTGGAGTGGCATATTCATCCAGGGTCAAAGTCACGAAAGGATCTTCTTCAAGAGCAGAATATGATGATATATATCAGCTATATATATTATATATCAGATATATATTAGTAAACAGAACATTGTAAGTTGTTATTCATCTATGACCACTTTGCCCCAAAACATGAAAATAATTTCTATGCTAATTAATCACTGAGATTAAACAAAATATCTGTTCACCTCTCCTAGAATATGTTAACAGTCGTCCAAACTAATGATTTGTAGAACAAATCAGATTGAATAAACTAAATTTCACAAGAAATTCCTTAGATACAATGCGCACAGAACTACGGCCGAATGGCTATCGAGAGAGTAATTTCTGTTTTTATTTGTATTTTGACATGCGACAGCTCTGCTGAAATACAGGGTGACTTAAAAGTCATTAAATTCTTCAAACATAAGTTGATTATCAATACGGCATATATCGTCAATAGTTATACTACAAAACAAGCAGGTGACTACTTTGCCCCCACTACCCCTACTCGCAAACTGCGATAAGTCGATGACGATTTCCCTAGGTTCCTCGGTGTTGTAGTTCGTGTTAGGGAAAAACAATCCGGTTTGCACAAATGCAGGCGAGTACTCACAGCATGTAGTTGCAATGACGATTCAGTCAGGCACTTGGTTTTATAATTCTTATTAGGGAAAAACCTCCCAGTGTTCACAGATGTATGAGAGTACTCGCAGTTGACATATATTTGCAATGACGATTTTCCCAGGGTCCTTGGTTTTGTAGTCCGTGTTAGCAAAAAACATTACGGGCTGAACAAACACTTGTAGATACAAAAGAACCCGCAGCATGCATCTACCGTCAGTTGCGATTTCGTAAGGCTGCTTAATTTAGTAATCTGTGTTAAGGAAACACATTCCAATGTGCAAATGCATACGAGTACAAGTGTCCCCGTCTTACATGCATCGTCAATTAGTGAGATCATTGTGATTAAAATAGTTTGTTTTCAAAGCAGTTTTCGAGCTATTGAACCTAGTTTTTGGGTCAATAAGTAACAAATATCACTCGTAGGGCTTCTGTCTTCTGATTGAAGTGATAATAATACCAGTTCATTCAGCTGCAAAGAGATATAAACGCTCAAGGCCCTGTACCTCCAACGTAATACTCTCGTTTTCGAAACTCTGAACATAAATGAACGACGAATTCCTATGTCTATTATTTGAATTATTCATACACGAAATCAAAGCAAAAATATATGTGCAGAAAATTTTAAAACTAGAAACATGTGGCTCCAAAATTATGTATATTTAGTCTTTGATGTTCTTTTATCACAAAGTTACAACCTTTCAAAAATCACTGAAAATCTCGATCTTGCTGCTCTTTTTTTTTTTTAATTTGAAATTATCGGAACAGAATCGACAACATTGGGAGTTGAGTTTGACTGGTACCATATGGAAACCATAAACATTATTCAAATTTTCGGCCACCCGGATTGCGTTTTCGCTATTGGCAAAGTACTACCCCGAAATATGGCGTATTTTATCTTCGCTGATGTCCATCTTTGGTGCACGTTCAAACAATGCTGTCTGAGACTTGTGTTTGGATCCAGATCGCATTCATTTTGACTACAGCTGAAACCGATGTGTGAAATTTGAATACAAATCTACACACAATTAATCCTGCGTGACTTTCTAATCCCTCGATTCTGCGAGTCGGCGTCAGTGAATAATAATAGATACACACTCCTATGTCTCATATAAGTTGCTCACCACTTGCAATACGAAGCAATGGCGCCTGTTATGATCGCATTCCCGAAATAATCCCTCTTTTATTAGTGCATCGAAATCCGGGAAAATGTGAAGCCGGGAGCAGAATGTAAACACACTGACTTCAAAATGTTGTTGAATTAAACAGATGAATTATGCGCAGCTCATATTTAGCGTAGCCTTCAATCGCTCCCGGAAGTAAAGTCGTGTGTATCAGTATTAATTGTGGTCTTTTCGATCGCATCTGTTTATTTAGGTTTTTTCGTTGTACCCGAAGAGGAAAATTTTATAAATACATCTAGCAGAATAGTTGAGTTTATAAGGTCATGAATAGCACGCGTTGGTCGTGTGTGTAAAGCGAAGAAAAATTGGAAAACTAGCTCTCATCGCAAACTCCCGGACTCCCACCTTTTCATGTTATATCGGCAGCTAGACAAAACGGTTATTCTCTTGTGTAGCCACAAGTATTTTAAGTAAAGACGAAATCTAAACATGTGCGCTCTTCATAGGAGCACAGCTGAAACGATTGACGCGGAAATATCGCGAACGAACACCAACGCCAACCCGTGCCGCGGGGTGCGAGAAGTCCTCCGCGCGATACAGAAACTGTTGTTTATTTAAATATTCCCACGATGCACACAACCCCTCCTCTCGCACATCAAACTTGGTGGTTTGGTGGTGGAATGGTGGTTTGCGCTGATGCGATGGTTGAAAAACGAACAGGTGAATAGCCGAATTAGATGAAGCGGAGAGAGAGAGAGACTGAGAAACGACGCGTATAGAAATTTGTTTAATTTTGCTATCCGCTTTCACAAACTGCATATACGGGAGGCAGAGTCGATTCGCTAGAGAGGTAAGATCAATTTATTTCATGCCTGCACGGAAGCATAGCGTTGTTACTTATGCGCTACTGCCATGCATACGAAAGAGGGAAAAGTCGCACTTATGTCGAGCGCACTGATGGTTCAGAGTTGATATTTTCAATTCTAAACAGTCAAAATGACAAATTTGATATGTAATACAGAGCATAGCTGTTGCTGAGGAACAACCAAGAATGCCTCACACAGAGATGTTAACATACTAGTGGCGTCCACCTACCTGTGTTGTTAACCATATCATAATTTAATGAAATTTCGTATTTATCACTGTATGTTTTTATCACGTTTCGTTTATACAGTGCGTGAAATTCATACGAGCGCACCCACATATTATTGATTTTAGTATTTTAGGGCTAGAAATCTATTTGAAAAAGATTTTTGGTATTTGAAAGCCATTTGATCGATCTTTCAATATAATATTTATTTCATCATAAGATGTCCCAACCCTATTCTTGATAGTCATGTTAACACTCCTGTACTCACAGAATGTGCGTGTTTCTCTAATATAGCTACATGTGTATTTTTAGGCGTTATTTGTATTTATTTAAAGAAAAAGATACATTTGAATGAAAAAACTACAGAAAATATTTTTTCTTTGAATTTAAATTTTAATTTTACTAGTCATTTAATTCAGCCACCTCATTGATTCTCGGTCTGTCAGACCGCGAGTATATAAGGGTTAACACTTTCGTCGCCCAGAGCGATTCGGTCGAGTTCCTAGCCGTGTCCAAATTCAACTGTCGCTGCGCTTTTTCTCTAGCGATAATAATAAATTCGGGTTCGATTCAGGACTACTTTTCTATTGAATACGAATGAAGTCAACCGACTGCTGATTAGAAAACTTATGAAAATAATTTTTCAGCCAATTGCACAGTGTTGCCAATGCACAATGGTCTAGGAGATACATTTAAGTGGATATTAGTATTTAGAGCTTGACAGTTATTCTCTAGACAAAAACTGTCTTGGACAAAGTTGTTACTCATGATAGTTTGTTTGTTGGCGGAATTTGAAAGAACAGATTTAACTCTATGTACTATGTGATTTTCAAAACTATGTTATTTTTTGTGTTTGAGTAAATTAAAATAGAAATCATGAGTTTTTGGATAAAACCCCATAAACAACTTTGAGCTGGATTAAGATATTGACATGTTCTGCATCGCACAATATTGGTATATTAATAAGCTCTAAAAGTCGTACGAAGATCATTTTGATGTATAATTTTGATAATAAAAGTTAGAGTAAAAAAACCCGTTTTTTCAAAGTTACCCTAATGCAACTCAGATAGAAAACGATAAAAACAAATTTGTGGAAGATATTTATTGTTTAGACAAAAACTGTCTTAGACGAAGTTATTACATATGATAGAGCGCTCATTTTTATGTTATCAGAAATAGGGTGACTAAAACTGTCGATGAAATGAAAAATCTAAGTATCTTATCTTTATAGATAGAGATAAATATAGTTCAACAATGTTGTAGCCCCAGTTATTTTAAACAACTTTGTAGAACAAAGCTTTTTCTATCTTTTAAAATAATCGATTTAGCGCTTTTTTCCATAAAACGGGTTTTTTCTGCTTTAACTTTAATATTTCAAATTCTACGTCAAAACTGTCTTCGTACGATTTTTAGAGCTTATTGATACAAACATTTTGCGATGCAGAACTTGTCTATATCTCAATCCTACTCAAAGTTATTGATGGTTTTTTACCCAAAAACTCATGATTTCAATTTTAATTTACTCAAACACAAAAAAATAACATAGTTTTGAAAATCACACATCATGTAGAGTAAAATATGCTCTTTCAAATGCCGCCAATAAACTTTGTTTGCGTTTGCCCCAGAAATAATGAAAAATAATTGAAGAGAGCGTATTTTTTGGGAAGAAATATCAATAACTTTGAGTGAAGTTGAGATATCGACAAGTTCTGCATCGAAAAATATTTGTATTAGTAAACTCTAGTAAGCATGTAGATTTTGAAATATGAAAGTTAGTGCGAAAAAATAGTTTTTTTTTCATGGTAACCCTAACGTAACATAGAAAAAAGGCGCTATATCGATTATTTTAAGAGATAGAGAAAACCTTTGTTCTACAAAGATGTCTCAAATAACTGGCACTAAACATTGTCGAGCTATGTTTATCTCTATCTCTAAAGATAAGAAAGTTATATTTTTTATTTCATCGATAATTTTGGTCACCCTATTTTTGATAACATAAAAATGAGTGCTCTATCATATGTAACAACTTTGTCTAAGACAGTTTTTGTCTAGAGAATAACTGTCGAGCTCTAAATGCTAATTTCCACTTGAATGCATCTCCTGGACCATTGTGCAATGATGATAAAAAATTTAATTCAACCGAACGTACTTTCATATACTATATTCGATGACGAAGAATACCTACAATTTTATTGGAGAATATAGAATATTCTGTTCAATCGATTGCGAAGATTCTGTGAATATATCATACCAAGAACATATGCCACTTTTGCTTATTTTTTGGGAAAATAATCGTCATAAACTATATCACATTTGGCAACTCCGACTTTCCACATGATTCGTTTTCATTATTTTTGTGCTTGGTAGATAAAAAGCTAAAAGAAGAGGCAAGTTGCAAGTTTTTTTTTCTGAGAATTACAATAATAATTGCACAACTCGGATAGGCCCTTGTTTATCCCAAAAAGTTTTTTTCTTAGACGTCATGTGTTTTTTTTTCATCCTCAAAATGTAATAGTAAATCTGAAAGCGAGGGAAGTAATGACGACGAAATAGTGCGAAGCGCAAGAAGAAAAGTTTGGAGTATTATCTCATCGAGCTCCGATTCGGATATTGAGGAACTATACGCAAGTGAAGACCTGGACAATATGTTAGAAGAACTTACTATAGACGACATAAAGATTCAGCGATTTTAATATTAAGTTTAATTTTAGAGAATAATTTTCTAACAGTACATTTAAAATGTAACGGTTTATTGATTTTCCAATAACTTTGTCAAACATCATATTTTAATTAGACATCTAGTTTTTAAGTTACAATTTATTGAAAGAAAGATCAATCATTTTAACTACGCCCTTTAAAAAATCAGTCGTAATTTAAATTGGTCATATAATAATGAAAAGTGTAATGTTAGGTAGTTTCCATAATTTATACCAAGTTTCAAAAAAATCGTAGAGGGTCGGTTAAGCAGCCGACTGATTTGGGGTGGAATCGCTCTATACGGGAGTTGTATAAATAAAAGTAATTGACCATTTTGAACTTGAATTTTTCATGATCTAATGTCACTAGTCAGGACTTTTCATTTGATATCCATATTGATGGGGTTTTGAAATAAAATCATATATCGTCATTTTGGATTTGTATTTTCACAAATAAGTATGTTCTACTAGTCATACCCTTTTCATTCGATACCCATATAGATGAATTGAAAAAACCATTTTGTAGCAGCCGCCATCTTTGGGTGACGGGGCGATCAAAGTGTTAAATAAGATACATATTTTTGGGTAGAAATTCTTATAAGCACACTTCGTGTTTTGGTATCGTTGTACCGAGTGTGACAATTCAAATAAGAAAAATTGTGAAATTTAATATTTGGTAGGTTTACCATTTACCAGAATAGTTTCAAAAATTTGATTCGGTATTAAGTCAACCAGGTCATCCAATATTGTTTATGGAATTTTGTTTCTCTAGTTTCTTACATATGTTTGCAGCTCACGAAGTGTTCCAAATTGCCGGCCATCACTGTAGACGTGTCTCGCCAGGGTCCCTCAAATATTTTCAACAGGATTCAGGTCCGGAATACGAGCACTTCATAATCTGAATGTTTCTCTCGAGAAACCATGCCAGAATCTTCTGGCTTACATGAATAACGACGTTATATTGCTGAAAAATAAACTTGTCATCCCTGCCCAGCAGATCCATGTAGTTATTTGAATTCATTCTAGTCGAAATATCGGTTATTGAATTTTTATCCGATTCATACCATAAGATTGCCTCCTCCGATGCATGCTAAAGTTGCTAAAGTTCTGGCGTTTCATATTGCTCAACCAATCCGAGACGACTAGATCAAACTATCACACCCCACATGTAAGTCAAAAAACGAATTTATCTATGTGAACTATTTATTCGTGGAATGAATCCTTGATTTGGGCCCCCCAAAGAGCCAGCTTTGAGTTTCCGATTATCAAGCTCGAGCTAGTCAAATGAAAAGAGGCTGTTGAAAGCCCACCCTCAATGGTCCACGTGGCTTAGATCAGGGATCGTGGGAATCTTGGGATTATCCCTTCTGGCGAATATAAATGAAAGACGGTAACATCACAAAGAACATCTTTTTTACTACTGCTCGGGGAATTGTGCTTCGCCACTACGTTACTTGCTCGTTTTTGGTAGCTCAGACTGCTCGTGCCAATAGACCAAACTGAACGTGGGACTTCCGGTTAGATAATACTTGAATTTTCTCAATTGTTAAAAAGTTTTTAAAAAAACAAATTAAAAATTCTTCCGGATCTTCCATGGAGCCACTAAAACCGATCCAAGATACCCCTGAAACTCTTTTCGTGAAAAGGAATACACGATGAAGTGCAATTGTTTGATTTTACTTAGTTTCAGCAAACAAAAAATTGAATACCAAAAAAAATTGTGCCAAAAACCAACAATGGCTTGACTCATAATCCCAATCGATAAATTGACAAAATGTGGGAAGAAGTTGTGACGAACCAAAAGGCAAGTTTTCAAATTGTACAACTTCTAAAATATGACGCCATAGTAAGCAATTTTTATTCCATGTTATTATAATTCAATCGTATAAATTATAGTATAAAAATAATGTTTTTCACGATGTCACATATGCTTTTGAATCCATGTAGAATGATCTATCTTTTCTCATATTTGAGACATTTATGGGCTACCTGAAAATCTCTTCAACAGAACAGACCAAATATATATTACAAAATGATACACCGTATCGCATTACCGTTTTTCTCATTATCCACGCGATTTTTTATTAATATTGGGTTGCCCGAAAAGTAATTGCCTATTTTTTTTTCATTACAAATAATTATTCTTATTCATAGAATAAACGCATGGAGATGGGAACTGCCTTTCGATTTGCGATACGATCATTATTTATTGAACAGTTAATCCTCGAAGACGAAGGGAAAATTTTTCATTAAAATAACAATACCTCTGCGTTAAAAGGTCCTAGAGGAACTTTTTAAAAATGATGTACAATGTCAGATAAAACATTAATACCAATGCTCAAGGAAAAAAAGAAAATGACAATCCATAATCCAATCCAGTGCCACAATCCATTTATAATTATTTATTTTCATTGTTCGAAGAAATTTATAACATCTGTAGTTAAAATAATAATCATTCATTAAAAATGCCTTTTGAGCATACTTAACAACTAAAATGACGCGACAAAATTTAGAACAAGTTCCTCGTTTCGGTTGTTTCGACCGATTTTTGAAGAATTTATCGTTTCTCGGATCCTGGTAAGTATTTATCATGTAAACAAGAAGTATGTAAGGTTTTAGAAGACCACTTCGATTGGATCGGTCCGAAGAAGGAAAAGCAGTGGCGAAATATACTTGGTCGGATAAGACGAAGGTAAACGTCATCGGCTCGGACGGATAAACTTGAGTCCATCGCCCAATAGGCTGCGCTTACATGCAACATTATACTGCGGAGACATTCAAGCATGAAGGAGGGAACATTATGGCGTGAGAGTGCTTCTCCTGGTACGGGGTTGGCCCCTGTACTGGGTGGATAAGAGCATGGATCAGTACCTCTACGCCCAAATCCTAAGGGATGTTATGCTGCCACACGCCGAGTGGGAGATGCCCCGGATCTGAACCCTCTAGAGAACCTATATGTACATGGAGAAGTCTAAGAAGAAGCAACAAGTGAGGGATAGGATCCAAGCTTGTTGGTACGCCATCCCGGTCACCACGTGCCAGTTGCTGATGGCATCCATACCGAACCGGTGCGTGAAGTAATACGTAACAAAGGTTACACGACCAAATACTAACCCTAGAAGCTTTTCAAGGTATGATTTTGTTTTTTATTTTTTTCACCATGAATTTCAAAACCGGTCTTAATTTTTGTCGCATCATTTTAGTTGTCAAGTACATCCAGGTTTTTTACGTGGTTTTTTTACGAGGTTTTCTTACGGATTTCCAATTAACGCGGTTTTTTAAGCGGATTTTCCAATTAACGCGGTTATTTTTACGCAGATTTTCGAAATAATGTGGTTTTTTGCGTGGTTTTTTACGAGTTACGTAACCCCTGCGGCAAAAAAAAACCTGGGTGTATGTTTAAAACGCATTTTTTAATGCATGGCTATTGTTCTAACTAGAGATGTTATAAATTGCAACAATGCAAATAAATTATTATTGATGGATTCAAGCGCTGGATTGGTTTATTTTTTTCTCAAATTTTTGTCACTTTCTTTTTTTGCTTAAACATTGGTCTTAATGTTTTGTCCGACATTGTACGTGCTGTACGGAAAGGAATGTCTCGTATCAAATTGTCCCAAAAAACGAACCAAAGAACCATCCACCGAAAGAAACCTCAAATAAAATCACTCATTCGCAGTTCCGACCGGGACCGGGTGCGAACGTTTGGTAGCGGCAGCAGGTCGTAACACAATTTTCTCTCGCCGTTGTTATTCTCGATCGCCAGTCGTTTGATTGTTTTACTGCTCCCGAGTACCTTGTGCTTTATGTTCCTTGCACCGTTTCCACATCCGTAAACACGGACACCAGTGATGGTCGCGGACGAAAAATGCCGGCTATCTGTCCGCGTTTACGTTGGAAGGTACGCGTACACAGTCCAGCACTAGGTGTGTGCACAATTCCAAAATGGCACACTGAACCTATCCCTACCTTCCTTTGCGCTTCTCCTTCGTGACGATGATGGCGATGATGATAATAAAAGCTGCAGCATTGGTTTGGCCCGTTATGTTCCGTGCAACTTACCCTGGAAAAGAGCAAACGAAAATATGGGGGAAAGGTAAATTATTCAGATTTTACAACGTGTATATGTGTGCATGAGTGGACCATAGGTACGGATACAAAAAAAAAACTTGGCTTTTGATGAATGAACGAGTTGCTGTGGCTCGAGAGCGGAGCCACAGTGGAAGTAAAGATAACCCTTCTCCAGTATATTCAGAGAATCCGGATAGATTCTCCGGCAATTTGGTATTCATTCAAAGTTAAGGGAGTTGGTGGCAACAGAGATAATGAATAAAAGCTCCCTCCTTTCTGAGTGAGCCGCAAAAACTTTTCCCACATTTTCTTTACCCTCACTTATTACACGGACGGAGTAATCGAATTTGAGATGAGATATGGTGCGGTGCTCTGCCAATTAAACTCTCAGTGGACATGTGCAGCAAAAATATTAACCCTCGAGAAATTCCTAGGCGATTCTAGATTTAGACTAAGCGAGTTCGGTTCTCCTTTGATTCCGGCTCACCTGGGAGAGCCATATGCCATTGAAAGAACGAGCGCACTATGCTTTGACGTTGATAGACAGACACCGACCATTGGCTCAATATGCCATTCGGTCTACCGCTGATCTATTCATGTCAATTAGCAGGGTTAAATCGGTATCCCGTCCAAGTGAGTAACAACAGCAACAGCCGGGGCCAATGCACACCGCACAGGTACCGCCGCCGCAGCCACAAGCGAGGATATCGCTAGGTAGAAAAGGCAAAAAAAGGTTATACCACACCGCTGGCAGCTACAGTGTGCCCCAAAACGAAATAGGGCGTGAGGAAATTTATTATTAGATTCGGTTTCATCGATTTCTCGCACTGTATGCCCTTTTGATGGGGATCATACTCTCTTCGAAAGCGAGCTATTATAACGAAGCAAAAAGTTGGTTTCCGCGCAAATTTCGAGATTAATTGGGCGTTCGAAGCGGATCAATGGAGCGGACACTATCGCTATGTATGCAGAATAAAATAGACCTGACTGAATTTTTAATGCCAGATTCAATCAGAGGTAGTGGTGGTTCAAATTCACAACCGTTCGGTCCATCCTCAACCGGATATATAAATAAGAACCAGGTTCCGACGCTGTTATCGAAACTGCGTAATGTCACCAAGACAGTATTGATAGCTTATTTATATGTTCACGGTCACCTTCAATATATTTAAGTTCCACAAGGAAATTGCAACTAAATTGTTTTTTTAGGAGTTCCTAATGTGCAAGCACATATAAATTGCAAAATGGATGTGAACGATGCGTCCCGCATGAACTGTTTTCGTCGGTCTGCTATATCTGATCGTCCGAGCCAATTCTGTAATATTTTATTTTAAGGTCCAAGGTCAACTTTTGTTTATTTTTCAAATATAAAATTTTTGCAAACAGTAATGTAATATGGTTCTAGTGGTCATTCCAAATCATAAAGCTCCAAATAAAAAACATCTTCAAATGATCAACTTTTGAGATATTCCTAATTTAGGGTTGAAAAAAAAATACATTACGAACATACGCCCTTTTGATAAATTATTTGCATTTCTCCACCAACATTCCATTTCTCCAATTTTTTTTTTCAAATTCTGAATTTATTCACAACTTTTTCTTTGACAGCAAGACGATTGGAGGAATCTTCCACATGATACCGTTCAGAAGGACTATCCGCTGAAGCTAGTTCAATAGTAATTTAATAGAGCTTTCAGAGATATCTCAGTGAGTAGTAGACTCTTGCTCTTTTGTTTTGATCATGGTTTTCATATCATCCGATCACTGGTATGCAAGACCTTACAGATGAATAATTTAATCATTTCTGTATTGATAACACATAGTTTTCATGCCGAAATACATTTTTTCACGTTTACATTTCATTTTTTGACTTTTATTGCGCTACCCGCGATTTTTATTATGCGTAAGTGCCAGACTTTTTCATTTTAAATTTTTCAATTATTATTAGCTTTTGCTTTCTATGAATAAATCATATCCTCCTTTCTGGAAGCCTCAATTCTGACTTCAAGTTTTAGCACTTCAAATATGGAGGAAAAAGAATGGTATATGGAAATGCTCAATAACAATAATATATTCCGGAACTAGTTTCAATTCAAACATTTCTTTTTAAATTTCTCAATTATTGTTAGCTTTTGCTTTCTATGAATAAATCATATCCTCCTACCTGGAAGCCTCAATTCTGACTTAAAGATTTTGCACTTCAAAGAAGGAGGAAAAAGAATGATATTTGGAAATGCTCAATAACAATAACATATTCCGGAACTAGTTTGTCACAGTAGGGCAACATTTTCGACCACAATTCGTACAAAACAATGAAAAACGAGTCGGAACATGCTCTACAGCATCCGTATCCATAGAAAGCGTGAGAAAAAAGCAAAAAACTCAAAACATAAAACAACAACAAAAAACAAGAAAGCAATATCAAATCAGATCGCAAGAAGCTCGGAAATTTGAACAATAGGATGAAAACTAACTATCTCTCTCCACGTATTTAATTTAAAGAGTGCATTGGACTTAATAAATAGAACGATGTTTTTTTTTCAAAAAAGACTGGTCATTCTCAAAGACAAAACCGGAGCGAATTCCAAATAAACTCTCAGCTTTAACACAAACTGGAAATTGAAGAGAAAGAAAGAAAGAAAGAGAATAAGAGAATAAGAGAGAGAGAGACAGACAGAGATAGAGAGAGAGAGAGAGAGAGAGAGAGGAATTATAGAAGTTTGCCTCTTGCCTTGAAAAAGGCCAATTTTGAAATTTCTACCTAAACTGAAAATGTGAATGCATATCGAATTTTCAACGGTACTAGGAAGACTACATTTATCTGCAGGTGTAGTGATAACCAGTGAGTAGACGACATGAACGTTCCAGTATTGTGACTCTCTCACCACTCAATAAATGTTTTCTATAACTGATGCGTTCACACTCTGATGGGAGTTAACATAAAAAAATGTGTATCGTGTACCGTCATGCGAAGATGCTTTCAATGTCTATAAGATAAGGGGATATCTTTGACTATTTAGTTTTCATGTGAATTTTAACGGAAACATTTTTTTTTAATTTAACATATTGGAAATTGAATCCATTGTGGTCTATTACGTTCTTCCTCGCAATTCAATGTAATATAAAAGTCTGGAAGTTCTCGAATTCCTCATGTATGTCATGGCGTCCATATTCATCAATATATCGTGAATTGCCAAAGGACCAATAGACCAAAACAGAAGAAAAGATTTTACATAGTCATAGCGTTAATTCTTCTATTTAGTTAAAAACGTTAATTCTTCTATTAAAAACGAATCATATTTTGAGAAAAATAACCTAATATTGTCATAAATTGTGAAATCAACTCACGCTTTTCGTGAATGTCACATACACATCTACGTTGGATATATGTGTAAATATTTGAAATATATCCACTGGCATGGCAGTTATAATAAATAAAGTAAAGCAAAGTGCCAAAAGTGTTTCCAAGAAGATTTGTCGTAAACTGCAAGAACATGGATTATAGAGTAAGTTCACATCAATTCACGTTCATAGATAAAAAAATTGCCTTCGTAATTAGAAAATATATCAGTAACAGGAACATATAGCTGATTTTTTAATTTTATTTGATATGAGAATTTCATCCTTCAATCATATAAAAAGCAAGTCTTTGGTCTCGACACCTCAAAACCATAAACAAAAAATTCGAAATTTGTGTCTACAAGTGGATATTTCGAACACAGTTTCCTTGTTTTTAGTTTATTCAAATGCCTTTCATTTTGGTGTTAAAAGTTTGAAATTCGATCAAACGGTTGGGAAGATACAAATTTTGACAAATGTGTTTGATTTTCGAAATCAGCACGAAAATGGGAACAGCCATTCCATGCCAAACCGATATAGTGGTCCTCGAATTTTCTTCAATATTGATAATTTTGTTCTTTATTGCAAAACATTAGACCCGTATTTTTTTTTTTATTCGGGTGCCCATTTCCATTTTAGGGTGGTCCTAAAAATCATTTTTTTCACTTTTTTCCAAAAATTACTCTTTTCAAAAATTCATAACTTTTGGACTACTGAACCGATTTAGATGATCGATATATCTAATTGAAGCCATATATCTAATTGAAGCCAATAATAATTTTCATAAAAAAATATTGAACTTGAAATAAAAATGATTTTATTTTCGTAATTGTTGGTTGTAGTCGTTTTTTATCGTTTTCATGGCTTTGAACTGGAGGGCGCTATATTTTTTTCTTGAAAGCTGAAGATTTTTTACTAGAGATGAAACGAATAGGCGGTATCTATCCGGTATCCGGTCTATCCGGCCGGATATCGGATAGTGACTCACTATCCGGCCGGATATCGGATATTTGAGAAAAAAAATCTCATTAACATTAGATAAGTTATAACACAATACCATATAAACAACATTCACACGTGATTCAACATGAAGTGTGATTACTAACATGTCAAAATTGTTATTAAAATTGAATTCATCATCTGTAATATGCTGTTTTTGGATTGGTATCAACTCATAACATCAACGTTTTATTCAGCTTCATCGCTTTCGTTTCGTCTGAAAGGTGTTGAAGACGGCAATGAGCTGTTGTCCTCAGAAGATTCATCTCAAGATATTTTTGTATGATGATTTTTTTTTTTATTAAATTCGTTTATTTTTACAGGCTCAGTTACATAAGCTTAAAGGAGCCGAATTCTTAATTATATTTTAATTACTATACATAAACATTTTCTAAATCTAAGGTAAGTAAGGTAGAAAACCGATTACTCGCGGTCTACTCGAGTTTAGAAGGGTGACATATTTGTTCAGGAAAAGGATGGGATATAAGGAAATTGTTACAATAATAATAATCTCACACACTCAATTCTTAAATCTATTCGTATAATCTATTGTGTATTTACATTTCAACTTATTCTACTGTTTGTAGCAAGGGGACCAATTGCACGCAAAGGATATAAGGATAATCACACACGAACATCGATAGCTTTAAGGAAAATATAGATTTGGGACATGTAATCAAGGTCTAACCGAGCCAACACATCTCTCACCGGTACATTGGGCTGTCTTCCTCTAGCCCTAATGAAGTTTTCTAAATTCGATCTGGCGACAAGATACAACTCGCACGACCAAACAACGTGCTCGTGGTAACCTTGGCCACAAACACAAAGATTCTTGTCGGCAAGATTAATACGAAAGAGTAGCGCGTCTAACGAACAGTGGTTGGACATGAGTCGGGAGAAGGTGCGAATAAAGTCTCGACTCAAGTCCAGACTTTTGAACCATGGTTTGAAGCTAACCTTAGGGATAATTGAGTGGAGCCACCGGCCCAATTCATCTTCGTTCCATTTGCGTTGCCAATTAGCGATGGTATTTTTACGGACTAAAGAATAAAATTAATTGAAGGCGATTTGACGCTGATAAATATCGCCTTCAATCGCACCTACCTTTGCTAATGAGTCAGCCCTCTCATTACCCGGAATTGAGCAATGAGAAGGGACCCAGACAAAGGTAATGACATAACAGCGTCTGGATAAAGCACTCAAAACTTCTCGTATTCTCTCAAGGAAATACGGCGAGTGCTTTTCCGGCCTCACTGAACGGATAGCTTCGACAGAGCTAAGACTATCCGTTACAATGTAATAGTGTTCAACAGGTCGTGAGGCGACGCTGTCCAGCGCCCAGTGTATTGCTGCCAATTTAGCAATATACACTGAGCAAGGATACTGAAGACTGTGTGAGGTGCTAAAAAATACGTTGAACACTCCAAATCCTGTGGACTCATTCATAGAGCACCCATCAGTAAAGTACATATTATCGCAATTGATACGCCCATACTTTGCATTAAAGATCGTAGGAACGATCCCCGATAGAAGATAATCTGGAATTTCATGGATTTTCTCCTTCATGAACAGATCAAAATGTACAGAGGAATTGATGTAGTCAGGAAAACAAACACGGTTGGGTATATACGAAGAAGGAACAACCTGCATGGAGATGAATTCATGATATGAACTCATGAATCCAGAGTGAAAATTTAGCTCAATCAGTTGCTCAAAATGTCCGATCACCAATGGGTTCATAACCTTACACCGGATGAGGAACCGAAGAGATAATAAATTGAAGCGATCTTTTAGTGGGAGTAGGCCTGCCAAAACCTCGACACTCATGGTATGCGTTGAGGACATACATCCCAACGCAATACGGAGACAAAGATACTGAATTCGCTCGAGTTTAATGAGGTGTGTTTTGGCAGCTGATTGAAAACAGAAACTGCCATACTCCATCACTGAGAGAATAGTTGTTCGATACAACATTATAAGATCTTCGGGATGGGCTCCCCACCAGGTGCCGGTAATTGTACGGAGAAAGTTTATTCTTTGTAGGTATTTTTTACTCAGATACCTAATATGGGCCCCCCAAGTACATTTGGAGTCGAACCAGACCCCAAGATACTTGAATGACATAGCATGAGTGATCTGTTTACCCAAAAGTTGAAGCTTTGGTTTTGCTGGTCTATGCTTTCTAGAAAAAACCACCATCTCTGTTTTCTCCGTGGAGAATTCG
Organism: Toxorhynchites rutilus septentrionalis; assembly: GCF_029784135.1. Classification (NCBI taxonomy): domain Eukaryota; kingdom Metazoa; phylum Arthropoda; class Insecta; order Diptera; family Culicidae; genus Toxorhynchites; species Toxorhynchites rutilus. The sequence goes on from NC_073746.1 coordinate 292,086,254, forward strand.
ATCCCTAGCCCAATGGCCCAGGTTGAAAAAATGTTCAAAGTATCTTGTAATTGTCCTTGCAGGTCGGATTCGTTTGATCCTACGACAGACACCACTCCATCATCTGCAAGTTGTCTTAGGCTGCAATTTTGTGTAAGGCAATTGTCGATGTCGCTTACATGAGGTTGTACAAAAGGGGGCTTAAACATGAGCCCTGGGGGAGTCCCATGTAGGAGACCCGGCTTACTGCCGAATCTCCATGAGAAAAGTTCAAATGTTTCTCACAAAGTAAGTTATATAACATATTATTCAATAGAGGCGGCAGTCCCCGAGAGTGTAATTTGTCTGACAAAACCTCTATTGAAACAGAATCAAAGGCCCCCTTTATGTCAAAGAATACTGAAGCCATTTTTTTTTTCGGTGTAAGCCATTTGAATTTCTGAAGAAAGCAACGCAAGACAATCATTCGTCCCCTTGCCCCTGCGGAACCCATATTGTGTATCTGAGAGTAGGCCATTCATTTGAACCCATCGATCAAGGCGAAACAAGATCATTTTCTCCAACAATTTCCGTATACAAGACAGCATTGCTATTGGGCGGTACGAATTGAAGTCGGACGCGGGCTTTCCGGGTTTTTGAATAGCTATAACTCGTACTTGTCTCCAATCATCTGGAACAATATTATGCTCCAGAAACCGATTGAATAAATTCAACAAGCGATGTTTCGCAACATCAGGGAGGTTTTTCAACAAGTTGAACTTAATTTATTCGATCCCGGAGCAGAATTGTTACATGAAAGGAGAGCAAGAAAGAATTCTACCATCGAAAACTCAGAATCAAGATCGCACCTATCTTGTGGTATATCTCGAACAATTTTTTGCACGGGAGCGGAATCGGGACAAACCTTCCGTGCAAAATTAAAAATCCATCGATGTGAATATTCTTCGCTTTCATTCGTTGAAGAGCGATGTGTATGATGATGTTGATTTTTAATATTTTTTTTGTCTGTCTGTTTACGTTTAGAGAACTCCTAAATAGTCTGACCTGAACCTCGGGTCTAAAAAGGTTGCAATCAGATAATTTTGATCTTCTTCTAAGTATTTTAAATTACCTCTCCAGTGTTTAAAGATGTTCTCATACGAAGTAAGTTCGGTGTTCTTTGTGTTTGTTGTTGAGTCTTCAACACTGAGATATTTTTGAGAAATATTTTTTTAAAGTTAACCGATGGTTCGAAAAAACAATTTTCCCTCCTTTTTACCACTACAAAAATTCATAACTTTTGAGTTATTGGACCGATTAATATGATCGACATATTAAATTGAAGCTTATGAGTTAATATTCTTTGAAAAAATATTACTTTTGCAAAAACTTTGGATTTTCGTTTTCTTAATTATTGATTGAGTTATTTTTTATAGTTTTCTAGGTTAAAGATAGGGAGCGCTATATTTTTATGGAAAGTTTTTTTCAAATTTTTAACATAACTTATCTTGATATAAGAGATGCCATTTTTTTCGTTTTTGAGTTATTATTTTGCAAATTTAATATGTTTTAAGTCTTCGTTCAAAATTCCTATGTGACTAGATTAAACTTATGCGACTAGAATCCAATCTTCCCGCAAATGTGGTATTTTAAAAGGGGAAAATCATTTTTCGGACCAGCGGTTAACTTTGAAAAATCATATCTAAAAAACTAAAAAACATAGCATCTCTGATATCGAGATATGTTATGTAAAAAATTATTTTCAGGTTTTAAGAAAAAATATATTATTATAGCGCCCTTTAGTCCAAAGCCATGAAAACAATAAAAAACGACTTCGGACAATAATTACGAAAAAAAAATCCATTTAATTTGCAAGTTCAATATTTTTGATAAAAGGCTAGCTGGCAGGCTTTAATTTGATATATCGATCATCTGAATCGGTAAAGTAGTTCGAAAGTCTGAAAAAATTAAAAAAGTCTTTTTTGGGAAAAAATTGATTTCTCGGACCACCCTTAAATGAACATGGGCACCCTAATAAAAAAATACAGCTCTAATGTTTTGCGATAAAGAACAAAAATTACCACTTTTGACAAAAATCTGAGAACCCCTATATCGGTTTGGCATGGAATGGTTGTATATATAGGGCTGTAATCCGGGGGCTATCCAGAAATTTGAAGACGTATTTAGTTTTCTCTTTTAATTTCTTACATACAGTGCTGGCAAAAATAAATCACTTTCAAAATTGTTTACATTTTATCAATTATACATTTTATTATGAGATCTATCCAGAAAGTAGTTGAGGTTTTTGACTAACGTGGCAGTGGCATCTTTGTGCCAAGATATTCCTACGTTTAGTTCACATCAAGCTTTTTAGCGGGATACCCGTATCTTTCCTATTTTCCTCACTGTGACTTCTTAAAGTGTTCTTTGCAATAGAAAATTCCGCTAATTATGAATTGCATTCAGGATCTGGCCTCGCCCACTAGTTCAAAACGTCTACTGCTTTCTGGACAGCCCTCGAAATAAATTTAATAATTGCAAAAATGTAATTAAAAGAATGTATACAATTTTAAAAGTATTTTATTGAAATCAAAATGAAAATACAGTGCAGCATTCTGTCTCGTTTTTTGATTGTCGAAATTCATGATACCAATGGTGCTCAGTATCTCTGCATACATATCTATATGATTCGCTTTTTCCATTATCGTATATCTACAAATTGGTAGCATTGCTGCGAGATTTACATTACCGGAAGAATGTCAGATGTATACAAACTTCCAAGGTAAGCAAAGTTTTCGCTAAAAAAATATAAACATGAGAATTAGGCGAGTTCCATATGACATTTAGTTTCTCCCTGTGCGATGTAGTCATTTAGATGAAGCAAGATAATATTCCAATTTCTGCCGGAGAATGCTTTTTGTTCTCCCCTTAGAAAGCATATAAGTTTTCTTTTGTTGCCTTGGTCCATTCCCTCAAGCCGCTCTCGTGCCACTTCCATTCGTTACAATAATACCAGCGGTATGTGACGGAAGCGACTTTACTCCACACTTCGTCCTCACTTCTATGCGATACCGCTCTGTGGACAGATAGCTAAAACTTCCTCCGACGTGTACTCTCTTTGTTCGTGCGAACAACGACGGTGCACCACCACCACCCAAAAATATAACGATTGCCAGAGATCCATCTGCATAAGTAATGCATCCTGAAGTGCAGTCGCTTTGCTACATCTCTTTTTTCGGTACTCAAGAGACTTCGTAGTCGTAAGTGCAATGATGGACGGATCTATTATTAATTGCCTATACCGTTGGAGGGAGGACGACAAATGAAATATGGTTTCTTCTTCTTCTTTTTTTGGCTTTAAGAGGCTTTAAACTTTTCAGTTCATTCGTCTCCAAAGCGGATATTGTATCCACTTTGTGTTTTAGCCTTCTACATGTTCTCATGTCCTACTACTTATTCTGTGCATTAGGTAACGTTAATCGATTTAATTGCGAGGGTGGTACTGAAAATCGAAGATTTTATTAAGTCTTACGGTACCAACCTTTTCAGTAAATACACTGCCAAGTCATCGAATATTTTTATCCTCAAAACTCGGAACTGACCGAACACATTAGTCACCAACTACCAACCCAAGCACGGATAAATAAAACAAACACAAAAAAAACACCATCACTGAACTGTGGTGGCACTCATCGATCAGAAATATACACGACGTAAGTGACGGACGAATAACCGCGCCCCTCTCCGGTCACATTCTACACGCTGTCGTCATTAATTCACACCTAACGATAATGTTAACTTAGCTGCAGCACGAACCCTGGGCTACTGATGACCATTTACGGTCAGCTGATTTGGGCGGCCGGTTGAGTGGGGATCTGTGCACCCAAAATGCCCGACATCTGTCTGTGCGTCAACGAATGACCGCACACTTAGGATGGCGCCGATTACAGGTTCTGTTTTGGGGCATGAAACGGCACCAACGAATCGATGCGAACTCTGTCCTTTTAAATCATGGTGACAAGTGCGGGTTAGTGCGGACCCTTCCGCCACGTAAGTGTTAGAGGGCGGCGGGGGTTGGTATATCCAAATAGCTGCCGAGCGCGTTTGATAAGGCGATGAAAATGTTACGCGCTGCCAAGGTGTGTAAAGAATGCCTGTTGTTGCTACACCCACGGAACTGGACCAGTAATGATTGGCCCAAGTTTCTATCGGGTTGGAAACAGAAATGTGGGGGTTATTTGGATTAAAATTAATGTTTCGTGATGGCCTCCACTAGGAAGCAACAACATTTGCCATTCGTCATTCAGGTTATGGAAGTGTGCGTCGGAATTCGATGTGGGTGTAATGATGGGAGTTCTTTTTGATCAGTTGTTCAATGTTATTCAATTTATCTTGTACTACGTTTTATAACTAGAAGCTGTCATAGGAAAAAGAAGGAGACAGCCTTCGGAATACTAACGGGAGGCAGTAATTTTTTATTGATAAACAATACCAAATACTTTAAAAAAAACTGCTGTATTTCAGAAATGTGAAAAATGGGTGGATTATAACTATGATATAACCGCAAGGATGACGTAGGACTACCGTTGTCTTCGTAAGCATTCCTTTTTTTTTATTTACAATTTTGGCTGTGAAGTTTATAAAAAACTGTAGCCAGCCAATCAGCTGGTGAATTCTTCTGGCGAGCAAGCATCTTACTACTAACTTAACTATACAATCATTATCTTAACGCTAATTCGATGTTCATGTGTGTTCACTATGAACTAATCTACGCAAATTCTTCATAAATCTTACAATGTTCGTTTCTTGTTTCAATTCAGGAGGTAATGCATTAAATTTTATAATTCCAGTAAAAAATACATTTCTAGTTGCGAGTTCAGTTCGGGCTTTTTTACTACAAACTTATTCCTATTCCTAGTATTAAAAGAATGAATAGTATGTGCCTATACGAGTGGAAAATTGCATTTAATATAATTATTCTTTATTTTAAAAATTAACAAAAGAACATTATATTTATGTAGCTTATTTAATGAAAGCAAATTTTCAGAATAGAAGTTTATTGTTGGCGTCAACATTGGAAGTTTTTTAATTATTTTAACTGTTTTGTTCTGCAGAACACTTAGTTCATTCATAAAAGTTGATCCTGCTGATCCCCATATACAATTCATATAGTTCAGATGTGGAACTATGAATGAATTATAAACATTCCAACAACATTGAACATTAAGATAGTTTCTGGCTTTCTTTAATGCCAATATTGTAGGAGTTATTTTATTCTTTATTGTTTGTATATGTTGTTCCCATTTCAAAGTTTCATCAATTTTGAGGCCCAAATAATCGACAACATTAGCTTGCTTTAATATTCTATCACCAATTTGCAGACTAAAAGTTTGAGCTGGTTTTCCTCCTAATAAAATAATAAAATTTGACTTCTCGATATTAATTCGCATCATATTTGCAGCAAACCACTTTGGAATAATATTTAAGTAATTTTTCATCATATTTTGAAGAGTAGTGAAGCTTTCTGCCCTATATTTCCATACGGCATCGTCTGCGTAGCATTGAAGTTCGCCTTCTAATTGTAAGCTAAAAATATCATTCAGAAAAATATTAAATAAAAGCGGTCCAAATATGGATTTTTAAGGAACACCAACGCCTATAACAGCTGAATTACCTAAAGTATCGCCTATACTGCAGAATTGTTGTCGATTTGTTAGATATGATTTTATCAGATCGATTGCAGAGACAGATAAGCCATAGAAACTCAGTTTATGCTGAAGAATTTCATGTGAAATACAATAGAAAGCCTTCGATAGATCAATAAAAATACAAGCTACATTATCACCTTCATCTAATCTATACCTCTAATCACATAATTTATGAGCTCCAAAGAAGCTGATTCAGTACTGCGTTTTGGCATAAAACCGAATTGTCTGTCGTTTATTAATTGGGTTTGAATCATGTACGTTTTTAATTGCTGATTGAATTTTTTTTTTTGAATTTTTGAGATTCCTGGTAATATAGAAATAGGTCTATAGTTATAAAAATCTCGTGTCACGGTGTTTGTTACCAAACTCCTCCGAAACGGCTCGACCGATTTTGATGAAATTATACTCAAAATACTTGGTAGGTATGAGAATAGGTTGTAAACTGTATATGATACCGGTAGGATACCGATAACCATACATTTAATACCGAATAGGGTGGCTCTATGCAAAAAAAAAAAGATCTGGATATTTTTTTCAAAAATTTGACTTCATACCATACATATAACCTTAAATTTTGACCCCAATTCCCTATTTTTAATTGCGATTTTATTATTTTTGTGTCAAAAATATTCTAATAATTTAACCGTTGTTCGTTTTTTCAACAGAACGAATCCATTTAAGTTGTTCAGTGACTGATGGCGTAAAGCCCACTTCATTGAACATCCATCTACAAATACACAAGTAACATCAATTCATCTAAAGCAGGGAGCATCTCCGACGAGCTGGAAGCCTTTTTGAATGAGCACAATGAGTTATCGAAATTCTTCAAATCACATTTGCTCGGATTACAAAATGACAATCACGCTATTGCCATCAACCCTGATAAAATATCAGCTGGAGAGCACGTGTGTAGATCCAAAGCACAAGCGCTACTGGAATCATGATAGCACGGTGACACGAGAAATTTAATGCGAAGAAAAAACAATAATCTGGAATTCATCGTTGACACACACCGTTCATACGACCCTCGCTATGTTCTTCTACAATGGCACTAACGTTCCCAAGGTTTGCCTTCTCAACGTAGTACTACTTGCGTCATTTTATTAGTAAATAGTTGAGATTTCTATGAGAACAATACGCCTTGAATGTATTCTGGAGTGGCAAGCTCAAGAATACGCGTGACTACAGTGCAAGTCAGAAGGGTTTCTTTAACGAAAAATCTCTTGCATAAACATTAGACCAACGAGACCCGGTCACAGATACTTAATTCAATATGAACATCATTTCTCATTTTGATTTAATATTTATGAACATGCGACGAAACAAACAGAGGGCGCGTTCGAAGGATTTTTATGTTTATCATATGGTGATTTGACATGGTCAAGAAACGCCAATTCAAGATATCGTAGGCTGTGCCAACAATTTATGGTCGACATATACGCGAAGGTAGAGATTGAACGACTGCAATTCTTACTACACAATTAACAAAAGCGGTGCGAGGAATAATACATTCACTTGCGAGACACTATCATGAGCAACGCCGACACAGCTTTAGTTATAGCCAGGCCAAAGCGCAATGCATTGTCATGACATTGCGCGTGTGTTCAAACACAAAATTAAGTTCGATCGTATTCGTCCCCACATATTGTTGGTTGTATTCTGTTGAATGGAAAAAGCGCAATTTTGCATTCTGTTCAAGCTCAAGTCCAATCGAGTTGAGCAAATGTGACAACCTTGCCACGCAATTCGACGTAAACAACATTGGTCTCCATGTTCCATTTCTATGAATCAAAAATAGTAATGGCTTTTCGGGTGGAATAAACACGCAAAATTTAGCATTCAAACACATTCAAAACAAATTTAGCATCCAAACGAAATCGAATAATAATTTTCATTCAAATTTCAACAATTTAGAATTATTTCCGGAATTATGCCGATCAGATAGAGAGTAAATTGAACCACAAATACGGATGACTTATTTTGACCATTGTTTCGCGACAAGGTGAACGAATTTAAGAGTGTAAAAGTCGATTTCGATCGAATTGTAAAATCCGATCACTCATATGCATATATGAATATTGAGTTCTACAAATCGGTGAAGAGTAATAAAAACTTCCATGAATAAAGGAAGCAATATGGCTGTGTTTCAAACTTAGATTACCGATGTGAATACTCCTCGATTGAATGACAACGCGATTCCAAACAGGCCGATTAATCAGCTCCATTGAAGTTAGCTGGCGTATCGCTGTTTTCCAATTTATGAACGAAACCAAGCTGTTATAAACTGAGCCATGTTGAAAATCACATGCACGTATTTTCTAACAAGGAGAGAGCAATAAATATTGATTTTCTATATTTCATTTTTTCTACTTTACGACAAACTTATATTACTTTTTTCAGTTGACGTTTAACTTTTAAGAGATCAAACATGTCAGTTACGTTAATGAAATACACCAAGAAACATCATATAACCTTTCGTTCAAATCATTTAATTCGTTTTTTTATCGTTTTTTTATCACATTCGATTTATTTTGAAGATCGTTAAAATTTTCAAAAACACGTACAATACATTAGTGTGTTCTATTCAACACCCAAAATATTCACTACAAATAATTTATTTGGCAGAACGACGTTTGCCTGGTCAGCTAGTAGGTCTATAGTTATTTTTTGACAATTTTTCTCCAGATTTGAATAGAGGTACAATTTTCGCAATTTTCAAGCAGTCATCAAAGATGGACGTTTCAATAATACGGTTAATCAATTCTGACAATTTCAGGGCAATAACATCCTCATAGTTCTTCAGGAATCTTACAGATATTTTATCAATTCCCAAAGCAGCAGACAAGTTTAAAGTGTTAAGTACAGTTTTCACCGTATTGACATATTTTCTAACGTATTTGCTTTGTAAGTAAAAAAATTGAACAGTTGCCATGTAAGATCATTTCATGCGTTGTAATAGATTATGTTCTTCGTTACAAGTCACTTTGATGATCGTCCCTTTAACGTTTGATATGATGCCTAGGACTACCAAAATATTTGAACGAATGAAT